>NC_140173.1:131987073-132081198 GCF_963971535.1 Notolepis coatsorum
ACACCCGAGCCGCTAGAGGTCGGAAAAGTGACATCGCGAATCGTCCTCATGAGGGCCCACATGTGGGCCCTTGGATGTTAAGAGGTTAATGTTTTTTTTATTTAATTTTTTGTAGCCAAGAGTAAAGACCATAACCCTATCAAAACAGTAGTCAAAGTGTATATTTTAATTTATACCAATGTTTTATACGAATTTATCTGGAAAATGCTAATTATATCTCTTTTATCGTAAAACCGCAAGGAAATAACTAAATCCAGATTCAAGGTCAAGGTCAAGTTCAAGGTCAAATATGAATTTATAATTAAAATTGATTATCATTTATTACTGTATCTACAAATCCTTCTGTTTAATCATCTTCCACTCAATTCAACTATTGAATCTATTCATTTGCTTAGATTTTTTTACACTTGATCTCAAGAAGGTGCTGAATGAGCTCAGTGAGCGAGCTCGGTTTGCTCACAATTGTAACATGGTGTTATTCACCGGCACAGATGCAAAAATAAATCATAATTTATATTCTCCCTTTTTTCATTACAATTTACTCAAGCCTAGTAACAGACACAATATTTATGACACTGGAAATACATACCCCCAACCCAGGTTCCTAGATGTTCCTAGATACCAAGAACATGCAAATTGGCCTTGTAGAAGTGGAGCAATCTTCCATTTACTTAGGCATGTACCTTTAGGCGAGATTTCTGAAAATAGGGCTACAGCTTAACAGGTAGCGTGTATAGGGACAAAATGCCAATGGATTAAGTATAATATGCATTGCGGCCTATTACTAGCCTCCCAGGAATTACCCTAAACCGCTCTAAAACCATACTTATATTCACCACGGTATAAAACGGGAATGTATGGATGGAAAATTATTTATTTTTCCCATCTTGAACGATAGATACTCGATGCCAAATGGGCCATATTATTGCATCCATAGCTATAATATATATATAGTTATAGCCCTGCAAACAAGGTGAGCGACTCCATAGGTTTAATGCGTTGGCAGCACATAGTCATATCCCGTTCCCAACGTGGCGGTCAATTACCAGTTTTTCTCAATTGCTTTGGTGCATTTCTCAGATCAGAATTAAAGTTTTCATAACTGTTAGTTCAACCTCCACAACATTTAGTAATTTGTGCACATCATAGTAGCAGTTTCTCATTCCTCCGAACAAATTGCAAATGCTTTTGGACATGCATCAATTGCTTTCATACAATTCTCTGCTGTTTTATAACATTATCATTTGCTTATGTCATGTCAGTCAAAATTAACTATACTTATGAATGCTGAATAGTCATTCTCTATAAAACTAATAGTCCTCATTTCATTGCTTGAGTCATTACATACAAACATTTTGAACTAGTTATCAAAATCTGTCAATTGTGGACCATGTTGTCAATCACGGCCTCACGATGGCTGATGCTGGTCGAAGGGTGCAGCCAAATGTTGAGAGAACCACTGCAAATTAAATTATTCAAACATTTAGTCGGGAGAGCAGGTGTGTACATTGGACAGTAATTCAGCACTTACTGTAACAATCTGCACTGCACTACTGCCATTGTGTCATACATAAAGCTTACAGTGGGACAAGAACTTTTACATTTAGACGTACAGCTTTACTACAGCACAGATTTACTGTATTGTAGTGTAAAGTAGTGTTACAGTAAAGATTTGCCATATTTACAGTATGGTACTGTACTGCAGCATTTGGGAAGTGGGAAGCACTGTTATTGTACACTACAGTAATATGGGTCACTGTGAAGCAGTATATCTCATGTGTACTGTACATTACTGTAATTTTACTCTCCACCACATAGGATTGCAAGACAACCTCACAGAGGTGGAAGGGGGCCCGTTTTACTCCGCAACAAGAGGAAGCCATTTGTGCAATGGTGATTGCAAACAATGCCATAAGGTTGAGAGAGATACAAAGCGCAGTTATAGAGGATGACAATATCTTAGGGAATATTGAATTCGTTTCAATCGCTACAATTGACAGAGTGCATTGAAATGCGCATGAAACAATTGTAGTACTATGTGCCATTTGACCGGAGCGACAGAGTGAAGGAGATCCGTCGCCAGTATGTATAGGTAAAACATTTATGTGTTCTATGCATACTCTAATGTTCAGTGCTGTAAACTGGTTACTTTGTGTAGTGCCATGCAGTACACTTACATGACAGTTCATACTGTACAATGTTGTCCAAAATGCATTATGTTACACAGGAAAAGTTTTTATAGTTTTTCTCTCTCTCTCTTCTGGGATAAAGCGTGTACCAGGGAACCGCTGCACACATTGATATACGTTGATGAGGCGGGTTTCAATCTGGCAAAAGGTAGAAGGCGTGGAAGAAATCACATTGGACAGAGAGCAACCATTGATGTCCCAGACCAACAAGGAGGGAATATTACAATGTGTACAGTAATGTGTAACTTACGTAACTGTAGATTTCAAATGGCTGTGCAAATAGTGTATAGTGCTGTCTTGAGCATTTTCAGGTAGTGTCACCAAGATCTGACTTTTTTGCATTGGAAAACACTTACAGAGTGATCTGTCATAATGAAAACATGACAAAGCCATTTGACTATCTTGTTCATAAAGAATGGTGTCAGGACTTTTAATTTTGACGACACTGACACTTTCATTGACATGAATACTTGCTTTTGAGGAAGGAACTATCCATTTTGAGCAAGTGACGTGCTTTCGCAGGTTATCAACTAGGTTTTGCAGTTTGTACTAATTGTTTTGAGAAATGCACTAACTGTTGTGCAAATGTTAAAGGTGATGTGAGAAATGCACCAAAGCGACTGAGAACAACTGTAAGCAGCTGCTGTATACAGTATACAGTACCCATCTCATCAACAGAGGATTGTCATGGTGTGGGCGGGAGGCAAAGACGTCATACACCAAACACTGTGCACACTGCACACACTTTGTAATGAAGCTATAGTTGTATCAGGGCTTATACATAATAATTGGACTTTGGAGAAGTTTTTATTCGGCATGCAGGCAGACACACACATGCGATGGGCGGCACACACAGGAACACACACACACACATGTAATTAATTGAGCGTAGGTAGTGATAGAAAGAGCACGGGAGGAGACGGAGAAAATGAAAGGCCGACTTCACACAACCCCACCCCAGCGGAGGAACTGCTCCTCTAATTGGCTGAGGTAAGAATGGCCCCTGTGTAACATAACATTTTGAAATATTTTAAGGAGACAGATACAGATAGTTAGTTAGTTAGTTAGTTAGATAGATAGATAGATAGATAGATAGATAGATAGATAGATAGATAGATAGATAGATAGATAGATAGATAGATAGATAGATAGATAGATAGATAGATAGATAGATAGATAGATAGATAGATAGATAGATAGATAGATAGATAGATAGATAGATAGATAGATAGATAGATAGATAGATAGATAGATAGATAGATAGATAGATAGATAGATAGATAGATGGATGGATGGATGGATGGATGGATGGATGGATGGATGGATGGATGGATGGATGGATGGATGGATGGATGGATGGATGGATGGATGGATGGATGGATGGATGGATGGATGGATGGATGGATGGATGGATGGATAGATAGATAGATAGATAGATAGATAGATAGATAGATAGATAGATAGATAGATAGATAGATAGATAGATAGATAGATAGATAGATAGATAGATAGATAGATAGATAGATAGATAGATAGATAGATAGATAGATAGATAGATAGATAGATAGATAGATAGATAGATAGATAGATAGATAGATAGCCGAGAAGCAGTCTCATAGCAGCTTCATTAATCCCGATCCGTCTCAGCCACAGCATAACTGAGACCGGCTATGGAAACAAATCATAAATAGACTACTGTAAATAAAATAGCCTATAACATTATAAAGGATAGGCTATATAGCAGGGGTTCCCAACCTTTCTTCCCCAGAGCCCCACGATTCCTTGGAGACATAAGAATATGATATGATATAGGCAGGGCCGCCTCAGGGGGTGTGCGAGAAGTGCGGTCGCACAGGGCCTCGCGGGAAGGGGGACCTCGGACAAAAAAATAAAAATTAAAAATCTTTTATTTATTATTTTTTTTATTTATTATTTATTTTTATTTTTTTGCGAGGCCCCCCTTCCCGCGAGGCCCTTTTTCATCACAGACCTAAAATCTAGTTTTGCTTATATGCTTATATATTTCACATTAGACACATTTGCGTGAACCGACTCATTGCCAGACGTGAGCGATTCGACTCACGCTCACGGCAATGAATCGGCTCTTATGAACGAGTCGCTCATGACCGACCCATCACTAGCGTCTGACTATTTCGCGCGTGCAGCATTGGAGGTTATGCCAGCCAAGATGAAGAGGACATCGTTCGGCAGATGGACTGAAGATGAAAGTTGTTGCATGTTAGACAGTTCAGTCAGGCTAGCCATCCCGGCTAAAGACCGGGACAGCTAGTTAGCTTTAGCTACGTTATAATATTGAGTCCTAGCGTGTGGTTCAGTCGGGATATAGCCATGATGATGTCGGCTAGTAGCTAGCTTAGCTAAAGGCTAACTAGCGTTAGCTAACCTAGAGACAGCGCGTGCAGCATTGTTATGCCAAGATGAAGAGGATGGTCGTTCGGCAGATGAACTTCGTCAACTCCACGCGGTTGTCTCCATGCTCTTGGACGTTTGGTGAGTTTTGAATGCACTCTATTCTATTCCCGCCGTGGATATCTCTCTCTCTCTCTCTCTCTGGAGCCAAACGGGCCGACTAGCTGTTGTAGTACTAGTAGCTAACGGTGTGTGGCCTGGTGTCAGCACCTGTATTGCTTTTCTCACGTTGTACAGTTTTTCAGTGGTAGCTGCATAGCTTGCTTCTGCGTTAGCTAATGGTTAGCGATAGCCGGGTTGAGCTAACTGTTAGCTAGTTAGCTGTTTAGCTAGGACGTTAGCTGCCGGCTGCGCTCGGCTGGGAACGTTAGTTTGATGCTATCAGTTAGCCTAGAGTTAGCTGTTAGCTTGTGCTACGACCATTGACATTAGCCGTGAGAATAGCAGGGGGCCCTGGCACTCTGACTACGACATCATCTTTGACAGAAGATGTAGTCGGGCCTGCACCATGACAAGGCGCCGGCCATAGCTTCTTTTTGTCCCGCCAGCGAGAGGCCTTTCGTCAACGTGGAGATCTGTGTTGCGGCCTTTCGCCCTGCGTTCCTTGGTGCAGGTAAGATGTCCATTGCATTGGACATTACCCCACTCTTCCTTCCTTCCCCTCCCGAATGTTTTGTTAATAACAGTGTTTTTTTCCAGGCAAAACATATGTTACTTCACAACATTTGGAGATACGACATGTGCTGTGTGTGAATTGTCTTGGTCGTTTGTGTAGCTTGGGTAGCGTTGGCCAAAGCTGTGTGTGGCCTGGTGTCAGTACCTGGCTACTCTATTTGCAGTTAGCCTATTTAGCTGATGTCGGCCATTGGCTCCTTGCTACTTTGTTTTCTCTGGTATAGACCCTCTTCTCTTTGGATTTAAGTGTTGATCTTTGTCCTTTTGGATCTATGTATATTCATGTTGCCTTTGTGAAGTTATCTTTTCCTTCTGTTTTGTTCTTCCATTAAAAGTTGAATATCCTTTAGGGGCTCATCTTTGCTTATCTCTCTCTCATACATGCTCTCTCTCTAACACACACACGACACACAGACATGCTCTCTCTCTCTAACACACAAACACACATGCTCTCTCTCTCTCTCTCTCTTTCTAACACACACAGTCTGCCTATGGCGGCCTTTCTCGATGGCTAGGCTGTGCTCGCTGAGTCTGTACCTAGTCAAGGATCTTCAGTCACAGTGCTCAGGTATTCTGCCACTGTGTACTCTCTGTTTAGGGCCAAATAGCATTTCAATTTATTTTCAATGTGTCTCTCTCTCTCTCTCTCTCTCTCTCTCTCTGTACACTGTATATTGACTGTAGAACGGGAGCTCTTTCTCTCTCGCTCTCTCTCTTGCTATATGTTGACTGTATCATGCCCAGCCTCGGGCAGCGCTATTATTTAAGAATATGTTGACTGTATGAAAAAAAAAATCTTAAAATCTTTAAATCTCGCACAGGGCCTCGCATTTCTCCCAGGCGGCCCTGGATATAGGTATACTGGTCCGTCAGCGAGGAGATAGGCCACAGCGGATAGCCATTTGAGAATAGGCTGTTATGGCAAAACGAGGGCCTATAGTGTGAGGGCTGGAGGAATTCTGCATGCTGCCCAACGAGGGGGCGTGCCGTTTTTCTGCCTCATGCACCTGAGATTGATCCACAATCAGCTCGCCGGGAGGATTCATATACGCTGACTCCCCTCCACTCCTTGTCAGGTCGTTCTTGTTACTACCATCTACTGCCGCGTCTCCGGCGTGAGACGCTGTGCCACCCCTGTACATCACCACCTGTCGCCGTTTCCTGGGCCCTGTTTCATGTACGTGGTTCAACTAAGTCGATCAAGATGTCCATTATCCAGCTTCAGTTAACCCGATGTTCGAAGCCGGGATTTTCCTGTTTCACAAAGGTGGATTCAGTCTCGTTAACTCAAGCCAGACTTGCGAGTCAGGCTAAATGCGCGCGGGCGTTTTAGGTGAAAAGCCAGCACGTATCGATGGCAGAGATCCTGATTCTCAACGGCATTGATTGATTAATTGATTTAAGACTTTATTGACAGATTGCAATACGGCTCAATCGCCTCGCCGACAAGTTAAATGCGTTATCTATAGGCTAATTCTAAGTCCCTCATTACCTCAATCAATCAGATTATATTTCTTTAAACTTGCCTGCTGGATTGAATAATCAAATGAGATCTTGCTAGCGAAAATTATTAGTTAACTGTTATACATAATTACGATACGGCTCTCTTACCCATTGATTGATGTATAGTCAATCTTTTACTTATCTTCTCTGTGGTGTAACGGGTTCTTCTTTTGACTTTCACACGGACGACCCGGGTTCAAGACCCTAGTCTTTTCCTTCTTTTTGCAATATAGGAATAATTCAATTTGGTGCACGTTGAGAGCTATATAAAGAATGACATCCTCAATGCATGTAGATTTATAATATTTTAACTTAAAACCAGGCTACTTTGGCGTATAATCATTCATATTATATTCAAAAAAATTATATTGGAAACACCGGGATTTGAACCCTGGTCGCAGGATTGGCAGGCATGAGCACTACCGCTGGGCCACTGGGCCAGATGGGATAAATTCATTGTTTATACATTAATGAACGAGAGACCCGTGTTTAGAATATCCTTTGTTTTGAATGAAGTTTATCTCTTTATCCTCATTCATTAATGTGACGTCAACGGCTCATTCAATTTCTCAAATCCGTCAAACAGCGCATCTCATCAGACATCTTAATCCCAGTTACAATTAAAATAACCACATCATGTGTACATCGCACGAGCGAGCGCCACCGTCGCCACGGTATATATAACGTGCATTATTTAGGACAAAGTGAATTTAATATCAGCATTTTGGGTCTATTTTACATTTCAAAAGCCCCCTCTGGAAGAATGGAGCACAAAAACGTAATTCAGAATGGTATAATGCAGATCGTAGACTGTGGGAATAGTTTCAGGAAACGGGCTGTCACTTCTTTGCGGGGGCGTGGCGATAGTTCAGGCTAACTTGAACTTGAACTCTGCTTTCGACCAGGCTCAAACTTTTGGATATGTTGTCATGGTGATTTGGAAAATCCACGTACATGAAATCGGAAAGTCAGGCTAACCCAGTTATCCAGCTAAAGTTATCCGGCTAACTCAGTTATCCAGGTACAAGAAACAGGGCCCTGGAGTAGGACACCGTCTTCGCTCTCTAGACTTCCATGGGAGGATCCCAGTGTTCCCACTCCAGATGTCGTGCCGGCTACTTCCCTACTCCCTCTACATGGTCCTCGTTCCTGGGGTGAGGCTCGCCATCGCTCTCTATTACTCCACGGGAGGATGCCTGTGTTCTCACCCCATTCCCCTCGGACCCCCTGTTTGCTGCGTTGCCCGTCGGCAGCGTTCTGGTCGGGAGGAAGAAGATTCCTGTTTACCTTTTGTCCGTGAGGAAGAAGATTCCTGGGTACTGTTTGCCCGTGTTCCAGAGGATTCCTGTTACTTTTTTCCTGCCTGTTCGCCCGTTAAAGGCACAGTGCCGCCTTTTTTGTGTTAATGGACGTTAGTGTTTTTCCCCCTTAAAGGCTCAGTGCCACTTTTGTGTATAATAAATCATGCCCTTGTTTTGGCTAACTCTGATTACCTGTCTGTGTCGTGCAATTGGGGTCGCATTACAAACCTTTACATATAGCCTATAAATATTATTTAATGTTTTCATAAGCGTAAAGATACAAGGACAACTGTGGCCTATCTCCTCGCTGACGGACCAGTATACCTATATCATATCATATTCTTATGTCTCCATAATAAGGTGTGGGCAAAATGGGGGACCCTGATGTAAACAAGACGAAAGTCTTTCTCTGGTCTGCCTCCCCTTAACAATTGTGTGTATTGAGCTGTACTGTATTGTACCCATTCTGCAATCTGTTAATAAAATCTTCAATCAATCAATGGCCTGGGGGCGGCCAGAGCATAACTGTTCTAACAGTAATATATAATCCATTTCAGACAGAACGCATGCAATAAGTTATAATAATTATTATTATTATTATTGAAAAGTTCTGTATTTTTTAAGTCGTATTTGGGGGCAATTAACCAATGGAAGGCTTTTTTTATTTTATTTTCATTATGGGTAAGAGTTTCTTATTTCGGTAAGAGTGCTCTCGACCACTCTTATAATTTGTTCTTGCCTGAGAAAAAAGCAACAATAAGAAAACTTTTCTGAATCCCAGGTAAGAACAAAGTAAGAGGAAATGCTAGTTAAGAACGAAATCTGTTCTTATTGCTGCATGCATGAGGCCCAATGAATCGACTGCCATGTAGCCTATACGCCATGTGTAGCCTGCCTATATGTGATCAATAAAAACTTGAACTTGAATTCCATCACGCCTGTGCAGGAGCTCACAAAAGTCACAAATAGACTGTTGTCACAATGTAAATAAAAACGTGCACTGAAAATATATAGTATGTACAGTAGATGGTTGATTATTTGTATGACAGTCAGTCAACCCTTGCAAACAGTATCAGTTGTATTTAATGAATTGAAAACAGCATTGATATTACGTAAAAGCAAACTGGCAATAGAAAAGATGTTCAAAATAATCAAGTTCCCTTAAAACGCTAACGCTATTAAATAAAAAATATACAGTGGAGTTTTTTTTGCTTTAATCCCTGAATATCTTGCATGGGTAGATTTACATAAAACTGCTCTATGATCCCATGGGTTGTGCGTTCCTCCCGGCCACCAGCAATGACTTATCAGCCAAATCCAGCGATAAATAACATGCATTCATTTGGGAAAGACCTATTCCAAATGCTATTTATTGGGTTTGACAATAATTACACTAATGTCTCTATTTTACAATTAACTATAATGAATTACGGGTCATACCGAACACGTCTTGAAACTAATACACGAAAGCTTATTTCTGTGTTGCAGTTTTCTTATTCTACCGCTGAGCGCCATGTACGCACGGTCTGAGCTGCACACGTTCAAATTGATAAATCCCACACTTTGCTTAGAAATGGTCGTACGCATGGTTTACGCACATTACGCACGGCATACACACCATATATTACACTTACTGTAGACTTCTGTATATTTGTACTGTATATTTTTACTGTATATTTTATTCTATTCTTATTCTTAGGCAATTTGTTTGTTATTCTTATTCGTGACTTTGTTCTGTCTAAATGTTTAATGTGAGCGATTTGTAGTGTCAAATTTCCCTCTGGATAATTAAAGTATTTCTATTCTATTCATATTGATAGTTTTCACCTGAAGGGCAAATTACAGGGCCAGTCCAGTAATTAATTAATCATGTATCATATGTTTAAAAACTTTGACCAATCAGCTGGTTCTTTTAGCGTTTATCGCTTTTTCTGGTCAAGTATGACCGACAGAAACAGATTGAATGGGGTATAGATCGGGGGAAAGACACTCTGAGAAAATACGGCGAGTCCGGGAGTCGAACTCGTGTACCCCAGATCCGTGACGCGCACGGTTGTCTCCGACGCCGAAATAGCGTCCGAGGTACGCGGTGAGCTACTGGAGCTCCCCATGTATCATATGTTTAAAGTAAATTGCATTTGGTAGAAACCTTGCTTGGCTCCTTGCAACAATTACACACATGCATGCAGCACTCCATCTTTCCCACTGGGGATTGGGGAATAATATTACAGTTTTTCTCAATTGCTTTGGTGCATTTCTCTGATCAGAATTAAAGTTCTCATAACTGTTAGTTCAACCTCCACAACATTGTGTAATTTGTGCACATCATAGTAGCAGTTTCTCATTCCTCCGAACAAATTGCAAATGCTTTTGGACATGCATCAATTGCTTTCATACAATTCTCTGCTGTTTTATAACATTATCATTTGCTTAGGTCATGTCAGTCAAAATGAACTATACTTATGACTGCTGAATAGTCATTCCCTATAAAACTAATAGTCCTCATTTCATTGCTTGAGTCATTACATACTAATATGTTGAACTAGTTGTCAAAATCTGTCAAGCAAATTTTATACATTTCTTTTTTTTTTTTTTTATTTTTTTTATTATTGCAAAACAAAACTTATTAAAAGTCAGTACTCAACACACAATGTATAATGAAACTTTCAGTAAAGGTGGTTAAAATATATGCAAGTACAGAAACAGGATAAAACAAAAATAGTCAATAATAACATTTTAACCGTATACCGTGTATATCCAGCGAAGTTACAATTATATAAATGTTAGTATATAATATACCCCGAATACCTATTTTCTAAAACCCTACACACATATGCTCCAGCTCAAATCCCCCCCTCCCGGACCCCCTCTTGGATAGTACCTCCATTATCCCTCACTCCTAACCAGACATCACCATTATAGGCTAGCTTTTATTCTCTCCACCACTTCTAACCACATTAACATTTTGGATTCATTGAGCCCTAGAATTCTTGCTGTTGATATTTCTTGATATATCACATCAAGATATGTAAGAAACCACACTTTCCGGCACATTTTTTCCGGTTGAAACCAACGTGATGCAATCAGTTTTTTAGCTACTGTGATACCCGATAAAACCAATCTTTTTAGTTGTGGGTTCACTGCAAACTCAAAAACATCATTCAATAGCAATACCGCAGGGTGTACAGGTATATTCCAAAATACGAGTATTGATAATTGTTGGGACACATCTTCCCAGAATGTCTTAACTGGTGGGCAGTCCCAATACATGTGCATAAATGTTCCTTCGTCCCCATTTGTACATTGGGAGCATTTGGAGTTTTGTATAAGCCCCATTTTGCACAGCCTTATAGGAGTCAAGTATGTCCTGTGAATATAGTTCAGATTGATTTGTTGATGATCCGGGTTCCTTGATGTAAGTCGGACATTTGCCCAGGCTCCTTGCCAATCAAAGTCATTTTCCAGGTCTGGTATATCCCTCCTCCAGACATTGTCTAGTTGAAGGGTTTCGTACGAGGACGTTAGTAATTGTGAATAAAAACCTGATACAAAACCTCCCAATGTATTTCTGTCATAGAAAAATTTGTGGTATCTGTGGTGTTCAATTGGTATGTGTAATGGAACACCGTGGGATCTCATACAAAGTTTTAACTGTATGTAAAAAAGCCATGTGGACTCGGTGAGGTTAAACTTTATGCATATTTCGACATAACTACAGAGGCCCTTGTTATTAAAAATATCCCCTAATGAGTGTATGCCTCTTTCTTCCCATACAGGGAATCTTATAGGTCGTTTTCCCATTAAGAGAGCATTGTTATTGAATATGGGAGTGTGATTATGCCATACTTGATTGTTAGGAAATTTCCTTTGAGTTTCCCGCCATGTCCTGATTGCATGGGTTATTATTGGGCCAAATTCTCGCTCACAATGCTTGATTGAAAGTTTAGTGTATGCTATGTCTTTCAATCTCTGTGGGGCTACTATGTTTTCTTCTAATTTTCTCCAAGATACCAAAGCCTCGGGGTCAAACCATATCTTCTTCAATGGTCTTAATGTGAAGGCATTAAAATATTGTAAAAAATCTGGGACTGCCATGCCACCGTCTGCTTTACTTCTCTGTGCGGTGGATCTTTTTATGCGAGGTGGTTTGTTATTCCAAATAAATTTGTATGTGGAGGTTTGTAATCTTTTCCAGTAGCCCTCTGGAGGAGGTAACGGAAGCATTGAGCTGAAGAAATTGATTCTTGGTAATACATCCATCTTAACTATTGATACCCTTGCCTGTACTGAGTTTTTAAGTTTTGCCCACCTGTCCAGGTCGTCCTTGATTTTGTTCTGTATTTTTGTGTAATTGTGCTTCACCGTTTGTCTTATGGTGGGGAATATTTCCACTCCCAAGCATCTGAAATGTTTTACCATCGGTATCGCACCTGGGAGGGTTATATCTTTTTTTGCAGGGGTGTTAAGTGGAAGGAAAGCCGACTTCGGCCAATTTATCTTAAATCCCGATAAATCACCAAAGTTCTCAATCAACTTGAGCAGATGAGGCAATGTGGTGTTGGGGTTTTGCATGAACAATATTACGTCGTCCGCATATAAACTAATTTTTTGTTGTGTGCCCTTGATTACGATTGGTTCTATGGATTGGGATTGTCTTATATATTGTGCTAAAGGCTCTAATGATAAATTGAATAGTCCGGGACTAAGAGGGCAACCCTGTCTGGCAGAGCGTGATACCGGAAAGATTTTGGAGATGATTGTGCCTGTTGTAATCATGGCCGATGGGTCCTTGTATAGTACTTTAATCATATCAATGAAACCTTTTCCTAACCCCATCCTTTCCAATACTGCCCATAGAAACGACCATTCCAACCTGTCAAATGCTTTCATAGCATCCAGGGATAGTATCGCCTTAGGTGTGATGTCCTCTTTGTCTGTATCTAGTACGTGCAGTATTCGCCTTATGTTATCATTGATCAGGCGACCTTTTATGAAGCCTGTTTGGTCCGGATGAACTAAAGACGTCATATGCTTTTGCAATCTGATGGCTAATATCTTAGAGTACAGTTTGACATCGGTTCCGAGGAGGCTTAAAGGACGGTAACTACCGCATTCCGTGGGGTCTTTGTCTTTTTTGTGAAGAACTGAAATGAGTGCGGTATTTTGGTGTTCGATGAAGCTTCCCTCTTTGACTGAGTATAAGATCATATTTAGTAATAAGGGTCCAAATATGTCCCAGCAAGAAATGTACATTTCTGATGGGATACCGTCAATTCCCGGAGCTTTGCCGTTTTTCATTCCGGATATGGCCTTCTTGAGTTCTTCTAATGTGATCGGTACTTCTAACCGTTTAGCGTCTTCATCTGTAAGTTTAGGGAGAGTAATTTGATTAAGATATGTGTCTAATTTGTCTTGATCAAAGGTCGTTTCTGAGTTATATAAATCGGAGTAGAATTCTTTGAATGTATCGTTTATTATTTTGGGTTCTGTTACTAGAGCTTGTTGTTTCCTAATGGCAGTTATATCTGCAAATTTTGCATTAATTCTTAGTCGCATGGCTAATAGGTGACTAGGTTTAGAACCTTGGAAGTACTGCTGTTGTCTAGTGCTGCGTATTTGCAATTCCGATTTTTGTCTGTACATTGCTTTGATCTCGGTCTTTAGAATGTTAACTTGGTTATCTAGTCTAGTAGAGTTGTTGTATTTTAAAGAATTAAAAAGCGTTGAGTAAAGCGTTTCCATTTCAGACAGTTTTGTGTTTTGATTTTTGCGCAATATGGAGGTAAATCTATCCGAGAAATCCTTGATCATACTCTTTACCGACATCCATAATATTCTGGGATCTTGCACCGAGTTAGCATTAACTTGTAGGAATACTGTGAGAGCTTCTTTAATTTGTGTAATGAATTCCTTGTTGTTAAGCAGCATCGAATTAAAACGCCATCTTGGGGCCCGGGTAGATAATGTACCAAATGTTGCTTTCAGGATTAAGTAGCAGTGATCTGATAGCGCATTGGGTGTCATTTCCACTTCGTATTTATCAAATATTCTCGGGGATGCAAAGACGTAATCAATTCTGGATAGTGTGTTGTGTCTCGCCGAACGACAGGAGTACTTGCGGGTCATGGGGTTAAGTGAACGCCATAAATCAGTTACTCCTGTTGATTTCGACCAATCTTTTAATGCTTTAGATGAATTCTTTTGTTCGCTGGAGAAGGAAAGGTAAGTTTTGTCCATCCTTGGGTTCCAAATGGCATTAAAATCCGCACCTATTATGTATGAGTACTCGGGATGGTTTAACATTTCTCCTGTTAGTGAAGTGAAGAAACCCACTTCGTACAAATTCGGGGCATATACCGCTGCCAATGCAATTTTCCTGTTATTGTGTATAATCCTAGCTATAGTTATGCGCCCCTCAGCATCCGACCATACCCCTTTCAATTCGATATTTAATTTGCGTCTGACGACTATGGCTACCCCTCTAGTTCTCGTAGCAAAAGAAGAGTGACCAATATTATGGTATATGTTATCCGCTAACGTATTTATGTCTCCCTCTAAAATGTGCGTTTCGCTTAATAGTGCCACGTCCACATGTTCTTTTTTCATCAGTGTAAGCACGCTTTTGCGCTTGTGTTGTTTGTTTATCCCACCGGTGTTCCATACCATTATATTCAAACTAGCCATAGTCTATGCATGTTTTCGTGTAGTTTTTGGTAATGTTTCTGGAGTATGAAGCTACAATAGATGCACATCCAATTAATGAGGTCCCGTTGAGAGCTGAGCTTAAAAACATATATATATACAAATAAAAATCCCCTATTTTCCCCTCTCCCAGAAAGTCGAACATGCCTGTGTTCCAAGAACACATCCTCCGCGATTGACTTTCTCCCATGGTCCACCGGATTGCCCAACCTGAGCATTGTAATCCTAATTTTCCTATGCTCATTGCCATAGGATCTAACATTTCCATTCTATTGCAATAGAATGTCGCTTTTGGTCTTGCACCTTCCCTTACTGTAATGAAGTATTGTGATAAATAACCTAAAGATAAAAATAAAAAATAAAATAAAAAGAGAATAAACCTTTATCGACATATTCCTTTGAACCCTCCACCAACGTGTGAGGGAAAAAAAAAAAGGAAAAGATTGTAGATCAGTATTGACACTTAATGTGAAGAACATTGGAAAAGAATAATGTAAGTTACAATATATTTAAAAAATATATAGTAATATTGACACCTTAATGTGAAGAACATTGGAAAAGAACAATGTAAGTTAAATTATATTTAAAAAATATAGGGTGATGAGAAGAAAAAATTTAATAAAATAAAAATCAATGGAAAGATATAGATAATGAATAAGAGATAAATAATTATCAACGTGGAGAAGCCACTAGAACCGATTTAACTGATTAGATAAGATAGAAAAGCAGCGCCTTTTAGCGCTTCAATGTGCCTTTAATGGAGTGATTACTTAAATTGTTAGAATAACCTTGCTGTGCCCATACGTTTATGTGTGGATAATTTTAAAGTATTATTAAGGGCTGATTGCACTTCATTTAATTTATATATGCTATGTGTATGCACACCGAATGTTATTGTTAGAGTTGTATGCTTCGTTGTCATGGTGCCTTATATTCTAGAAGGTTGTAGAATATACTAGTGCCTAGACTATTTTACTTCGTTGTCATGGTGCCTTATATTCTAGAAGGTTGTAGAATATACTAGTGCCTAGACTATTTTACATTCCAGAATGATCTAAGAGACCCAGGGCATTTGAGCGATAAACCCAGAATATTCCAGATAGATCTTTTTGCATTGATATTTATTTATTTGTCCCCTCAGAGACCAGAGACTGAAATTATAATGTATTATGAATCGTATTATACACAGTAAACATTGTTATAGACGACTTGCATATCGTTTGCTACTTTGATGAACACAGCAATGTTATTCCAACACTGGTGGAATGACCTCATTGATGAACACAATAAAGTCATTCCTACACTGGTATATATTTAGAGAGAGGCTTAACTGATTCCGGCATTTCCGTCATGCTTTGGGTTATTTGCTGCATTTTGAATCAGGAAATCCTCAGCATCAAAGGGTGTAAATGGACCTGACCTGCGGCCGTTATTGTCCAAGAATGATAACAGCGCCGGATATGCTAGCCTTGGCTTGTGGCCGGCTGTGTACAGCTTTTGCATCACAACTTTGTATGGTTGACGTCGGATGATGGCCTCTCTGCTCAAATCTTCGTAGATAAATATTGGTTTATCACCATACTTCAGCTTCCCACGTTGGTTGCGAGCATATTTGATGATTTCATCCCTTGTTGTAGTCTTCCGCAGAGTGACAATGATGACTCTCGGCCCGTTGATATTTTGCCCCTGGGAACCAATTCTGTAAACTTGTTCCACTTCTGGCACTTTGTTTGGGTCGGAGTTATTCAAAATCGATGATAACTCGTTTGGAAAGTTGATGTCATCGCAGTTCACTGATTCATCAAGCCCCACTATGCGGATGTTATTCCGCCTGTGGTAACGATGGGTTTCTAGTTGCCTCTCCATCACTTCGTTTTTAAGCAATTTTATTTCCCTCCGGTATTCATCTTTAACTTTTTCCATCTCTTCTCCCATCACTGTCATGATACCTTCGTTCGCCTTGACTGCTTTTGTGTTTTCTGTCACCGAAATCTCCACTGTCGTGATTCGCTCTGACTGTGCATCGAACGCTTTCTTGACTTCTTCTAATTTCTCATCGATGTGATCGAATTTAGCCTCGATGCGATCGAATTTAGCCTCGACGTTTGCCTCGAGCGCCTTGATGTGTGTAATCTGTTCTTTCATCAGGTTAGACTGTTCTACCATCTGTTCTTTCATCAGGTTAGACTGTTCTACCATCTGTTCTTTCATCTGGTTAGACTGTTCTAACTGTTCTTTCATCATGTTAGACTGTTCTACCATCAGGTTAGACAATGTGTTGAAATCGGGTGGATTTCTGCTTACTTCAGTTGACGGCAAATGGTAGATAGATGCAGTGACGTTGGAATCCATAAATCTGGCTGCTCTCCCTCTCACGGAGCTTGAATCTGTACCTTCTTTTATGTTGGTCTCTATTGACTCTCTTTCGGGGACCGTAATCGATGATCCCGGTACGTTGTCCTCTTCCTTCTCCTCCTCGGAGCTTGTCGCCGTCGGCTCAGAACCAGCGACGGTTCGGACGCGTCTATCTCGTATTTTTACGTCCTGCGCCGTTGAAGTTGCCGTAGTTATTTTCTCTGCCTTCTTTCCACCTTTAACCATATTGTCTTTTGATATGGTTAGTAGAGGGTCTTAACAATACATACGATGTGGTCTATTCTCTTTCTTTACTGTCCAAATAATGTTTTTAAACGAAATTAGCGTTAGTGGGAGCGGAGCAATTGCAAAATGCGTGTGCTACATGTTGTAGCGTAACCGGAAGGCCTTTATACATTTCTTTATAATTTTTCCCCTGAATGGAGCTGGATGCCAGGGAATCGCTGCACACATTCATATATGTTGATGAGGCGGGTTTCAATCTGGCAAAAGGTAGAAGGCGTGGAAGGAATCGCATTGGACAGAGAGCAACCACTGATGTCCCAGGACAACAAGGAGGGAATATTACAATGTGTGCAGCCATCTCAGAAAACGGCGTCCTCACCCATATGCCCCGCATTGGTCCATACAACACACAACATCTGCTGACTTTTTTAGACACTCTTTACAGGGACATAATCCCTGAGAATGAGAGGGTCTAAATGGCGACCATCTGACCAAGTACGTTGTTGTATGGGATAATGTGCGTTTTCACCACGCAATTCTGGTCACACAGTGGTTTGCCGCACATGAAAGGATGCTGGTGGAATATCTCCCTCCCTACTCCCCATTCCTGAATCCAATAGCCAGACAGACAGGAACGTCTGGATGTGAATGAATGATTTACAGTACTGTGTATGTTGTATGTTCCAATTCAGTTCCAATATGTACTGCAATATTGTTTACAGTTGTGCACAGCTCTACCCAAAGGCCAAAGGGTGTTTCTTATGTTTGTTGTAAATTAGTTTGTATTTTTCTTTTGCACAATGCTGTGAACAAATTAAAATTGCAAAGAGCATATGCAGTAAAAAATGTGAAACATACGTGTCTTGTACTCATTTACCTCACTAAATACAGCAATGTGTAACTGTAGATTTCAAATGGCTGTGCAAATAGTGTATAGTGCTGTCTTAAGCATTTTCAGAAAGTGTCACCAAGATCTGACTTTTTTTGCATTGGAAAACACTTACAGAGTAAACTGTCATAACGAAAACATGGCAAAGCCATTTGACTATCTTGTTTATAAACAATGGTGTCAGGACTTTTCATTTTGATGACAGTGACACTTTCATTGACATGAATACTTGCTTTTGAGGAATGAATTATCCATTTTGAGCAAGTGACACGCTTCTGCAGGTTATCACCTAGGTTTTGCAGTTTGTACTAATTGTTTTGAGAAATGCACTAACAGTTATGAGAACTTTAATTCTGATCAGAGAAATGCACCAAAGCAATTGAGAAAAACTGTAATACAGTTTTTCTCAATTGCTTTGGTGCATTTCTCTGATCAGAATTAAACTTCTCATAACTGTTAGTGCATTTCTCAAAACAATTAGTACAAACTGCAAAACCTAGGTGATAACCTGCAGAAGCGTGTCACTTGCTCAAAATGGATAATTCATTCCTCAAAAGCAAGTATTCATGTCAATGAAAGTGTCACTGTCATCAAAATGAAAAGTCCTGACACCATTGTTTATGAACAAGATAGTCAAATGGCTTTGCCATGTTTTCGTTATGACAGTTCACTCTGTAAGTGTTTTCCAATGCAAAAAAAGTCAGATCTTGGTGACACTTTCTGAAAATGCTCAAGACAGCACTATACACTATTTGCACAGCCATTTGAAATCTACCTGCCTTACCAAACATATTATTTATATTATTCAAATGGCACTCAGTGTTCCGTTATGATGTCACAGTATGATGTCATAATCAAACATTCTAGAACATTTGTGATGTCACAGTATGATGTCATAATCAAACATTCTAGAACATTTGTATATAATTTATATTCGACAATTCTCTCACAGCTTGAAACAGTACTCAACAGTACTGAACAGATAGGCTAAACAACATAGATTGAACCCTGCATTTCTCAACCAAGGTCCCTTGCCGACCATTTTGCTGTGGAAAGGTGAGTGTCCACAATGGCTAGCTAGCTGTTCTACTTGAATACTGAATGTTAATATTGAATCAGACAATATTGAATACTGAATGTTAATATCAGACCATATTTTGATTTGATTGTATTTTATTAGGGATCCCCATTAGCTGGTGCGATAGCAACCAGCTATAGTCTTCCTGGGGTCCACACACAAAAAAACATATAAAAACAATCACTATTGCAAAAAACAAAATTATTAAAAGTCAGTACACACAATGCATAATGAACCTACTGTAACAATTAATATAGCTAAAATTACATTAGTGTAAAACAAAAACAAAAAATTACTTTACAGTGTTAAAAACTATTTAAAAACAATTTAAGATTCTTTTTAAACGTGATTCTACTGTAAATGCAGCAGAGGTTCCGAGGCAGGCCATTCCACAGAGTTAATGCTCTAAAAATAAAAGATCTCCCCAAAGCGCTGGTTCTAGGCAATAGTACCCAGCTGCAGCTCCGGAGACCAGCGCTTACAAGCCCCGCACATACAAGCCCGCACATAGCAACCCCTCGCTTCCATTGGCTGATTTTGGTCACGTGATTTTGGGTCACGTTGCACTGCGGGATTGATTGATTGATTGATTGAAAACTTTATTAACAGATTGCCGTATGATTTGGGTCACGTTGCACTGCGGGATTGATTGATTGATTGATTGATTGATTCATTGATTCATTGATTCATTGATTGATTGATTGAAAACTTTATTAACAGATTGATTGATTGATTGAAAACTTTATTAACAGATTGCCGAATGGGTACACGTGACCACAGGCCCTGATTGATTGATTGAAAACTTTATTAACAGATTGTAGAATGGGTACACGTGACCTGACCGATTGATTGATTGATTGATTGATTGATTGATTGAAAACTTTATTAACAGATTGCAGAATGGGTACAGTGACCGATTGATTGATTGATTGATTGATTGATTGATTGATTGATTGATTGATTGAAAACTTTATTAACAGATTGCAGAATGCAGTACAGCTCAATACACACAATTGTTAAGGGGATGCAGACCATGCAGTACTGTTACATTTGTGACATACAGTAAATATATACAAGGGGGAGGGAACTGTACATTTATGATGAATTGAAAATGGGGGACCCTGATGTAAACAAGACGGAAGTCTTTCTCTGGTCTGCATCCCCTTAACAATTGTGTGTATTGAGCTGTACTGCAGATATATTTCAATTGCCTTACTTATTTACATAAGTATTATAGGCCTACAGCAGTATTGTACAGACAGTCTGTGTGAAGTCTGTGTGGTTCTCCAGCTGCACAAAGGCAGAGCAAGAGGCTCTACAGAGGGTGGTGATGATAAAGCCATGATAAAGACCTTCAATCAGCTGAAGGGGAATCCCTCCAAGCTGCTGTCAGCGCTACACACCTTCGGCCGCTCTGGTATCAGCCATGCATCAAAACGTGCACACGCACTCAGGCGAGTCGCTAACCGTGCTGGGCCAAGTATAGCGGCTCAACCCACCTCTGTTGCCCGTCGTAAAATGAAGCTCGGGGGTCGACGACGGCTCGCTGCGGGGAGGCCGAAGAAAAGTGTGGTGAGCACAGACCATCGCTATAGTTTCCCAACAGGAGTAAAGTCTGGAACGCACCACAGCCTGTCACAAGCAGTAGAGATGTGTCGTAGCAATCCGAAGTGACATTGACCACCAATATAGCATGTACATAAAGACCCAGTGCCTCATCCGTAGCTAATATTGCACTACCACAGGACCTAGCATGTCCTACCATGCTCTGTAAATAACTTATGTACATATACCGATATGCCCTACTCTGTTTACTTGTTTTATTGCACAATGTCGTTCTATTGGATTCTATTATATGTTATTACTATTGTATTATGCACATCTTTGCGGGCACGACCACCCGCATTTAATTTTTTTTTTTTTTTTTGATATTTTTTGCACAAATCTCTCCAATATTCAAAACATCTCTTTCCACATCACCATATGCAACTTCCAAGATTTGCCTTTTTCTTTTTTGTAAGAACATACAAAACATGTAAAGGACTCATACAAATACATTAACAACTCAAGTTCAAGTTCAAGTTCTTTAATAGTTGTCATACAGAAGTACAGAATACTTTCATACAAAATGCTTCTTACTGTTACGCTCCAGAGACTGTGCTAGACAAGATAGTATCAAATAACATAATAACATAATATAGCATGAATTTAGAAGAAGAAAATGAGGTCACAGTGTTCGGTAAGCGTCCCAGACACATGTAGGTGTGCATGATAGCATGCATGCATGTGTGTCTCCAACATATGTATGTGGGTACGTGTATTGATTGATTGATTGATTGAATTGATTGATTGATTGATTGAAAAGTTTATTAACAGATTGCAGAATGGGTACAACTGACATGGAAAATAAAAAAGACTTACGAAAAAAAGAAAAATACTATACTATACATTGTGCGTATACATCCCTGATATATATACTTTGCATGTAGACCGATCTACCTGCGAGCAGGTATGTGCTGCATCCTCTATCGGGATGCCACCCTTCTCCATATTGCATGTGAGAGAAAGCGTCCCAGACACATGTAGGTGTGCATGATAGCATGCATGCATGTGTGTCTCCAACATATGTATGTGGGTACGTGTATTGATTGATTGATTGATTGAATTGATTGATTGATTGATTGAAAAGTTTATTAACAGATTGCAGAATGGGTACAGTACAGTACATCTCAATACATACAATTGTTAAGGGGATGCAGACCAGAGAAAGACTTTCATCTTGTTTACATCAGGGTCCCCCATTTTCAATTCATCATAACATATATGACATACATGACATACAGATAGACAGTACTGCTACATCTATACATTTATGACATATCAGATTTGCAAATACAGTACTGTTTGTGATACAAAAGTGTCCAGAAAAGGAGTGTATATACATTTGGCGTAGAAACTGTACATTGGAGGAGGTTGGTGGGGTGGGGTTGGGTGGGTTGGGTGAGGGCTGTGTACGTAAGCATGTGTACATGCCTCACATGTGTGTGTGTGTGCATCTTCCAGGTATGCGACTGTACTCCTATCTCTTGTGTGTGTCTCGTATCCATGTGTGCCTCCGCCCCCTATGTGAGTGTATATCTCAGGTGTGCATATATATGTGCGTCTCAGCTACGTATGTGTGTGTCTCCTATGTACATGTATATCCCCCATATGTGTCAGTGAGAGCCTATACCTCAACTATGTGTATATGTAGGTGTGTGTATGCCTATTTCCTATAAGTGAGTATGTGCATGTATGTGTGCCCCTGACATGTATAACTTAGCCTTGTGCATATGAGTGTGTGTAAACCTATTATGTACACATACGAATATGTGTATCCTAGATACTTGTATGCGGCTAAACATGCACATATGAGAGTGTGATAGAGACAGTGACCATTCCATAGATATACCATCCGGACATAAAATCCATGTACATACATATATAACACATTATAAAGTACAAGTACCATCAGATCAGATCCCCTTTTTCATATTCATCCTTGATATCATTGTAACCCCACCTTAATCATTTGTCCCCAGACCGTTCAGTCAGGTGTAGAAAACTGTCCCATAAACGTGTATGCAAATAAACAACTTGTGACAAATAAAACTCTTGACTTGACCACCAGCCTCTCTATCTAAATGTTATATTGTTAACTGTCTAGTTAGGCATTAACTGTGTTAATCTAAATGTTATATTGTTAACTGTCTAGTTAAGGCATTAACTGGGTTAATTAATCTAAATGTTATATTGTTAACTGTCTAGTTAAGGCATTAACTGGGTTAAGTGGGGAGTGCGTCATGGTACAGTTTCAGTAAGTGGGGAGTGTAAACAAGTTGAACGCGTCACGTGAAATAACGTTACGTGAATAAACATATAACGTTACAATGTACAGTTTCTGACAGCTGGCTGTGTTGTGAAATGTGCATAACGTTATGAATAAACCGCGAAGTCACGCGAAATAACGTTATAAACGCGAATCTGGTAGTATATTTATTTGTATCTTCTTGAGATGATAACATTAACATCCGCATTTTACCGCATGGCGAGCTAAACCAATCAGAGAGGGGCTTCGCTCAACCAATCAAAGAGGGGGCTGCAGAAATGGAGCCCAACCAATCAGAGAGGCGTCTGCAGAACTTCAGCCATTGGGTGGGACCCAAATCACGTGACCAAAATCAGCCAATGGAAGCGAGGGGTTGCTATGTGCGGGCTTGTATGTGCGGGGCTTGTAAGCGCTGGTCTCCGGAGCTGCAGCTGGAAGCATCTCGTTCTAGGACCTGGCAATTCAAGCTGCCCACTACTGGAACCTCTAGTGTAATGCGTGTGCACAGTATTACTAAAAACAATCTGATTATGTATAAAAACAGGAGTTTTACTGCTCATGACCAACTTGAACAGCACAAGTATATTAAAAGACAATCTATTTTCAACGTTAAGCCAAGAGAGGCGGGCATGCATACGGCTCACATTAGACCTTAGTGAGCAGCCCAGTACCAACCGTGCTGCCCTGTTCTGGACCACCTGGAGCTTCCTGAGGTCACCACTGGCAGCAGATGACCACATCGCAGAGCAATAGTCAAGATGACATAAAACTAAACTTTGCACTATCTGACATTCTATTCATATTGAATACTGAATGTTAATTCAGGTTGACAGCTTTACACCATTTGACAGTTGAAAGGGGGCTGGAAAGTTGATTTAATAAAAGAAAAAAGACTAATTTAATCAGATTAATCACTTTATTCAAATTGAGGATTTAGTTTGAGGATATAAAAAAAAGAAGAAAAAAAATAATTTATAAAAAAAATAATACATTTGTTTTTATTGATTAAAAACGAAGGTTCGAACGTCCGACGAAGTTTGAATCACTTTATTCAAATTGAGGATTTAGTTTGAGGATATATAATAATAAAAAAAATTATAATTTTTATTTTTTATTTTACTTTTTTAATTAAAAACGAAGGTTCAAACGTCCGTTCGAAGAACCCTGACAAAGTTTGAATCCCAAAAACAGGCTTCGGGGACAGCCTTACCAAACATATTATTTATATTATTCAAATGGCACTCAAACATGATGTCATAATAGAACATTCTAGAACATTTGTGATAATCTCTCCTCCTCTCTCTCTCCCTCTCTCCCCTCCCTCTTTCACTCCCCTCATCTCTCTCTCCCCCTCTCTCTATCCCCCCTCTCTCTTCCCAATCTCTCTTTCAACCCCCCTCTCTCTCTTTCACTCCCCCCACTCTCTCTCCCCCTCCCGCTCTCTTTCACCTCCCCTCTCTCTTTCACTCCCCCCCTCTTTCTCCCTCCACACACTCCCCTCTCTCTTATTCACCCCCCCTCTCGTCCCCCCTTCTCTATCTCTCCCTCTCTCTTTCACTCCCCCTCTCCCCCCCCTCTATCGCTCTCCCTCTCTCTCTTTCACCCCCCCTCTCTCCCCCCCTCTATCGCTCTCCCTCTCTCTCTTTCACCCCCCCTCTCCCCCCCCCCCCCTTCGCTCTCTCTCTTCTCTCTCTCTCTCTCTCTCTCTCTCTCTCTCTCTCTCTCTCTCTCTCTCTCTCTCTCTCTCTCTCTCTCTCTCTCTGCCCCCCCTCTCTCCCCCCTCTATCGCTCTCCCTCTCTCTCTTTCACCCCCCCTCTCTCCCCCCCTTCTCTCTCTCAATCTCTCTCTGCCCCCCCCCTCTCTCCCCCCCTCTATCGCTCTCCCTCTCTCTTTCACCCCCCCCCCCCCCTTCTCTCTCTCTCTCTCCCCCCTCTCTCTCTCTCTCTTTCACCCCCCCCCTCTCTCTCTCTCTCTCTCCCCCCCCCCCTTTCTCTCTCTCTCATGGACAGACACAGTGTAGTGAGGATGAAGCTGGCTGTATTTCTTCCCCCCCTGTTGCTGATTGTCTTGGCCCAGCTACTCGGCCTGAATGGACAGGTATGTGAAGGTGGAAAGAGCCTATAATCTGCGAGGGGGTGGGTCTTGGAGCAAGACCGATGGCTTCAAGGTGAAACACCTCACACTCTTTAAAGGGGAACGCCACCTGCATTGATATCAGAGGTTGAAGAGGAGCTGCCACACGTTCAAAAATATCATCTAGTTTTACTGAACATTCAGATCCGATCAACTTTTGAAATCCCATTTTTTGTGATCCAGGATCAGACAACTCTGCCAGATTGTGTCCCGGTATTTCAAAGCAATTCAGGATAGGATCACCCTGATCCAGATCCAGACTTTTCATGATTACTAGATCCTGAATATCAGTGCTTTAATCCTACAATTCTCCATCTAGTGGATATGAAAAATAATACAAGGAAGACAAGAGACCACATTGCAGAGACATCTATAATGTCTAATTATAATTATATTTTTAAATACATAAAGGACATAAAGTCATAATGGAATTGTAATAAAGAAAATACTCCCACTAGGCCTGGGTAACAACTAAACAAATCATTCAAAGGCAGCTGGATCATCCAGGCGTGCTTTGAGGAGCTGAATTGAATTCTAAGTCAGTTTTCAGTTAGCTGAAGGTGACGACCGATGATGGACTTCTTTTTGTTGAAGATATTTTTTCTGTAATCTAAATTACATTTGTGATTGACAATCTTTGTTGTGATACTTTTATGAGCATAAACATTTATGATATGCCATGAAGGCTAAACATTTTGTATTATTTCAGTCAACAAACGTTGCCATCTTATTTATATTGAAACATATCTTTTAATAAATTGTATAGTCGATTTTGCTCTGGTAATCCAATCTACGCCTCTGGTTGGATCAAGATAATCCAGTTTTTTGGTATCAAACTGATCCCAATCCTGTGTTGTCGGTTTGAACTACCCATTTAGAAGATTTGATCCAGATTAAAGCTTGGATTTGATTTTCTGATCTGATCGGATATCAAAGTGATCCTAATCGTGTTTTTTGGGTTTTGAACTACCCCAAATCCAAATCGGATCCAATTAGATAGGGATTAAAAGTTTTGAACTACTTGAGAAGTACCATCATAGGAACTGGAAGTTAACATACAGAGTATTTAGAGTTGAAGGGTTATAATTAATCATTAATTATAACGTTAAGGTAGCGATAGGCCAGAGCGACAAAAACAAGCGTCAGACAGCAGGAAAGCAGGAAGTAAGTACATTGAGGTACCACCCGCCCCTTCCTGTAGATTCTGCTGAGTGTCCAATGATGACTACAGCTGAGGTTAATCACTCATTAAGGGGCGGGTGGATAAAGCCTGAGAGCCTG
Source organism: Notolepis coatsorum (assembly GCF_963971535.1). Lineage (NCBI taxonomy): Eukaryota > Metazoa > Chordata > Actinopteri > Aulopiformes > Paralepididae > Notolepis > Notolepis coatsorum. Next base: position 132,013,725 of record NC_140173.1, read on the forward strand.
CACCCACACAGGGCCTTTTGCCATTACCAGTGGATTGTGTGGATTGTATGTTGTGCCAGCTGATGGAACAGTCCAGGGCGGGTGTGTGTGGCGTCACATTCCGTGGGCAATATGCGCATGTGCATGGGGAATAGGTGCTTAAAAATGGGCTTTTTCTCTGCTGATTTAGTTCTGATCGATTAGGAATGGGTCCCGCCGTGTTCAGGAGATTCAGGCGCATACAAGTCTATTCGATCATATCTCCAGCACCCCCACAGCCGTATCTGCAACCACTTACATCACAGCTCTCATCCACATTCATTCATTTGCTCCCCCCGCAATCTCCCCGATTTCAATGTAACGCGGAAGTGTAGTGGTCTATACCATAAGTAGCTTTCTATGTGACAGACCCATAACACAAAGATGAAAAGTGGTATTGATCCCCAAACACAAAGATTTGTTGCTTAGCTTGGCCTACATTGAGTTGTTTGTCTGTTGAATAGAATAGAATAGACTTTTAATTGTCATTGCACACAAGTATACAACAAAATTTCAGGGGTGCTCCCACATGACCATAGTACAACCATACATGTAACATAACATAACACTGTACATATAACAGAAATATTTTAAAGTGGAGGTGAAGACGGAGGTGATGTTTGGTAGAGGAGTCCCGACGATCCTGCCTGCCGCCTTCACCACCCTCTGTAGACCCTCTTGCTCTGCCTTTGTGCAGCTGGAGAACCACACAGACACACAGTAGGTCAGCACACTCTCAACCGCACAATGATAGAAGTTGACAAGGAGATTTCGTGGCAGGCCAGCCTGCTTCAGCTTCCTTAGGTAGTATAGGCGTTGCTAAGCTTTTCCGATCACTGAGGCGGTGTTGGTGCTCCAGGACAGGCTCTCACTCACACTGAGACCCAGGAACTTGAACTCAGTGACCCTCTCCAGTCTCCACTGCCTCGTTGTTGATGAGCAGAGGGGAGTGGTCAGGCCTTGATCTTCTGAAATCCACTATGATCTCTTGTTTTTTTTATATTGAGCGCCAGGTTGTTGCTGCCACACCAGGCTGTAAGATCTTCCACCTCCCTCCTGTAGGCAGACTCATTGTTGTGGGTTATGAGACCCACAACTGTGGTATCGTTTGCGAACTTGATGATGTAATTGGAAGGGTAGGAGGGGGAACAGTGGTGTGTGAGCAGGGTGTACAGTAATGGGCTGAGCGAGCATGCAACCCTGCGGGTTGCCGGTGCTGAGAGACAGGGTGGACGAGGTGTAGTTGCCCAGCCTGACGGCTTGTGTGCGGTTTGTGAAGAAGTCCAGCACCCAGTTACACAGTATGTTACACAGACCCAGGGTTCGGAGTTTGCTGATGAGTTTACGGGGGAGTATAGTGTTGAAGGCAGAGCTATAGTCGATGAAGAGCATTCTTACGTAGGTGTTTCTCTTCTCCAGATGTTCTAGGGCGGTATGAGTTATATACCGAAACTCTGAAGGTTGCTCTTTGTCCTCCATCCCTGGTTTATTGAGGAAACAACACGGGGAAAATAGCATGTCACGTGCAGGAACACGACATTCCGTACAATCAAGATGAATAATATTATTATGTAAGGGATAATGTATAGCTACGAGGTCATTGTCGCAAAATAATTGACCGACACGTAGTTTAAAATACCGAGCCGCCTCGGCGAGGTGTTTTAAACGTCAGTGAAGGTCAATTATTTTGCGATGATGACCGAGTAAAGCTATACATTATCCCGCTTATTACATGGCTAACTTACTAACAATATACCTAATTCATTTGACAAATCGCAGTTCTGTGGCTCTGTCAGCCCAAATAAAGTGATTATTATTATCGCGGGCAGCCTCTGTTCTGGCTCCGCTGTAATCGTCACACACACTCCGCTGTCAGTGCAGCCGCGGCAGGTGTGTCTGATTTGCTGCACTGATGTGGGCTTGATTGCGAACAGCTGCGCACATCGGTCATTATTGTCCCACAGCGGTCATTATTGTGTAATAATGACCGCTGTCGGGGGGCTATTGACCAATCACAAGCAAGCATTTCGACGAATGTGAAAACGCCATGTAATAATTAGTATTATCTCCGTGGGTTATTTAAACAAGTCAACAGAAGCTATAGCTCATAAACACTGACAGAATGGGAAAATTCCATCCAGGTTCAGAATGACTTTGACTGTATTCCTGCGGTTGCTCTTATGGTGCAGTCTGTCAGGCGCTGAGGTTCTGGGAGACACTAGACAGGGATGGTCTGAACGAGATCTCTCGACAGGTTGTTCGTGATGGAGGGAAAGTGCAGATTGACCAAGAGGGAACTGGACTCCCCCAACAAGCCTGCCTGCCTGACATCCACAGCATGCTGAGAAACATGACGGCTCTGATGACGGAGCAGACGGCTATGATGATGGAGCAGAGGGTCGAGCTGAGACTCACACAGCTGGAGCTGCAGGCGGTGACAGACAGGCTGAGGGACAGTGAAAATCAGTTTAAAGGTATTATTGAGTTTTATTGTTTAAAACTAATTACTTTCACTGAAACATTTTAAGGGAGAGCTTTAGAACCTTTAGAAAAAACATTTATTTAAAATAAATTAATAGAAATATAATAGAAAAAGGTAATAGAAAGAAATATATAAACTGCATATAAAAACGAAGAAAGATATTTGGTAATGCTTTACTGACCACAAACTGATAGTGTTATATGAATATTCATAATTGCTCATAATGCATTATTAACATGCATGATAACTCATAGTGTCTTATATCAATAAACAGAATAAATCAGCCATGGTGGGACAGCTAGTTTATTGCATGAAGACACATTAATGTGTTATAAAGAGACCTTCTCATGGTTAATACACTGTTATGTATGTTGTGTATAACACGTTATAATCCATTATAGCTGTAAAAAAAATAAAAAAATTTAAATAAAAAGAATGTGTTATTTATTTCCTTTCTCAGCTGCTCTTGAAACACTGAAGAGACTGTGTGTGTGTGTGTGTGTGTGTGTGTGTGTGTGTGTGTGTGTGTGTGTGTGTGTGTGTGTGTGTGTGTGTGTGTGTGTGTGTGTGTGTGTGTGTGTGTGTGTGTGTGTGTGTGTGTGTGTGTGTGTGTGTGTGTGTGTGTGTGTGTGTGTGTGTGTGTGTGTGTGTGTGTGTGTGTGTGTGTGTGTGTGTGTGTGTGTGTGTGTGGCGCATGCGTATGAATGCACATGCAATCTTATAACCCATGAATTGCAAGTGATATGTGATGCTATCTTTGTCTCACAGCCAAACAGGTGTCTTTCACAGCCTCCCTCTTGGCTTCAGGACCTGGACGCACAGGGCCTTATAACACTCGCACTACCCTGGTCTACAGACACATCATCACGAATGTTGGCAACGCTTATGATCAAACCACAGGTATGGTGGATACTAGATGACACAGTTGACAGAATGTGTTCATACTGTAATGTTGCCAGACTGCCAGTTATTACTTTGTAATAGTATGTGTAAGATACAACCACAAAGACATGCAAACAACTGCCATTTGTGTTGTGCGTTTTAGCAAAATGTTAGACAGTTTTACCAACAGGACTATCATTGACCCTTACAGCAATTCTGTTGGGGAGATTATGGGATACTCATTAAGAAAGATAAACCATTCCTCCTCCTGATAAAGATTAAACAGTATCAAATCTGTTTCTTTCTACACATTGTTTATTGTTTCCGATTAACATGACAACTGATTTTTGGCAACATGTTAGATTTCTTCTTTTATCTCGACAGTAATGGATAGTACTAAATAAATAAGACGTTTGACACCTAAATGAGACATCTGTCGTTCTGGTAAGGGGTAGGAGCTAAAACAACAAGATCCAATCAAATGAACGACCAAGTCAAACGATTGGAATGAGCGAGCTGTCTATCAAAACCTTGAGTGACACGCGTGCTTGTTGTGCGTATAACAGTTGCGCATGTACACAAAGGTCTGATCGGAAAGGGCGATGTCGAATTCAGTTTAAAGATTTACAAATATTCTGCCAAAAATCAACAGGCATCTATTGCTCCTTTAATTTACTATAAATTACTTTTAGTTCATCATGCACCCTGATAATAGAAGTATGGGTCCGGTAATGTTAAGGGCTATCGTAAATAACTATTTATATTTTTCTGTTAGTTGGATTAGAGGAGCGGACAATGATGATCTTGTTTCTCTAACAGGCTTCTTCACGGCTCCAGTGGAGGGTGTCTACCTGTTCAATTTCTTCATCCATGGTTACGGAGGAGAAGGAGGTGCATCAGCGGCTGTCCTGGTTAAAAATGGTCAACGTGTTGTCACTGCATATGCAAAACAACCTACCTATGTTGTTAGCTCTTCGAATGGAGCCTCACTTCTACTAGAGGCAGGGGATGAGGTGTCTGTGCAGCTCTGGGAAACGACATGGATCTATGATGATGAGCATCACCACAGTACCTTCAGTGGCCATCTGTTGTTCACAGTGTGACGAGGAAGATTGAACAGTACTATTATTTGTGTTTGACTTACTTGACTTACTTACATGTCTGTCACTTCTTTTTATTATGTATGGTTGGCCCAGTCTTCCATCTGGGCTGTGTATGTACATGTATATCATAGATTTGCAGATTCTTTATCAAATACAAAATAAAGTGGATTTTTATGAAGAAATGGCTCTTTTTTTGTATTTTATTTTTTTATTATTTTTTAAACAAACATATAAACAAACATGACAACACACGATAAGATATACAAGCATTAATTGTCAGGGCACATCCAATGAGTTCACATTTTAGTTAGTTGTCTTATATAAGATATACCCCTAATACCTGTTATCTAAAAAAACCTACACACATATGCTCAGCTCGAACCCCCCCCCTCCCGGACCCCACCTTGAGAAGTACCTCCACTATCCCTCGCACCTAACCAGACACTACCATTATAAGCTAGCTTTTATTCTCTCCACCACTTCTAACCACATTGACATTTTGGATTCATTGAGACCCAGAATTCTTGCTGTAGATATTTCATGGTAAATGACATCGAGATATGTAAGAAACCAAACTTTACGGCAAATTTTTTCCGGTTGAAACCAGCGTGATGCGATCAGCTTTTTGGCTACTGTGATACCCGATAAAACCAATCTCTTTAGCTGTGGATTCACTGCAAACTCAAAAACATCATTCAATAGTAATACCGAGGGGTGTACAGGTATATTCCAAGATACGAGTTTTGATATTTGTTGGGTCACATCTTTCCAGAATGCCTTAACTGGTGAGCAGTCCCAATACATGTGCATAAATGTCCCTTCGTCCCCATTTGTACATTGGGTGCATTTGGAATCTTGTTTAAGCCCCATTCGGCACAGTCTTATAGGAGTCAAGTATGTCCTGTGAATATAGTTAAGATTGATTTGTTGATGATCCGGGTTCCTTGATGTAAGTCGGACATTTGCCCAGGCTCCTTGCCAATCAAAGTCATTTTCCAGGTCTGGTATATCCCTCCTCCAGACAGAGTCAAGTTGGAGGGTTTCAAGAAATGGCTCTTTTAACAATTCTTCTGATGCATCTTTCTCTGTTGTTCACAGTGTGATGAGGAAAATGCAACAGTACTATTATTTTTGTTTACATTTGCATTTGTTCAGTGTCCCGCAAACTATTTAGATAGTTGATGAGCCAAACTGTATGACCCCCAGATCCAATAAAATGTAGGAATAATGCATGATCAACCGGGAGTGATGTAATAATGCATGATCAACCGGGAGTGATGTAATAATGCATGATCAACCGGGAGTGATGTAATAATGCATGATCAACCGGGAGTGATGTAATAATGCATGATCAACCGGGAGTGATGTAATAATGCATGATCAACCGGGAGTGATGTAATAATGCATGATCAACAGGAAGTGATGTAATAATGCATGCTCAACCGGAATTGATGTAATAATGCATGATCAACAGAAAGTGATGTAATAATGCATGATCAACGGGAAGTGATGTAATAATGCATGATCAACCGGGAGTGATGTAATAATGCATGATCAACCGGAAGTGATGTAATAATGCATGATCAACAGGAAGTGATGTAATAATGCATGATCAACAGGAAATGATGTAATAATGCATGATCAACAGGAAGTGATGTGTTACTTGTGAACACTGTCCCGCTTTGCAACAAACCAAATATATTTGTCATACAACTGTGTGATGTGAGGTCAGTGGCGGCTCGCCACTAGGGGCGCTCTGGCGCCGACCCCCCTGGTGAACCCTGGTTAAAATGAGAGAAGAACAAGATTTTTTTTTTTTTTTTTGTTTTATAGCCCTATAAATAATATAAACATGTTTAAAATGAATAATATTTACTCATTTTAAGTATGTTTGTGTTTCCAAAGCACAATATAACGTTAATATATCAAATAAAAAATAATCGTTTTCCTGAACAGGAAGTGACTCACTCCTGCCGCATTTCTCCTGCCGCATTTCTCCTAGCCGTATTTCTCGGCCCGGGCTAGACGCAATCGCGCTCTGAGTGCGAGTCACTGTTTCATCGCTGTATCCGTCGCAGCCAATCAGTGCGTAACACGCTGTGCGTTGAAATATGATGTTTATGATGGAAGCCGGGCGCGATTTGAAGCGGTCTAGGCAAGCAGCCTTAACAGCGTCTAGAATTTCCGTAGCCGCATTTCGCGGAGACGCTCTCTGATTGGCCGACAACATTTTTTTTTTCGGAGCCGTATTTCGCGGAGACGCTCTCTGATTGGCCGACGCCAGATTCTACACTGGTTAAGCTTTCGAAGTAGGTTAAGGAGGTAACGTTAGAGTTTGTCTTAGAGCGTGACGGCAAGTTCTTTCGACGGTTAAGTGTAGGCACTCTTTCAAAGTTGGTTAAGGTTAGAGTTTGTCTTAGAGCATGGTGATAGAACGCCAGGTAGTTTGCAGGCTGTTCGACGCGGAAATGGGCAAAGACACAGCTCGTTCATTGAATTCATCACAGTACTGTTGTGTTGTGCTAACAAGCTAATCTGGATGCAGTCTGGACAGAGTGGATAACTGGATATACATCAACAGTCTGGGGACAACAGTGGACATTATACACTTTATCAAGCCCTCCTGCTCGACCACGTAAACAGTGAGTTAATTCGGTCTCTCTCTCTCTCTCTCTCTCTCGCTCTCTCCCTCTCTCTCTCTCTCTCTCTCTCTCTCTCTCTCTCTCTCTCTCTCTCTCGCTCTCTCTCTCTCTCTCTCTCTCTCCCTCTCTCTCTCGCTATCTCTCTCTCTCTCTCTCTCTCTCTCTCTCTCAATCCTGTGTCTCAGAGAAATGCGGCTACGGAAAGTATTGACGGTGCTGCCTTGCTGAGATGATAATAGCGCTTCAAAACGCGCTGCTGTGTTGTGAACTATAACATTAATTTCGCTGCTGCTGATGCATAATGTATGAATGAATGGTGAGTTGTTTAAAATTACAACATATACATGTGTTAATTATTTTATTGGATTGATCCGAGAGACAGAGAGCGAGATTGCTCCAGAGCATTTATTAACGTTACCGTTACATTTTCAACTCGACCTAACGTGAACCCCCTGCGAGTCTGCGACCCCCCAACAGAAGATAGTACGAGCCGCCACTGTGTGAAGTCATATCATTGTTCATAAGAAATGGATTCACATTCTTGGTCTGTTGAAACTGACAATAGAGGCAACTTTTTTTTTTACTTTTAATTTACATGCCATACTATGTTATTTTATTTCATACTTATCTTGTCTTGCACAGTCTCTGGAGCGTAACAGTAAGAAGCATTTTGTATAAAAGTATTCTGTACTTCTGTATGACAACTATTAAAGAAACTTGAAACTTGTTCCCGTCATCTACCCAGTAAAATGTTGAGTGTGAAAGTAACAATGAAATGGGGAGATTTGTACGCCTTGGCGGTGGTCTGCGCTCTAGGCTACTGAGCGCATTTGGCTTTATCCTGTTTCATCTTTCATTCTTCAACAATTATGAATCGAAATGTATCAATAAAAATACATTTAAAAAAAAACCCAGAGACCATTTTTATTGTTTCTTTAAAGACCCAATCGATGATCCAACTATAAACAACTTGGTAGCCCGCTAGCCCCACCATAAAAAACTAAATTATATATATATATGAGCTATGTTTTCATTCTCTATATGGTTGATTGATACATGATACACTGATACATTGATACATGAACTACCACTTGACATTCGGTAAATAGGTAAGTTCATAATGTTCTATTGTTATATTGTTGTACGTTTATATTGTTTATAATCGTAATGTTTGTAAACACAGATTTATATATATTATATATTTAGATATATATATAAATTCACAATATGGGCAAAGAACGTTCCAAATCGTCTTTTTTATTTTCAATCTACAGATCACACTCTCATGGATTATATATGAACATACCCCACATTAACATGGTAAAAAAAAGAATCACAGATTGAGTCTTCGACAATTCAAACGTGTTACCATTCAATGGATCTGTTTCGCTATCACACATCGTACAATGGACCTGTCTCAAAACCCTGCCCCTTTTCTTGATCCTCCAATCACAACTGTCGCTTACCTCGGACAAACCAAGTTTGTCCGAGGTAAGCGACAGTTGTGATTGGAGGATCAAGAAAAGGGGCAGGGTTTTGAGACAGGTCCATTCATCAACAGTCCCTCACCCTCACATGATGAAGAGCAGGTGACCACTAAAAGTGGTGTGGCGATGGCGATTGTCATACAACCGATGGGTAGAGCTGAGGCACATGTACACCACGTCCCCGGACTCCAGCAGCATCGTGGCGCCGTTGGCGGAGTTTACAGTGCCGGCTGCCTGTTTTCCATAAATGGAAACGACATGCTGTCCATTCTTAATCAAACCAGCGGCATTGCCATGTGCGCCGTGACCGTAAGAGAAGTTGGTGGCCTTGATCATGTACAGTGGTGCAGTGCTGGTATAACTCGGTATAACGGCGTTATACCTCGGTCACTGAGGCTGAAGTACGCGCAATCGCTTTTTACATGGCATTATCCAACCGGACTCCCGGAGAAGCATGCAGCTGCAGAGCCGCAGAGCCAGCAGCGCTCTCTGGGCCGCGCGCTGTGAGGCAATAGTATCCAGCTGCAGGACGAGAGCAACCCAAAAAAACTGTGCATGCGCGCGCACGCGCGCACGCGCACGCGCGTGGAGCGTTTGACCTACTGTCAATTTGCCACTGCACCACTGATCATGTACACTCCTTTAACTGGCGCCGTGAAGATCCCTGCATGAGGTCAAGATCAGCAAAGGGTTAACCTTCCATAGTGTGGTAGTGACAGGGTTAACCTTCTATAGTGTGGTAGTGAAATGGTTAAGATTTGTCATCTCTTCATTGGGTACCTGTGCTTGGGTTGTAGGCATTGCCCTCTCATTCTCAGGGATTATGTCCCTGTAAAGAGTGTCTAAAAAAGTCAGCAGATGTTGTGTGTTGTATGGACCAATGCGGGGCATATGGGTGAGGACGCCGTTTTCTGAGATGGCTGCACACATTGTAATATTCCCTCCTCGTTGGCCTGGGACATCAGTGGTTGCTCTCTGTCCAATGCGATTCCTTCCACGCCTTCTACCTTTTGCCAGATTGAAACCCGCCTCATCAACATATATGAATGTGTGCAGCGATTCCCTGGCATCCAGCTCCATTCAGGGGAAAAATTATAAAGAAATGTATAAAATTAGCTTGACAGATTTTGACAACTAGTTCAACATATTTGTATGTAATGACTCAAGCAATGAAATGAGGACTATTAGTTTTATAGGGAATGACTATTCAGCAGTCATAAGTATAGTTCATTTTGACTGACATGACCTAAGCAAATGATAATGTTATAAAACAGCAGAGAATTGTATGAAAGCAATTGATGCATGTCCAAAAGCATTTGCAATTTGTTCGGAGGAATGAGAAACTGCTACTATGATGTGCACAAATTACAAAATGTTGTGGAGGTTGAACTAACAGTTATGAGAACTTTAATTCTGATCAGAGAAATGCACCAAAGCAATTGAGAAAAACTGTAATATTATGTCCTATTGGATATTTGAATATAAAATTCTGAGCAATTCAATCGTTTTTTTTATGGAGAGGACGTCTGATATTGATTGATTGATTGATTGATTGATTGATTGATTGTATTAACAGATTGCAGAATGGGTACAATACAGTATGGCTCAATACACACAATTGTTAAAGGATGCAGACCAGAGAAATACTTTCGTGAGACTTTCCGACAAGATGTGAGAGCTTGCCACCTTGGTCTGTTGTTTTGAATTGGATAGCACTCCAACCAAGTGAGGCAATGTAATACACTTTGGATCAAATTGTGCTCGGATATATCTAACGTTAATATCACATTAACGTTAGCCATCTAATGGTTAGCAAGCCCACCTGTGACGTCGGTATGGCTTAACACTTTCTGCGCCAACCACGAGTATAGTCAGGTTATCTCGCCAACCGTTGAGTGCCAGGACCCCCGAAAACCAGAGTATTTCATAGTTTTTTCTTTTATTCGATTTTTTTATTCTATGCAGTCTCACGGACCTCTATGTTACTGTTGAAAGCCATACTGAGACCCAGAGAGTGCAATACCGGCCAGATCCTGCTAGGTGGCAGTATCACCTACCCTTTGAAACCCTGTTCCAGACTGTGTGTCACATCTAATGTCGTCTGGGCGGAGAATGTAGACCAAGCCAAGTGAATCGCTTCAACCGAGCACTTTGAAATGCGTTCAGCACACTTGAGGCATATCTTGTGCCACTTCATGTCAGGGACCCGATGGACATCAATATTGGAAATCGCGATCAGACAATTGGAATATTCTTTTTGGAATAACCCTGATCAAAGGTAAGGACTATCTGATGTCAATTCCACCTTGATCCTACAATGATTTCACATCGATAGCCAGGATCAATCTGAAACTATACAATATTCACCACGGGATAACACGCAGACGTATACATGAAAGAATTAACTCGTTTTTACATGTTGGACGATAGATAGTGACTGTCAAATGAGCCATAGTATTGTCTCCATAGCTATAATATAGAATATAGATATAGCCCCGCAAGATTCTTTTAAAAAAAATTGTAATCTTTATTTCGAACATGTAAATGAATACAAACAAAATAAATAACTAAACAAAATCAAAACAACTCAAACTAAATAAATAACTAAACAAAAGCAAAACATAACTCAATTTACATGTTCGAAAAGGAGTAGGAAGAAGTATACACTTATTTAATCCTACCCCTTTTCCACTACTCAAATGAGTGTACTAATTTAAAACATTTCAAAAAAAATATATATATGCAAAAAAAAAAAAAATATATATATATATGTAATGTATGTAACATTGTGATGCACAGTGAAAATCCCTATCTTTTAAAGCGTGGCCCATTGACTACAAGGATGGATAAAATGGCTGGCGCTGAAAGTGTTAATACAGTGTGAAATACAAGAGTACAATCTTAGTAAAAGTGAAAACAATACACAAGTTGTAACATCGTTTTTAACATTTTATTAAGGAATGCAAATATGTTCGCTAGCTTAGCAACTTTACCGGCGACCGCACCATCGGGCTTAGGTCACCAGAGGGAGCAATGTCAGGAGGAGAGCACTGTCCAATGTTATTCTCCTGCCGGTCAGCAGGACCGGCCCTTGGGTCGTAACAGTACCCCCCTCTCAACGGGGGGCTTCCAGACCCCCGAGAACAACGTCCGCACCCAGGCGAGGGAGGAAGCCGGAACCCCGGAGGGGGCACAAGGAGAGGACCCGGAGACCAGGAGCCGGGAGACAGAGCGAAAACCCCAGGAGGGGCATAGCAGCCAGGGGGGCTGAAAACGGGCGCAGATGCCCGGAGAGGGGTGGAGGGAAAGGGAGCAGCGGCCCGGAGAGGGGGGGAGGGGAAGGGAGCAGCGGCCCGGAGAGGGGGGAGGGGAAGGGAGCAGCGGCCCGACGAGGGGGGGAGGGGACGGGCACCGAGACCCGGGGAGGGGGGCTGGACCTGGGAACAGAGGCCCGACGAGGGGGGGTAGGAACAGGTGCCGAGGCCCGGGAAGGGGAGCTGGACCCCGGAGCAGGATCCCGGACGAGAGCCCCTCCAGCCGCCGGACTAGGAACCGGTTCAGGGGAGACGGAACGGAGGGGCGGCGGCGGCGACCGCCGGAGCAGGACCCAGCGTAGACCACGGCGAAGACCACGGCGAAGACCACGCCGAAGACCACGGCGAGGACCAGGACGCCGGTCACGGCGTGGGGGTGGACCAGACGGGAAGCCAGGACCAGTCGAGGAGCCGGAGCCCGGCGTTGCAGCCGGACCAGTTGTAGAGGCTGGGCTGGGCGTGGAGACCAGTCCGGTCTCGGCGGCGATGCGTGGCGTAGAAGAGGCTGGGCTGGTCGTGGAAGCCGGAGGGGGAGTGATGACAGCCGGGGCTACACCGAGCGGAACCAGGCTGGCAGCGACGGCCGGGTCAGCTGTGGAGGCCTCATCTGCTTCACCAGCCATGCAAGCTGTAGCGTCTGTGTCAGCTGGGAGGGTCTGGCTAGCTACAGAGGCTAAGCTAACAGTAGGGCCTGGGTTAGCTGTGGAGGCCTCATCTGCTGCACTAGCCACGCAAGCTGTAGGAGTGACGCTAACGGGCGAAGCTACGCTAGCTGGGGATGCACGGTTAGCTACCAGAGAGATGCTAACGGGCGGAGCTGCGTTAGCTGGGGATGCACGGTTAGCTACCGGAGAGATGCTAACGGGCGGAGCTGCGTTAGCTGGGGACGCACGGTTAGCTACAGGCTCTAGGCTGACCGTGAGTTGAATGCTAGTCGGCTGGCTAGCTGCGGGGGAAAAGCTAGCAAGCGGGACCAGACTGGTGGGTAGGGTACTAGGGATCGGCATAAACCCTTCCATGAGGGCGGAGACGTGGTCGGCCATAACCCGCATCGCAGGCGCCTGTGTCGGGCTCTCTCTTGCAACCCTGTCGATCGTCTGGAGCCAGAACACCCACTTGGCAGGCGTGTACTGCTCCAGATTACCGTCCATCAAGTTTTGAAGGATAACAAAAGTATCTACCACCTTGCCTGCTGTGCGTTTGATTGGTGGCGACATTCTGTAACGCTTGGGTACTAATTGAAGATGAGAGCACAGTTAGCAGACAAGGGAGAATGAACGTAGGCAGAAACGAGGAGCGATGCTTGAAGAAGGGTGTTTACTTCTTATCCAAACGTAAATACAAAACAACACTACTAATAACACAATGACGGAAAACAAGAAAACGACAGAAGTATACAGGACTCACTAGACATCAACGGGGAAGGCAGGCACGACATGGGGAACACACAGGATACTGGAGGAATGTCGCCACAGGAAGTGAGGAACAAACAAACACCTAAATACTAACACTAATTAATAACGATCAACACCTGGCAGGGCCAGGCCAAAACACAGAATCACAAACACAACCTAGACACAAAAGCACTGACACACTAAACACAACTAGACACTAAGGCCATGACACACTAAACACAACTAGACACTAAGGCAATGACACACAACAACTCAACAGGGGTGTAACATCAAACACAGACAGGGATGGCCCAGCATAACATAATATTACAAATCAAATCAACAATGTGCAACCAACACAAAATGGCCGACCGCACCATCGGGCTTAGGTCACCAGAGGGAGCAATGTCAGGAGGAGAGCACTGTCCAATGTTATTCTCCTGCCGGTCAGCAGGACCGGCCCTTGGGTCGTAACACAAACCTAAAATAACAAACAAAATAAACATCAATAAAAAAATAACACAAATAGACATTAAAATATATAAAATAAATTGTTTAGAGCTCCTCCTTTTTGTACTCATCAATGAGAGTTTTCCTATATCTATTTTTGAACTGTACAATGTTCTTGCTAATTTTTGTTTCTTCATCTAAGCCATTCCACAGGATTACACCACAAACTGAAATACACAAACCTTTTGAGTCCTTGGCTGGTGCAGCCACTCAAATGAAGCGTAAAATGCCCAAAATAGGCACAGTGTGGAAAATGTTAGACTAGATTTCCACTGTACGTTGAAATATTGAGATCTTTTGAGAAGTAGTATGCCTGCCTGAGACGTCCGTCTTCCCCTTCTCCCCCGTCAAGCTCAAGTCTTTTTAATATGTGTCCAGTGGACCAGGCAGAATGTCCTGACATAGTTGTCCATAGCTCAGCTAGAGGAACAGGACTGGCCCCTAGCCATGGATGTGCATCGAGGGAAGAAGGGTGATCCCAAATGCCATGTCATTCCCCTCAAGCTAATACATTTGCTTGCACACACGCTCTCTCTCTCTCTCTCTCTCTCTCTCTCTCTCTCTCTCTCTCTCTCTCTCTCTCTCTCTCTCTCTCTCTCTCTCTCTCTCTCTCTCTCTCTCTCTCTCTCTCTCTCTCTCTATCTCTTGTTCTCTCTCTCTCCCCCTCTCTCTCTCCCTCTCTGTTTATCTGTTTCTCTGTTTTTGAATCCCCTGTCATTTCATTGTTTGACTTGCTGTTAGTGAACAATACATATCAGCACACATTTCTGCTTATATACGCAGGCAAATACATGCTTGGAAATGCATGCACACAAACTGAGTGTCACACCATATCCTCTACCCCCCTCCCTCTCTCTCTCTCTCTCTCTCTCTCTCTCTCTCTCACTCTCTCACACACTCTCTTCATCTCTCTCTCTCCATGTGACATTTGCAGCCTGTAAAACTGTGAGTGTTCAGAGAAAGTATTTTTATCTGACATTGCGTATCATGTTATTGTTGGATTTCATGGGAGATCATTCACACCAGTCAATGTGATGCACAAGGCCACTTTACCTGCCTCCACAAGGTCACTTTACCTGCCTCCATGAGGTCACTTTACCTGCCTCCATGAGGCCACTTTACCTGCCTCCACAAGGTCACTTTACCTGCCTCCATGAGGTCACTTTACCTGCCTCCATGAGGCCACTTTACCTGCCTCCACAAGGTCACTTTACCTGCCTCCATGAGGCCACTTTACCTGCCTCCACGAGGCCACTTTACCTGCCTCCACGAGGCCACTTTACCTGCCTCCATGAGGTCACTTTACCTGCCTCCATGAGGCCACTTTACCTGCCTCCATGAGGCCACTTTACATGCCTCCATGAGGCCACTTTACCTGCCTCCACAAGGCCACTTTACCTGCCTCCACAAGGTCACTTTACCTGCCTCCATGAGGCCACTTTACCTGCCTCCACGAGGCCACTTTACCTGCCTCCACGAGGCCACTTTACCTGCCTCCACAAGGCCACTTTACCTGCCTCCACAAGGTCACTTTACCTGCCTCCATGAGGCCACTTTACCTGCCTCCATGAGGCCACTTTACCTGCCTCCACAAGGTCACTTTACCTGCCTCCATGAGGCCACTTTACCTGCCTCCATGAGGCCACTTTACCTGCCTCCACGAGGCCACTTTACCAGCCTCCACGAGGCCACTTTACCTGCCTCCATGAGGCCACTTTACCTGCCTCCACAAGGCCACTTTACCTGCCTCCACAAGGCCACATTTACCTGCCTCCACAAGGCAACTTTACCTGCCTCCACAAGGCCACTTTACCTGCCTCCACAAAGCCACTTTACCTGCCTCCATGAGGCCACTTTACCTGCCTCCACGAGGCCACTTTACCTGCCTCCATGAGGCCACTTTACCTGCCTCCACAAGGCCACTTTACCTGCCTCCACAAGGCCACATTTACCTGCCTCCACAAGGCCACTTTACCTGCCTCCACAAGGCCACTTTACCTGCCTCCACAAGGTCACTTTACATGCCTCCACAAGGCCACATTTACCTGCCTCCACAAAGCCACTTTACCTGCCTCCATGAGGCCACTTTACCTGCCTCCACAAGGCCACTTTACCTGCATCCACAAAGCCACTTTACCTGCCTCCATGAGGCCACTTTACATGCCTCCACAAGGCCACATTTACCTGCCTCCACAAGGCCACTTTACCTGCCTCCACAAGGCCACTTTACCTGCCTCCACAAAGCCACTTTACCTGCCTCCATGAGGCCACTTTACCTGCCTCCACGAGGCCACTTTACCTGCCTCCACAAGGCCACTTTACCTGACTCCATGAGGCCACTTTACCTGCCTCCACAAGGCCACATTTACCTGCCTCCACAAGGCCACTTTACCTGCCTCCATGAGGCCACTTTACCTGCCTCCATGAGGCCACTTTACATGCCTCCACAAGGCCACTTTACATGCCTCCATGAGGCCACTTTACCTGCCTCCATGAGGCCACTTTACCTGCCTCCACAAGGCCACTTTACCTGCCTCCATGAGGCCACTTTACCTGCCTCCACGAGGCCACTTTACCTGCCTCCACGAGGCCACTTTACCTGCCTCCACGAGGCCACTTTACCTGCCTCCATGAGGCCACTTTATATGCCTCCATGAGGCCACTTTACCTGCCTCCACGAGGCCACTTTACCTGCCTCCACGAGGCCACTTTACCTGCCTCCATGAGGCCACTTTACCTGCCTCCACGAGGCCACTTTACCTGCCTCCACGAGGCCACTTTACCTGCCTCCATGAGGCCACTTTACCTGCCTCCACGAGGCCACTTTACCTGCCTCCATGAGGCCACTTTACCTGCCTCCACGAGGCCACTTTACCTGCCTCCACAAGGTCACTTTACCTGCCTCCATGAGGCCATGTATACTCCCTGAGGCCACGTTTACCTGCCTCCATGAGGCCACATTATATGGCTCCAGTGGACACTTCCTGTCTTCTATAATGTCCCTGTGCTTGTCTCTTACTTTCCTATGGTATGAACTATTACATGTGTGGGACATTGAAGCAGACATCTGTTCCACTGCGGGCATTCTGTGTGTGTGTGTGTGTGTGTGTGTGTGTGTGTGTGTGTGTGTGTGTGTGTGTGTGTGTGTGTGTGTGTGTGTGTGTGTGTGTGTGTGTGTGTGTGTGTGTGTGTGTGTGTGTGTGTGTGTGTGTGTGTGTGTGTGTGTGTGTGTGTGTAGGTGTGTGTGTGTGTGTGTGTGTGTGTGTGTGTGTGTGTGTGTGTGTGTGCGCGCGTGTGTGTGTGTGTGTGTGTAGGTGTGTGTGTGTGTGTGTGTGTGTGTGTGTGTGTGTGTGTGTGTGTGTGTGCGCGTGCGCACGAGTGTGTGTCTCTGTGTGTTTGTATGTGTGTGTGTGTGTGTGTGTGTGTGTGTGTGTGTGTGTGTGTGTGTGTGTGTGTGCGCGCGTGTGTGTCACAGAGAGAGTTTTGATGTGTATTGTTCACCATCAGTATAACAATGAATCAACACAGAGGGGATTCAAAGCAGTTTCCAAAAGACACTACAGACGGTATCCGAGAGCTGGAAGTAATTAAAATAGGTTTGTGTTACATTTTGAAAAGGAGGATGCATAAATTACATAAATAAATTAGTGTCACAAGCAGATTTGCCTCTTGCTGTAGTTTGATTGTGTTAGCTACAGTATAAGTAAACTGGAAGCTAGCCTGTAACATCGCTGTGGTTGAATTGCCTTAATATATAAACACAACGCATAGGGAGCTGATGTGTAGGAACCTAATACTGTACATGTTTTACCAAAGTGCAATACTGCCCAGCTTCAACCAAGCGACTAACTAGACTACTGACGACTATGGAGGCCCTCTGAATAATCAATGCAGTTGATCTGTGTCATCCCACAATAAACACGTTACCAGCACCACAGACTGCTACCCTGATCACCCCAATCAGGACTCCCTGGAAGAAGAGATCTTGCTCAGGATTCAAAGCAATAAAACATCAAAGTTCCCAATACAACATGGACTAAGGCAGACATACAGGTTTCATACAGGACAGAGTACAGCAACTTGCAATGGGCCTGGTCTACAAGATACACTATACGACCGGGGTGCCCATGTACATGTCAAAATACTTCCCAAAGGTCAGTGAATACCACAACCACTACACCAGAGGAAGCTCAACAAATCATGTTAAACCCAGATTCGGCTCAAACAAGGGACTAAACACGTTTCGCAATTATGCCACAACAATGTGGAACGCCCTACCCAAAGCTGTAAAGGAATGTGAATCCCTGCCCACATTCAAAACCGCTCTTAAAGAGCACCTACGGGAGGCTGCAATTCGAAACTGGCCACCGTAAATGCCCAAAACCCCCACCACCTCCTAATAGACAGTCTCCTCCCCACCGCATGTATATATTCCCTCCCCGCCGTATATGTATATTTCCCTCCCACCCACCCACCCCCTCCTACAGTCCCCTCCCCATCATATACTCTGTCAGGATCTAGGGGTAACAGTACTGTATATTTGAATACCGTTATGTCACAAATGTATCAGTACCAAATACCTATATGTCCCTATGCCATAAATGTCATGTATGTTGTGTATGTCATAAATGTCTATATGAATTGAAAATGGGGGACCCTGATGGAAACAAGACAAAAGTCTTTCTCAGGTCTGCATCCCCTTAACAATTGTATGTATTGAGCCGTACTGTATTGTACCCATTCTGCAATCTGTTAAATAAAGTTTTCATTCATTCATTCATTCATTCATTCATTCATTCATTCATTCATTCATTCATTCACTCCTTTCCATGGAATTGTTTATGGATATTCAACATATGCCCTGCTCTGTGGAGTTATACACTATAATAAAGGGTGATATTGAGTGAGATGTTTTATTCTTCATGCACAATTGTTGTTTTGGCAACTTTCCTTTAGTTAACTGGTTCAAATCACATGTGGTAAACATGCATCTCTCTTATGACAGAGATGGGTGTGATTTAGTGTGCAGTCTCTCCCTCAGTTGTATTTTCTCATGCGTGTACATGGTTATGTCTCTCTTTTAATCTCAGGGTCACACGTCAATCTGTGATAACCCCATCTGTAGAAATATTACATTGAGGTTCCTGCGGTTCTCCTCTGCCTTTAACCCTCCCCTAGCTCTACATACAGGTATCTCCCCTATAGAGAATGATCTGTCCTGCCTATGGCAGTTCGGACATGCCCCGTCTTTTACAGTATCTCAATTATTCTCTGATGGTATTTTTAGTGGTGTTCTGTGATCAGGTGGGCCTTCCTGGCACATTGTTTTTTTTTTTTTTTTTTCACACAACCTTAACCGTCCTTAATATATAGATATATATAGAAAAGTGAGCGATAAAGAAATTAGGACTTGTCATAAGGTTGTTTTCTTCATGAAATACACAATTATTCAAAGCTCCCATCTCCTACATACGTGCCATTTTTCATAGTAGCATTGCTGGCTGCTCGTGAGAAAGCCAGGCATTGCAGCAGCAGCTTATGTTCAGTGTAGTAATGCTGCCCCAACGTCTGGCACACATCTAGAGGAGGGAATCCTGACACACCTGGTGTTTTAAAAATAGATCAGAGAAGAGCACTGTTCCCTCTGTTGTCTCTCATTACAATCCAACAGAAGGTGGCAGGCAGCGCGTAGGTGGAGCCAGTCATTTGCGTGACAATGCAGATAATCAGTTAGAATCAAGATGCTTGCCACTTAGTGGTTTATTTGACAGGGACAGCACACAAAAGAAAATGCACTACATACTGTATAGCCTTTTGCAGACTATGGATACAAGCCACAAATTAATAAAAAATTCAGAATATTATTTGTTAACAGAATTCGGCTATAGGGCGACAATAATGTGGTCAAGAGGCATGGTTTCTATCTTGAGCCTTAACTGGCGTGGTTTATTTATTCACATGAAGAGCAGCAGTTCTACAGGTCTTCTCTCACTGAGAGACATGGGGGGAGAGAAAGAAGGGGGAGGAGACATAGCTACTTATACTCGCCACCTGGTAGTACTCCTGAGTGTCTCCGCCTAGGGCACCCTCTAGTGGGCACAGTTATGTATGCAGGTAGACAGTCACTAGTGTGAACAGTTATATATGCAGTTAGACAGTTACTAACAATCCTACACAGAACATCTGCCTTCAACATTATTAATACATATTATATAACAATTTATATTTTAGAATGTATACATACCAGAATGTATATCCTGGACTGTATTTTATTATTTATTCTTATTTTATTCTCATTTGTGACTTTTGTTTCGACTACATACATGTTTACTGTGAGCGATCTGTAGTGCTGAATTTCCCTCGGGATAAGTAAAGGATTTCTATTCTATACAATATGAATTCATTATAAAAATTACAGAATTCAAATGACAAGTTAATACAGTAGAACATTTGGATATGTATACTTGTTGGCTGGTGTTGTTGAAAAGGACCCCAAATGCAGGACGAACAGGCAGATGACCATGAAAACCAAAAGAGTGCATTTATTGCAGAATAAGAATAAGAGGACACAGGATACAAAGAAACAGGAACACCTGCAAAAGGGCTGACTGAAATAACTAGAAATATAACAGAGAGGGCTAAGCTTGAAAAAACACTAGGAACAGAGAGATACACATAGACACTCTGAACAACATACTTACATTGAACACTCCACTGAACAATGACACCACAAGAAATAAAGAGAAAACATGGACAGAAATACACAGCGGGTAAATGACAGAGGAGACGCACCTGGGATAATCACAACAAGAAGCAGCTGTGTGTGTGTGTGTGTGTGTGTGTGTGTGTGTGTGTGTGTGTGTGTGTGTGTGTGTGTGTGTGTGTGTGTGTGTGTGTGTGTGTGTGCGTGCGTGTGTGCGTGCGTGCGTGCGTGTGCGTGTGTGTGTGTTTGTGTGTATGTGTGTGTGTGTGTGTGTGCGTGTGTGTGTGCGCGTGTGTGTGTGTGTGTTATGTATGTGTGTGTGTGTGTGTTATGTGTGTGTGTGTGTGTGTGTGTGTGTGTGTGTGTGTGTGTGTGTGTGTGTGTGTGTGTGTGTGTGTGTGTGTGTGTGAGAGAGAGAGACAGGGGTAGTAGGCCTACATGGCCTGGCAGGAGAGACAGAGAGGGGGCAGATTGTCTGAGGGAGAGCACGGGGAAAGTCCCAGACCATGACAGATATATCAGATA
Source organism: Notolepis coatsorum (assembly GCF_963971535.1). Taxonomy (NCBI): domain Eukaryota; kingdom Metazoa; phylum Chordata; class Actinopteri; order Aulopiformes; family Paralepididae; genus Notolepis; species Notolepis coatsorum. The sequence goes on from NC_140173.1 coordinate 132,034,785, forward strand.
TATACCAACCATATCTTGCTCCTAATCAGGATACCATAGGCAAGAATGCACCTACAGTATAACAAACCTGCCCTCTTTCCTTTATCCTCCAATCACAACTGCTGGTTCCCTCGGACAAAGGTCAATTTGAGTATCCGCTGTTGCCGTGTAGTATAGGCAACTCGTGTAGATGATGAGTTGTGTGAACCTTTAAAATAACACTTAGGCCCAAGTGTATGTGGCCATGTTTTGTTAACAGGAATGTGATGCCACTCTAAATGAGTGACTCTAGCCATCTGTCCGTTTATTAATTGGGGGACAACATGATAAGCTTTATGAATCGTGATTTGAATGATCAATAGACTATGTAAATGGTTTCTCAAAAGGAACAGGAGACTAGGAGAGGTTGACATTTGCACTTGTAATATTCTGTGAGGGCATTCAAAATTAATTACCATGCCATTATGTATCTAGCAATTGAAGTTTGACTTTGGAAGTGGAGAAAGGGGAGTCTTATTAGAAGGAATTGGGAGCGAGTTTCTGGGGAGAGATAGTAGGTCTATAATGTAGATATTCTTAGGCTAACAGTTGAAGGAAGTAGCCTTGTTTTTCAATGTGTATATAATGTAAATATCTGTAGATGACAGCATCTACTCATAGATCTCAGAGGAGGAGGACAACAGAGAGAGAGTGTGTGTGTTAGCAGCAGACTAATCGCAGCGAGAGACAGGGCTGTGCCCCAAGGCCGGCAAGCAACAGCTGATAGCCACAGCGTTTTGTTTTGGGTAAGCGCGATGCCGGTAATATCAACATCACCGTTGCTATAGTGATTTGGGTCAAAAGTGCCGTTGCCATGGTATTGTGTCACTTAGTAACGAGAAAAGGGGGCGGGAATGGCCCCGTTGCTAGGGGAAAGACGTTATGAGATGTGAGTTTCTTCTGAAGACAAGTTAGAATAGGACACGAGGCTGAGCCGTGTAGACGTGGACAGAGAGACCGAGCACTAACTAGAGGGTGGTGGGAGGGGCCTCCCTTCCCCCCCTCCTAGGCCTCGAGGAGGCTAGCTCCGGCTAACAGGGAAGGTTTTGGCTAACGATGAGGCCTAAACCACCATTGGACTAAAATCAGAAGAGACGGTAGAATAATGAATTTAGTTTTTCTTCAAAGACTGTTCAAGGACATTACAGAATTGGTTACATCTTGTACGAGGCTATGTTTATGAAAATAAACATCATGATCTGAGGAAGTAGATCACATTGCCAGTGTCGTTTCTTCTGATGTACTAACAGGGTTGATACAGTGTGAGACAGCTAATGAGATAACCAAGTACGGATGACACAACGCAGAGGCAAGTCACGGAGCAGCAGGTGACAAGGTGATTAAAGGCTGAAAACACTGTAATCTTTCACAGTGTAGGTTTGTTGGAGGGAATAATACCAATGTAGAAAAAAGATATCATAAAGTGTGCTTCTTACATTGGCTATAGTCTTATCAATTATAATATTTCATGACGATAATGGTTTATATGCTGTCATGGCATTCCAAAACCCCTGCCATGTCAGATAATGCTGAATAATATACTTTAGACCGGTATGTTAATTGCATAACTATGTGATACAAGAGTTACCACAGTTTGATAAAGATATCTACATTATTTTTTGTAAATGTGGGTCACAGAAAGTTTGAATATCACTGCTCTAAGTTATCTGTTTGGAATGAAATGCAATATGTTGAGAAAAGAAATTTATTGAATGAAATGCCCAGCATGGGAAGTCATCAAAACAACTCTTGTTCCACCTTTTTCCAGCTGATTTGTGTCAGATCTGCGATAGACTATCATTCATGGTGGTATCTGGATAGACTATCATTCATGGTGGTATCTACTGACTTCAAGACCAGTTTAATCAGACAAAATGGTGTCTGTAGTGAAATGATCATCTTTGACAAGAGTATACTCATCATTACTCAGACCTTCACATCTCCTGTTAGCATGCTGCCCATGTCTCTCAGTCCTGACCAGCACACAGGGCACAGATTCAGACTGCTCATTGGGAGCGGCATGCAGACATTTAACTGGCACTGCTTGGATATTTACACTGATGCCACCTTTTTTTTGTATTTAGAACATGCATTTCTACAGACAAGAAATCATTCCTTGAATTGCTTTTTGTAGTGCGTGCAGGTTATTGTGTGTTTAATCAGTGCGACAGTTAGACATGATCTGATAATACCTAGTTCAAGAGCAACCAACACAGACTCAACTGACATTTTGAAAATACTTTGAATACAAATTGTATGAAAGCTAAAAGTTTAAATGTTTGATTGATTGATTGACATTCCTAAAACAGTTACAAGAGGATGTTCCAGTCAGAGTTACTTCTGTGTGTATAGTTGTATGTTCTACAGTTAATACACACCTCTATTCCTTGGTGCCCAACACTACTGGTAATGATAAAGTGAAATATCCGCAAATCCTCCTTTGATGTAATTTTGTCACTCTGAACAGATAACCCTGTATCTGCCCTGCTGACAGCTATATGGCAGATACCCCAGTATCTGCCCTGCTGACAGCTATATGAAAGGCTCCTCAAAGGCATTTCCACATGTTCCATTACCCAGCTGTCAGCCAAGGACGGTTGTGTGATATTTAAAAAAAAATTGCCAGGAAGGCCCACCCGATCACAGAACACCACTAAAAATACCATCAGAGAATAATTGAGATCAAAGACAGGGCATGTCCGAACTGCCATAGGCAGGACAGATCATTCTCTATAGGGCTATGGGAGGGTTAAAGGTTGAGGAGAACGTGTGACCCTGAGATGAAAAGAGTCTACATAACCAAGATTTTTGGCTTGCCTGGTGTAATTGTGTAATAATGCATGAATAACCTCAAGACTGTAATGCACAATCATGTTATATAATTTTTTGTGTTCAGGACCAACTGGGTTATAAGAATATCTATGCTGCAGTGAGACATCTGTCTAGAAAAATAAACGTGTCGCGTCGCACAGCTTATGTTAATGCTATTCATGTGAGGGGAGTGGCGGGTTGTAGGGGGCTATTGTTCATGTCCAGCAGAAACCGGCACAGGTTGTTAGAGCCAGTATTTTGATTTAATAAGAAAAGCCACTTAATTGAGACGTCTGTAGTCAACACACTATAAAGGACTACAAATCCCACGGCGCCGGCGCTAAAAGCAGCTGTGAAGGCAACCTGTTGAGAGACACGGTCGGGAAACAGTTTTTAACCTTTTCATACCTTTTCATAACGTACCTTTTCGTACTACACGTACTTTATCGTACCCGTACACGTACATACAAATCGTACAAATACCCTTTAAGTTATAAAGTTATATAAGCATTATCAAGAAAGAAAGAATACCTAAGTTGTTTGTTATTTCTTTGAGTTTTGTATTATTTTCTTTTGAATATTGTAAAGGCCTATTTTCTTTGTTGCATGTGCAAATGTTTGGTACTTTATTTTGAGCAAACACATCGCAACATCATCGAAACCATCAGAGGCCAAGCAACACTTTGAACTTTGAGTAAAGTTAATTTAAAGAAAGAAGTTAGAACTGTCTGTTTAAAGCATCTAGTAGCTTGATGGAAAGACTGATTGATTGATTGATTGATTGATTGATTGATTGATTGATTGATTGATTGATTGATTGATTGATTTATTGATTGATTGATTGATTGATTGATTGATTGACAATGGAAGGAAGCCACGACACAGGTGTTAACCGTGATTATTTTTTTTAGCTATTTAACAGCGTAACAGTCAAATTTGTATGTAACAAACTTTGCATAAAACGCCTGTCAATTGCACACCCAAAGTAATTAGCGATTTATTATACTTATAGCACATGCATGATGAGTTTGGTCTCTTTTGAAAGGTAACACTGATGTCGATGTCGTGGAATCTGTATGTTGTTTGTGGAGCCTGACAGAAGCTGTTCACTTTCTTGGTCTTTTGGGTCATCTCTGAATCGTTCATACATGTTTGAATGATCGCTAAAAGTCAAGTCAAGTCAGTTTTATTTGTATAGCACGTTTACAAATGACTAACAGCCAAACCAAAGTGCTTCACAACATGATAAAAAAACACATACAATGCAATAAAAATACACTAGAAAAGAGGTAGAGTACAGTACAGTGCAAAGTGCAAAGTGCAAAGTGCAATAAAAGAGACAAGAAAATTTGATAAAAATGCAGAGTGACAGCTGACGTCATGTATAGATGCTGGGCTAGCTCTGGTCAAAGGCCAGGGAGAAGAGATGTGTTTTGAGCAAGGATTTAAAAACCTCCAGGCTCTGGGCAGATCTTATGTGGAGGGGGAGGCTGTTCCAGAGTCTGGGGGCAGCAGCAGCAAAGGCTCTATCTCCCCTGGTTTTTAGCCTGGTCCTAGGCACCTCCAGCAGCAGCTGGTCAGCAGACCTTAAGGCTCTGGATGGGGTGGGGTGATGTAGGAGCTCAGCTAGGTACGGTGGAGCCAGCCCGTGTAGTGCTTTAAAAACAGTCAGTAAAAGTTTAAAATCAATACGGAAACGGATGGGGAGCCAGTGGAGAGAAGCCAGAACTGGTGTAATGTGGTCACATTACACATGTCCCTTTTTCTTGGTGTCAATGGCGCTGTGTTCATCCTGCTTTGGTAGATCAATTCTTCAGACAGTTTCTTGGTACAAGACAACGCCTGCCGTTCAGAATTTTCTTTTCGCCTCTTAAAAAAAAAAAAATTATCCTTTATTTATCCAGGAATGTCCCATTGAGATACAAGATCTCTTCCTCCAGGGAGTCCTGACCAACACGGCACACAACAAATTTCAACATAAAACAGGGCATTAAACAAAAAACATACAATTCAAATATAAATACAGAAGGCCATTTGTGCAGTGGCAAGGAGCATAATCAGATCAGCAATAGCATCAGGTAAAACAGTTACATGTTTCATAAAGGGCTAATCGTAGCATACCTTTACCTCTGCTGGCATTTGCAATCAAACTTTTCCATTTGTTCCATTTCTACATTGATGTCACTGTAGTGTCCACCAGTGTTACTTTTGTTAGCTATTTAAAATTTTAGTCTTAGTCATCTCTCAAATGCTCTTTTTCGTTTTCATCATATTTAGTCACCTTTATCTATTTTTCGTTTAGTCAAGTTTTAGTCAACTACAGGTCTGAGCATTTTAGTTTTAGTATTTTTCTTTTAGTCTCGATTTAGTCTTTTTTGTTTAGTCTCGCCACTCAGTTATAGCCTCATAAGTTGGTGTGAGCTTTTTCTAAAGAAAAACAAGCTAACGTTAGTGCTAGCTGGTTAGACTTATGTAAGCTATTTCATGTGTTCTATTGTGGGGGATCAACATAATTCACCCACGGAGTGTGTTGGGGATAAGGGTTCCGCATGGACAATATTGTTTGTTACTTTCCTGTTGGCAAACGTTCCTGTCATTATTAGGTAGAGTTGCACCTGCGACAGGTCCGTTGTTGTGTTGTGGAGTGGAAAGAGGAAGAAAGTGATTAAAACCGTTATGTTGATGATCAGATATCAAATCTCCCGTGATTTAATTTGACTATATAGTTTGAAAGTATAGGCAGACTATTCCTTGGTTACATTGGTTACACCGAGACCCTGTTGCCCCGCCATTGTTCCAGTAAACCCATGCCGTGTGCAGTTACTGCTATCTAGAATGCTGGCTAAGAACACATAACGTGAGTGAGGAAATTAATCAAAGCGCTTGCAACACATGCATCGATTGTCCCGAAAACGATTCAATGCAATCGAGTGAAGCCCTAGGCTTCCCTGTACTAAAAAACTTTTTTTGTGGATAAAAAGGATGGTAGCCAGCGTCCTTGCATTGATTATAGGGGATTAAACGACGTTTCCATCAAGAACCGCTACCCTCTACCTCTCATGGACACCGCCTTTGAGTGCTTACAGGGGGCACACTTCTCTTAACTTGACTTACGTAATGCATACAATTTGGTCAGGATTAGGGAGGGGGACGAGTGGAAAACTGCGTTTAACACGCCCAACGGTCATTATGAGTATTTAGTCATGCCCTTTGGTTTAGCTAATGCTCCGGCAGTTTTCCAAGCCCTGGTTAACGACGTGCTGCAGGATTTAATTGGGGTGTCAGTGTTTGTGTACTTAGATGACATCCTAATTTTTTCTCACGATATGGTACAGCACCAAATGCATGTTCGTGAGGTGCTACAGCGTCTCCTCAAGCATCAGCTATTTGTTAAGGCAGAGAAGTGTGTGTTTCACACTGACACCGTTTCCTTCCTGGGGTTTGTGTTGACGAAGGGTGATCTTCACATGGATCGAGGCAAGGTGAGTGCAGTCTTGGACTGGCCACGCCCTTTGTCGCTCAAGGAATTACAACGGTTTTTGGGCTTTGCAAATCTTTACAGGCATTTAATTTGCAATTTCAGTGCCTTAGTCAATCCTCTGACAGCTCTCACTAAGGCCTCTCTCCCTGGCTTTGAATGGTCGCCTCGGGCAGAGTCAGCCTTCTGCGACCTCAAACGTCGGTTTACCTCCGCCCCTGTACTGATCCGCCACGATTCAGAGGCTCCGTTTATAGTGGAGGTGGATGCCTCTGACATCGCGGTGGGGGGGGGGGGTGATCTCTCAGAGATGTTTAAAGGACGGGAAAGTGCATCCTTGCGCTTTTTTTCCACGCCGGCTGTCCGGCCGAGCGTAACTACGACGTGGGTAATCGGGAGTTGTTGGCAATCAAATTGGCACTGGAGGAATGGAGACATTGGTTGGAGGGGGCGGCAGACCCTTTCATTGTTTGGACTGATCATAAGAACTTGGCTTACATCCAGGGGGCTAAACACCTTAACGCTCGCCAGGCCAGGTGGGCGTTATTCTTCACTCGATTTCGATTTTCCATTTCCTACCGGCCTGGTTCCAAGAACGTCAAGCCTGACGCTCTGTCTCGTCAGTTTGATTCTCCGGACCGGGAGGAGAAGCCCCACCCTACTATTCCACAGGCCCTTATTTTGGCGCCCGTGTCATGGGGCATAGATAGGGTGGTAAGATCGGCCGCTTGTTGTGGTGCAGCACGTCTTTTGGGTCCACGGGTTACCAGTGGATATTGTGTCTGACCGGGGCCCTCAGTTCGCCTCCAGGTTCTGGAAGGCATTTGCCTCCAGCCTCGGCGCCTCCGTCAGCCTGTCGTCTGGGTTTCCTCTGCAGTCGAACGGGCAGACGGAGCGCGTCAACCAGGATCTGGAGGGCATCCTGAGATGTTACGTTGCCGGGTGTCCGGCGACGTGGAGTAGGAGGTTGGCCTGGGCTGAGTACACGCATAATACCGTCTTCTCCACCTCTACTGGTATGTCTCCCTTTCAGTGTCAATATGGTTTTCAACCTCCTCTGTTTCCCGAACAGGAGCAGGAGGCTGAGGTACCATCGGTCCAGGCCCACGTGGTTCGCTGCTGCAGGACGTGGAACCGGGTTCGGACGGCGCTGCGGAAGGCCTCGGTTAAGGCTCAGCACCAGGCTAACCGCAAGCGGCGTCCGGCTCCGGTTTTCCGTCCTGGGCAGCGGGTTTGGCTTTCCATCCGTGATCTCCCTCTCCGGGTGGAATCCAGGAAGCTAGCCGCCCCTCTTCATAGGACCCTTTAGAGTGGTTCGTCGGGTGAACGCTGTGGCTTACAGGCTGCGGCTCCCGGCCTCTATGAGGGTTCACCCGACGTTTCATGTGTCCCTGTTGAAGCCATTCCTCTCATCGCCCTTGTCCCCGCCACTTCCTGCGGTTCCGCCGCACTGCATCCTTGACGGTCAAACGGTCTACACGGTGTGGAGGATCTTGGGTTGTAGGCGGAGGGGTAGGGGGTTCCAGTTCTTGGTGGATTGGGAGGGGTACGGGGTAGAAGTGCGTTCCTGGGTGCCTCAAAAGGATATCTTAGATCGCAGCCTTATCGACGATTATCGCCGGCTGCATCCCGAGGCACCCAGATGAACGTCAGGTACCGTTCATCAGGGGGAGGTACTGTAATGTCTGGGCTTTCTCTCCCTATTCAGGATTGGAAGCTCTGCTGCCATCCTGGAATTCTCACTCTGTCTCTGTAATTATCCTGATTGTTGTCACCTGCCTGTGTTTTGTGTCACTGGTTCTGATTGGGTCTGCCGGCTGTGTTGAGGCCTTTATAGTAATACCTTGCCACTCTCTTTTTGTCGGTTCTTTAGCAGCGTTACTGGGAATAGCCGCCCATGCGCAGAAGTCGGATATCTCGTCTGTTGTTATGATTTAAAGTTATCTTTGCTTAAGGTAGAGAAGTCGGATCTCTCACCGCCCAATTCTCGAATTGCTTTCCTTAAATTGTTTCTCTCAGTACCCTTCCTTGTATTACTATTTACCTGCTTTACCTTGTAAAGTTATATTATCGCTCAAAGTGTTTCTGATAATAAAAGAACACATATTCGAGGGGAGCAACACCCTCTCCGTCTCCTTCTTCCGTGCCACACTTGAACTCAATATTCTTACCTAGATTCCTAACAGAGTTGTGCCCTGGCTTCCTGATGACTTGTCGTACAGAACTTGTAAGTCGCTTTGGATAAAAGTGTCAGCTAAATGACTAAATGTAAATAAATGGAGTAGCCAGTTTTAGAAAAAAACTTTTGAAATGATCCTCTCCAATTGAGCTACTGGAATCAATGGCTTGTAAAGCATAATATATATCACCAGCAGTGTTGGGACTAACACATTACAAAGTAACGCTGTTACTTTTGGCAGTAACTAGTACTCTAACGCATTACTTTTTAAATTCAGTAACTCCGATACCGTTACTAATGGTTCATCACTGCATCACTGCGTTATTTGTATGTAGATTGGTAGCGAGCGGTAGCGAGTCCTGACAACAAAATACAGAATACTTTATGATGAAATGCTTGTTTCTGTCTCAGGGGCTCATACAGAAACAAGCATTTCATCATAAAGTATTCTGTATTTTGTTGTGACTAATAATAAACAAACTTGAACTTGAAACTTGACTCCTGTGTCATGCAGAGACACGTTGTTGGCGTGTTTGTTTACTCTACTATCTAGTAATACACTTGCGTCGCCAATAAACAGAATAGTTTCAAGACATTGCGTCGGCGAGAGAAGAATCAAGCATCGAAAATACATTTGGACTGCAAAATTCTGTTGTGGATGGTTAAAACATTTGTTTACATATTGTGGTGTGGATTAAAACGTTCGTTTCTGGACCCATTTTCTGCCTGAAAAAGAACCTCCACCACAAGTAAGTAAGCTAGTGTGGTAACATTGACTTGAAAATGATAAACTAATGTGCAATGTGTAAACTGTTGGGTGACCAAAATGCCAGATACCAGGGTGGAGGTTAGATCCTGGGGGCAGTTTCAACTGACTGGTCTACACTAAAGGTCATAAAACCCCCACCAGAGCAAATGGCTTATCTGTGTAATCAGAGTCACATTCCGGGGGTCTGAGTGATCCTTGTTAACTAAAGAAATAATCTCTCTCTCTCTCTCTCACTATACAAGAGTATGCAACTTAGACTTGGGTAATAACTGTTTACCATGTAGTCCATACAATTACATAAATGGAGACAGGCATTTAAAGTAACTACAAGCAGACTGTTGGGTCATCACTGAAACTGCAAATATCTGTTATGATAGTTAATTCAAATATAGGCTGCTTAGTCTAGAACTGTAGTAGTATATATAGACAGGTTTGTGTTATCTCCTATTGAGTACGTTTGGTATCAAACTATACTAGGCAACGACTACATTGGTTTAATGCTGAATATATATGTGACTCGCCGTGACCAAACCCGATTTGATCCGCAAAGGGGGAGGTGCTCTGAAATGAAGAAAATGTCTTGCTGTTTAGAAAATCCTAAAAATCGAAATCTTGATTTTTTTTACATATTTGAATTGTCATTGATGTGTTCCCTTATTTGCCCTTAGTTGCAAACTTAAATACAACTTGTAAATGAGGTAATTATTGTTATAATAGTTCCACAAATTTTCTTCCAAGTGAGGAGAAAAAACTACACGCGCGGGCTGTGGGGCCTGTCCACAGGGGCCAAGTACTGTACTTAATAGGTGTTAACACACAGACGTCATTAGCTTTAGAATAACACACTATTAATACACTATCTTAATGTTATAAGTTCAGATGATTTATAAGCAACGTAACGCAGTGTCTAAAAAAAAGATTAAAAAAAAAGAGGCCTTTACGGCCTTTATAAAACGTGTGTTTTAACTTAATTAAAAACCATTAAAACACAGTTCGAATTTTATGAGCGAACGAATTTCGGTAGGGTGCATTTTTTCCAACCTAATGGCTAAAAGTAAATTAATTTAATACGGAAACGGAGTGATAAAAAATGGCTTTTTCATCGGCTTTTTCATTATTGTGGGGGCCCTGATGTAAACTGCGCTGCGGCGCGATGAGGGCGCGTTAACCCTTTCACTGCCACACTACAGAAGCTTAGTAATGCTTCGCCTCAACTCCGTTTCTGGTAGAACTAGTGAGCGAATCTTTAATATTTTTTTTGATTCATATTCAGAGGTAATTCGTCGAGATATTTATAATTGGTATTTAGCAAAAATAAATATTAGAAATATGGTGAAAAAAACGATTTATCCGTTTTTTTATCCGTCACTACCACACTACAGAAGGTTAACCTTTCACTACCACACTACAGAAGGTTAACCTAGTTGTTGTGTCTTTCACTACCACACTACATGTATTTACATCTAAATGCTTATTGGTCAGGCGGTGACGTCATTAAGTTGATGCCATTGATCGGTGAGTATTAAACAGAGAGCAGGGCAGTGCATGTTTGCCAGTCACCATGGAACCCAGTCAGCAACCCACAGCGAGGGCACTTGCCGAGGCATTAAACCGGTTTGCTCACTTCGGAGCACACTGTGTTGAAGACGAACGCGCTTTAGGAACATTCATCACGGATTTCTTTCCGCAGAAGAAAAATCCAAAAAGAAACTCAGATTCTGGTTCAGAAGAAGAAGACAATTGTGACGAGTTAGAGGCAGATGATGATGATGGTGACAACACTATTGAAGACGAGGCAGAGCCAGAAAATGATGGTGATGGTGACAAAACTAACGGATTTGAAGACGAGGCAGAGCCAGAATCTGATGATGGTGACAACACACCTAACGGATTTGGAGACAAGGTAGAACACGTAATGTGCGTTGTGGAAGTTGAATCTGACGAGAACCACGAACGCCAAATGGAAAGACTTTTGCGATTTACTTGTAAATGCGTCCAGGTTGATAAAGAAAATGACATTCTTAATCGGCGGTCATGTATCACAAAATTGGACCGTGATGAAGTTTACACAAGGCGTTTTGAGATAGCGGCTCTCGAAGAGGATCATAAAGACTTGATTATTATGGCGCAGCTCCAGGCTTTTGGTCGAAAGTCAGAATGGACTATCGGAAATAAATCGTTTTCCAAAAAAAGACAACGTGCTTACACAAACTATTTCTTCGGGGCGATACAAATCTGCCGTGAAGCTTTCCTCTTCATCCACGGGTAAGTTATTATTATTGTCTATTTAAAACTAATATAGTACATCATGCCTATTTTTTTTTTAAATGATAATAAAATCTTGAAACTTGATTAGTCTTGTTTATTATCAGGGTCCCCCATTTTATTAAAACTAATTATAGTACATTATAGTAGAGTATAGTAGCATAGTATAGTATAAAGTATAGCAGATAGTATAGACCAAAGACACTATTTGTGTCTTTTGATTTGTGCCACAATTACAATAACTATCTCTCTCTGTCTCCACAATCATGTAGACTGGGTGTGGTACAGACAGGTACCGGTACTTGTGATGATGATGATGATTGATGATGATGATCTAACTATCTCTCTCTGTCTCCACAATCATGTAGACTGGGTGTGGTACAGACAGGTACCGGTACTTGTGATGATGATGATTGATGATGATGATGATGATCTAACTTCTCTGTCTCTGTCTCCACAATCATGTAGACTGGGTGTGGTACAGACAGGTACCGGTACTTGTGATGATGATGATCTAACTATCTCTCTCTCTGTCTCCCCCCCCCCCTCTTCTCTCCCAAGAATAGGTAAGGATCGCTTGATTGCAATAAGCAAACACATGTCAGAAAATGGCATGTGTCTTCGCACAAAGAAGCGATCGCCACACAACAACAAGCATTGCATAAAATATGAAGATATCGAAAAAGTAGTTCAATTTGTGTTGAATTATGCAGAAGATCATGCTGTTCACCTCCCTGGACGCCAGGCACACCAAAAGAACTTCCCTCTGGAGGCAATTACTGAGTCATATCAGAGCAATCAAACCAATGTCTGATCTTTGCTGGGTGTGTCAGAAGAACAATTATCTGGTTAGTGAACATCACAGTGTTATGAACTTTGAACTGCAACTTCTGTATGAAAAGTGTTATACAAATACAGTTTATTATTATTAATATTAATCATCATTTACTTAACTTTTTTTTTTCAGATTTTCAAAAGTGCCAATCTGCCAGAGGCTGAGAAGTCTGCAAAGCTGAAGCAGCAGGAACAACATCTGGCGCATGTAACCTCCGAGCGGGCTGCCTACAAGGGCATGCTTAAAGCCGCCAAGGAGATCGGTGATGGTCTTTCTCTGGGTGGTCATGTGCCACCGGCAAGCAAGCCCTTGACAATGCATTACAGTTTCGACTACGCTCAAAAGGTGACTACATACCAAGCCCTCTTTCACAACATCATGTTATAATTGTTATAACTACTGCATTGCTCCCTTTTTTTTCTTTCTAAAATCCTTATTCATTTATTGCAGGTGCACTACCCATCAGACCCCCTTCAACCAGGGCCCATGTACTTCTTGGCTCCACGCAAGTGCAGCATATTCGGTGTTTGCTGTGAGGCGATTCCACGGCAAGTCAACTATTTGGTGGATGAGGGGATGGAGTCCAGCAAAGGTAGCAACGCCGTCATAAGCTACCTGCACCACTTCTTCAAAGACCATGGTCTTGGGGAGACAGATGTTGACCTTCACTGTGACAACTGCAGTGGCCAAAACAAGAACAAGTACATGTTGTGGTACTTAGCGTGGCGAGCGCTACATGGTCTTCACCATCGTGTCAATCTCCACCTGCTGATTGTAGGCCACACAAAGTTTTCCCCGGACAGTTTCTTTGGGCTTCTCAAGCAGCGTTTCAGAAAGACCAAGGTGAACACTCTTGATGAGATTGCAGCAGTCGTAAGGGACAGCTCAGTGGCTGGAATCAACATACCACAGCTAGTGGGAAAGGAAGATGGCACTGTAATCGTGCAGTCCTACAACTGGCAGGAACATCTGGGGCCTTACTTCAAGCCACTGCCACAGATCAAGCAGTACCAGCACTTTAGGTGGGTGTGGTCACTGTGTGTTGTGTATTTACTGTAATTAATTATTCACACTTTAGTGCAAAGAATGTCATTGGTAAATGATACAAATGCATTGATATTGTTATGTGCCCTGTACTAACGTTTCACTTTATTATTGCAGCTTTGATTCCAAGGAACCTGGTGTGGTTGTGGCAAAGATGTCTATTGATGGCGCTGCAACCAGATTCCAGCTGCTCCGTGACGTCCGTGTCCTGCCGCCTATAGATGGACTTCCTGTGCTGCCACCACCGGGACTGGACTCTGCAAGACAACACTATCTGTTCCACAAGATCAGAGAGTTCTGTGATGAGGAAGCCCAGGACGTAACATGCCCGGCACCACCAGCCAAAATATCCAGCGGCGGTTCAAAAAGACCACGGTGATCATCTGGAGAGGCCATCAGAACATTGAACATTGACTTTAGCATGTCTATTTTTATCTCGTGTTATTTTAAATGCTAATAAAATCTTGAAACTTGATTTTGTCTCTTGTTTATTATCAGGGTCCCTTTCACTACCACACTACAGAAGGTTAACCCTTTCACTACCACACTACAGAAGGTTAACCTTTCACTACCACACTACAGAAGGTTAACCTTTCACTACCACACTACAGAAGGTTAACCTTTCACTACCACACTACAGAAGGTTAACCTTTCACTACCACACTACAGAAGGTTAACCCTTTCACTACCACACTACAGAAGGTTAACCTTTCACTACCAGACTACAGAAGGTTAACCTAGTTGTTGTGTCTTTCACTACCACACTACATGTATTTACATCTAAATGCTTCTGGAGAGGCCATCAGAACATTGAACATTGACTTTAGCATGTCTATTTTTATCTCGTGTTATTTTAAATGCTAATAAAATCTTGAAACTTGATTTTGTCTCTTGTTTATTATCAGGGTCCCTTTCACTACCACACTACAGAAGGTTAACCCTTTCACTACCACACTACAGAAGGTTAACCTTTCACTACCACACTACAGAAGGTTAACCTTTCACTACCACACTACAGAAGGTTAACCTTTCACTACCACACTACAGAAGGTTAACCTTTCACTACCACACTACAGAAGGTTAACCTTTCACTACCACACTACAGAAGGTTAACCCTTTCACTACCACACTACAGAAGGTTAACCTTTCACTACCAGACTACAGAAGGTTAACCTAGTTGTTGTGTCTTTCACTACCACACTACATGTATTTACATCTAAATGCTTCTGGAGAGGCCATCAGAACATTGAACATTGACTTTAGCATGTCTATTTTTATCTCGTGTTATTTTAAATGCTAATAAAATCTTGAAACTTGATTTTGTCTCTTGTTTATTATCAGGGTCCCTTTCACTACCACACTACAGAAGGTTAACCCTTTCACTACCACACTACAGAAGGTTAACCTTTCACTACCACACTACAGAAGGTTAACCTTTCACTACCACACTACAGAAGGTTAACCTTTCACTACCACACTACAGAAGGTTAACCTTTCACTACCACACTACAGAAGGTTAACCCTTTCACTACCACACTACAGAAGGTTAACCTTTCACTACCAGACTACAGAAGGTTAACCTAGTTGTTGTGTCTTTCACTACCACACTACATGTATTTACATCTAAATGCTTCTGGAGAGGCCATCAGAACATTGAACATTGACTTTAGCATGTCTATTTTTATCTCGTGTTATTTTAAATGCTAATAAAATCTTGAAACTTGATTTTGTCTCTTGTTTATTATCAGGGTCCCTTTCACTACCACACTACAGAAGGTTAACCCTTTCACTACCACACTACAGAAGGTTAACCTTTCACTACCACACTACAGAAGGTTAACCTTTCACTACCACACTACAGAAGGTTAACCTTTCACTACCACACTACAGAAGGTTAACCTTTCACTACCACACTACAGAAGGTTAACCTTTCACTACCACACTACAGAAGGTTAACCCTTTCACTACCACACTACAGAAGGTTAACCTTTCACTACCAGACTACAGAAGGTTAACCTAGTTGTTGTGTCTTTCACTACCACACTACATGTATTTACATCTAAATGCTTCTGGAGAGGCCATCAGAACATTGAACATTGACTTTAGCATGTCTATTTTTATCTCGTGTTATTTTAAATGCTAATAAAATCTTGAAACTTGATTAAGTTTCTTGTTTATTATCAGGGTCCCTTTCACTACCACTACCAGTCACCAGACTCATTTTAATAACAAAGAGCCTCAGACTGGAAAGCTGCCAGGTGTTAATTGCCCTAGAGAGAGGGGGGCCATGGATTACAATGACTTCTGGGTAGTGTTGTAGTTGTTTCACTATTGTCACTGAATAGCCTGCTCGTCTCTTGAAGGCTATTATCTCTGAATACGTTTTGTGATAATCACCATGAATCATAGGAAGTAGCTTGCAAAGTATCCCACCAAAATGTTCAAGTGATGGCTTATTTTGAAGGTATGAATCTGTACTTTCATAATATGTAAAAAAAAAAATGAAGATCCCTCAACATGACCCTGAAGTCCATACCTGGTCACATATGTAACTCATTACATTAAAGCTACAAATTAGAAAATGTTCTAGTATTCAACGGCCAACCAAAGAAAAGACAACTGCCAATTCATTCTCTCTTGGGGGGAGAAGATGCCAACTCATCAAGATGCCAACAGACGACAAGGGGGGCCCTGGGCTGAAAACACGCCCAAATATGGAGAAGATCTCTGGGGAGAGAGAGCGGAAGAATACAGAAAACAGCAAACCTCTTGTCTTAGTATTAAGACACCTCATTGGTACAACTCCATATTAGAATGTAACTCTGATTGGCTAAAGCAGTCTAAACCTGTGATGTCATGCTTAAGTATAAAAGAGAAAACAAAGTGTTAAATCATTAGGCCAGACCCCCCAGGTCTGAGCCTCCACCGCGCCACCAGAGAATGTACTTTGCAAATGCGTGAGTAAAACCCTGATTCTGATTAACAACTGTTTGTGTTGTCTAGTTTAATGTCATTGTACTGGACCAGGGTTGATCATGTGATTGCACAGTACATTCCTTTCATTGAATAACCATGTGAATATGTGTGTAGGACTTGTTTGAATGTGAAAGCATCTATAACCATTTATTCATTATGATTGTGATATGATTTAATCCCTGTATGTCATAAACCTGCTTTATCCACCTTTTGGGCCTCTGGAAATAAATATGAGTGAAATTCTAGAGCGGTTGTCCTGACTACAAGCGTTATTCCCCTCTGGCTAGGAGTCATAAGGGGGAACCATTCCACAATGTCTATCCTTCTTCTATCCAGTTTAGCAACCTGTGTGCACTGTGATTAGCTAGAATATGTACATAGAATATACGACACTAGCTAATGGGTATGCATCCTTACACTACTGGCAAGTATTTCATACCATGCTATGTCCAAAAATCCAAACCATCACTGTATTTTGAAGGCCATAGCAGGCTCAGTTTTTAAGGACATGGCCTACCGCGATGTGAAATTGTTTGGTGGACGCTGCTGTATTTATGAATGGAACTGACTTGGGACATTGCTACTTTGTTGCCCTTCCTTGCGAACGCTGTGGAGCATTCTAGCGTCGGACTAATTAAATTGTGATGCTGTGGATTATAGAACAGACTATGCGCCGTATTAGGAAGTGGAACCATCACAATTAATATTGTCTGGACGTGTGGAAACTGGACACTAAATGATGCAATGGACTGTTTGATTTAATTCCGATATATAATACAACAGTGGACAGTGCAACGGAGAATTAAGTGTGGAAGCATTGCAATTAAAGTCACTCTCGACGTGTGGAAACTAAATAACGTCGGCACATTGACAAACTAATGCTGTAGATAATGGAACGGACTATGCGCCGTATTAATATGTGGAACCATCACAATTAATATTGTATGGACGTGTGGAAACTGGACACTAAATATGACACAATGGACTGTCTGATTTAATTCCGATACATACAGCAGTGGACAATGCAACGGAGAATTAAGTGTGGAACCATTGCAATTAAAGTCACTCTCGACGTGTGGAAACTAAATAACGTCGGCACATTGACAAACTAATCTGACGTCACACCACGTCGCCATGTGATTGTAACATTTAAAGCTACAAACGATATATGTAAAAAAATAAATAAATACAGTAAAAATGCCTGAAGCCAAGAGGCAAACCAGCAAATCTGTGCTAAGAGAGGCTGAAGCTGAAAAGGTACGCCGTGCCCATTTAAACGCTTTAAACCTTAAAGATTTGAAATTGGAATTGGAAAGAATAAATAACAAAATATCTGAAGCCAAGATGAGAAAGAAGCAAATTGCAATTAAAGAAGAAGCCGTGCTAAGAAAGGCTGAAGATGAAAAGGAAAGCTTATGGGTACGCTCTAGGCTAAGAGAGGCCGAAGATGAAAAGGAATGCTTATTTATACGCCTTGCCACTGTAAACTGGCTTCAGAAACAACAAAGCAATTGGAAACATGAAACTGCCCTTGCCAAACCTTAAAGATTTGAGACATGAGTTGGAAAGCAGGATAAAGAAACAACAAGCAGTGGAGGTTTCTCTATGACAACACGTGAAACACAAATTCACTCATAATTCATAATTATTATTAATTTACATATACCTATATTTTTTATTATAAATGTTTTCCTCTGTAAAAAAAATGCCAGTGAATTTGAATTTTTTTTTTTTTCAAAAATGGCCAAAATTGACAGCTCTGAGCAGGCCTGCACTGCAGTAATTCCTGCAGTAATTATTCGTGCAGAATAGCTGCACAGGTTGACCCATTGTTAAATAAATAATAAATAATAGCCAATCAAAATAGGCTATTAATGTCATCTAAGCACGGTCTGTGCATTTAAACTCTTGCCATTGAATGGAGGATTTAATGATTGACAGCCCTTGACATCCAATACACGGAGGTTGAATGATTGGCAGCCTTGCAAATCCAATCAGAGTATGGCTCCTACGTCTGCAGCTCTGTAGCTACACGGCTGTTTCTCCCCTCGCGGGATTGATTGATTGATTGATTGAAATTTTTATTAACAGAGCACTGAGAGCAGCCACGTTCGAAACCTCTATATTAGTGTATCTAACATTTAGCACTTTAATAGCAACTTATTTTTCACGGCAGGACATTTACTGAGGACCAGCACAACACACCTGTGGATATTATGATTTAACAAGTCTATCTGTCCAGGAGGATGACAACATTATTGCAGGTATAAGCAGGCAGCCTAGCAGTTTCTAGCTTGGATGCTAATAACTACTAATGTTATCACGCTAGCTTGGATGCTAACTAACGTAATTAAGCTGGTCATGGTTCATGTTGAGCTGTTTGTGTTATAACGAGACAGCAAATGAATGAATGAATGAAAACTTTATTTGGGTGAATCGCTTGGGTGACTGTCTGAGTGACCACCTGTCGGGAGTCGGAGTCCCGAAAATGGAACGTGTGTCACGCATCAACAGAACAATGTTTAGTGGATTTCGACAGCATCCTCATGCAAATGAAGGATCGATTAGATCACAAAATACTGCTGTTTGTTGCATTGCTGGATTTGCAACGGCAGAGGAGGTCATTGAACGTTTCATCAGAAAAGGGCGAAGGATGGATTTCATTTACAAGGAGCGACAGGGACTCTATTTCCTCCTAAGAAGTAACGTCGTCAATGGTGAGTGAAATTCTTTTTTTTAATATTTAGTAGCTGTGTGGGGCGGGTCTGTGTTGATTATGATTATACAGCCTGGTCCTACAGTACACTATACAGCCTGGTCCTACAGTACACTATACAGCCTGGTCCTACAGTACACTATACAGCCTGGTCCTACAGTACACTATACAGCCTGGTCCTACAGTACACTATACAGCCTGGTCCTACAGTACACTATACAGCCTGGTCCTACAGTACACTATACAGCCCGGTCCTACAGTACACTCTACAGCCCGGTCCTACAGTACACTATACAGCCTGGTCCTACAGTACACTATACAGCCTGGTCCTACAGTACACTATACAGCCTGGTCCTACAGTACACTATACAGCCTGGTCCTACAGTACACTATACAGTCTGGTCCTACAGTACACTATACAGCCTGGTCCTACAGTACACTATACAGCCTGGTCCTACAGTACACTATACAGCCTGGTCCTGCAGTACACTATACAGCCTGGTCCTACAGTACACTATACAGACTGGTCCTACAGTACACTATACAGCCTGGTCCTACAGTACACTATACAGCCTGGTCCTACAGTACACTATACAGCCTGGTCCTACAGTACACTATACAGCCTGGTCCTACAGTACACTATACAGCCTGGTCCTACAGTACACTATACAGCCTGGTCCTACAGTACACTATACAGCCTGGTCCTACAGTACACTATAGAGCCTGGTCCTACAGTACACTATACAGTCTGGTCCTACAGTACACTATACAGCCTGGTCCTACAGTACACTATACAGCCTGGTCCTACAGTACACTATACAGTCTGGTCCTACAGTACACTATACAGTCTGGTCCTACAGTACACTATACAGCCTGGTCCTGCAGTACACTATACAGCCTGGTCCTGCAGTACACTATACAGCCTGGTCCTACAGTACACTATACAGCCTGGTCCTGCACTACACTATACAGCCTGGTCCTACAGTACACTATACAGCCTGGTCCTACAGTACACTATACAGCCTGGTCCTACAGTACACTATACAGACTGGTCCTGCAGTACACTATACAGCCTGGTCCTACAGTACACTATACAGCCTGGTCCTACAGTACACTATACAGCCTGGTCCTACAGTACACTATACAGCCTGGTCCTACAGTACACTATACAGCCTGGTCCTACAGTACACTATACAGCCTGGTCCTACAGCACTCTCTATACAGCCTGGTCCTATAGTACACTATACAGCCTGGTCCTACAGTACACTATACAGCCTGGTCCTACAGTACACTATACAGCCTGGTCCTACAGTACACTATACAGCCTGGTCCTACAGTACACTATACAGCCTGGTCCTACAGTACACTATACAGCCTGGTCCTACAGTACACTATACAGCCTGGTCCTACAGTACACTCTACACTACAGCCTGGTCCTACAGTACACTATACAGCCTGGTCCTACAGTACACTATACAGCCTGGTCCTACAGTACACTCTACACTACAGCCTGGTCCTACAGTACACTATACAGCCTGGTCCTACAGTACACTACTAATCTCCCTCTCCTCCCCTCCCCTCTCCTCTCCTCTCCTCTCCTCTCCTCTCCTCTCCTCTCCTCTCCTCTCCTCTCCTCTCCTCTCCTCTCCTCTCCCTCTCCTCTCCCTCTCCTCTCCTCTCCTCTCCTCTCCTCTCCTCTCCTCTCCTCTCCTTAATCAGAGTTTCCAACGCTATAGGTCTATATGACAGGCGTTGTACTCTTAAACAGTAATGTATATTTGGGTATGTCATAAATGTCTGGATGTAGCAGTACTGTCTATATCTCTGTATGTCATATATAGATGTAGCAGTACTGTCTATCTGTATGTCATGTTATGCTGAATTGAAAATGGGGGACCCTGATGTAAACAAGACGAAAGTCTTTCTCTGGTCTGCATCCCCTTAACAATTGTGTGTATTGAGCCGTACTGTATTGTACCCATTCTGCAATCTGTTAAATAAAGTTTTCATTCATTCATTCATTCATTCATGGAATGGGGGTGTTGCAGCGTTGGGAAAATATAATTTAATATATAATATAATATAATAATTTGTGCTTCACCTAAAAATTTGGTCAGCAGCCTCCACTGCAACAAAGTGATAGGAAATTGGAATTTGAAAAGCTCTCAGCCGAACACGCAGCCAGGCGCGCAGCCGAGCGAGCAGCCAAGCAAGCGGCCAGGCGGGCATCATCGATGGGAGTCTTGGCTGAGAGGCGCAACATTGTACCGGCCAATGATAATGTTTTTACTAATCACTGTGTTGATTTCAGCTCCAAGGAGTGCGAGCACAAAATACAGAGTCCAGAGTCCAGAGGAGAGGACAGCGATGAAGAAGAGGACAGCGATGAAGAAGAGGGCAGCGAGGATGAAGATGAGGATGACTATTCGATCGCACCTCATGTCCCCTCCAGGGAGTGGATGGTGGAGGGTGACCTGTTGGGTCCTACCCAGAGACTTCCTCAGAATGAACCAGATGACAATGGTGATGTGGGCGGTGAGGAAGAGGATGGCGTCGATGATGACGTCGATGATGATGAAGAAGAGGACGACAAAACGAGCGCGCCTCATGTTCCCTCCAAGGAGTGGATGGTGGAGGGTGACCTGATGGGTCTGTGGGATATTCGTGGATATCCTGAAGAAGAATGTTCTCAGTCAACCGAGGTTGGGATAATAACAAGGTTTATTAACCAAACAGTATAGTACATAGAGAGAATGGCTGAGGCTCTTGCCCCAGGTGATCAGCTGAAATGACCCAGGTAAAAAGCCGATTGTTCTTTTATAGTTAACAAGGGGGGGATGTGGTCCCATTTGATAGGTCAAATGGGGGGGGGGGGGATACAGGATTGGGGAGAGGGGGGGGCACAGGATTGGGGAGAAAGGGGAGGGGAATGTCTTTACATGAGAGAGTTGGGGAATCATTCTATTATTCCACAGTTACTCACTTTTCTCTATTATAATGTGGGTGAGATTAATATATATTATACCAGGATTATTTGGAACAGGCAAAATATTGACGAGTGAATAGATATGGTAAAGGAATGGGACTGATGTAATCCATCGGTTATCAGATAATAAATGAAATAGAAAACAATTAAAATAATGAAAATGTTGGCCAATGTGATCTGTTGGTTGGCATAACAGTTTAAAATAGAAATATTTACATACGTGATTCATGACATGATTGACTGGACTAAAGTCTTTGTTATTTTGATATCAGAGATGTGGGATGTGGGAATATCACCATTTTCTTTCGTGATTGACCTGAACCACGAACGACATGCGGCCCATGGCAGACCAAACGAAGGGGAGCACAACCAGGGCGACGACACAACCTGAGAGAGCCGCCATCCAACCCAGCCACACGACACAGACGTCCCCAAGGAAGTGGAGCAGAGGACCACGAAGGAGACTGACTAAGGAGACACTGACGAAGAGGAGACCAACCTTTGACGGCCTGAGAGAAGACACCTACGAGTTCAGAGTCATCACCATCAACGAGATTGAGCCTGCTGCGCCACCCCGGCACTGCAGACCACGGCAGACCAAACCCATCACCTACAGAAAGGAGATGGAGCCCCGACCATCAAGGTGGACTTCCATGACAAGATTGCCATCCGTGAAAGAGAGAGCGTCCTACAGACAGGCCGCTACACCAGCAAACCCTCGCCCCTCTGGTACCACGATGACGGGGAGCGGGGGGGACCAACCACCACACAGCACGTTCAAGACCACACTACAGCCATGTCTCTGGGCCTGATGGGGGCCAAGCGTGAGCACAGTGGCGGATGTGTGGTGATGATGGAGAGCAGCGCAGGCTCCAGGAAAAGCACAGAGACTTTCTCAGAATGAACCAGATGACAATGGTGATGTGGGCGGTGAGGAAGAGGACGGCGTCGATGATGACGTCGATGATGATGAAGAAGAGGACGACAAAGTGATCGCGCCTCATGTTCCCTCCAAGGAGTGGATTGTTCCTCAGACACTTCCTCAGAATGAACCAGATGACAATGGTGATGTGGGCGGTGAGGAAGAGGACGGCGTCGATGATGACGTCGATGATGAAGAAGAGGACGACAAAGCGATCGCGCCTCATGTTCCCTTCAAGGAGTGGATTGTTCCTCACACAGTTCCTCAGAATGAACTAGACGATGATGATGATGATGATGGGGACGGTGAGGAGGACGACGTCGATGATGAAGAAGAGGACGCCGATGACGAAAACAAACTGCATAGTCAACATGATGAAGAAGAGGAGGAGGACAGTGAGGAGGAGGACAGTGATGAAGGAGAGGAGGACAGTGATGAAGACGAGGAGGAGGACAGTGATAAAGAAGAGGAAGACGATGGATTCAGATTCAGATTCAGATTCCTTTATTGAGCCATTTGTGTAAAACACATTGGTAATTGTTGCAGCAATACAGTGTATGCATTTTTTCTTTTTTCACAGTAAACAAACACCAACACAGACAAGAAACGAAAACAGTGCAGTGGGGGATTAATCAATAAATAAAATACATATATATATATATAAAGTGAAGTGTGCAGAGATCCAGTACGGACTAGTGCAGTGCAGTCAATGTCATTTAGCCAGTGTCACTTGGGGGCAGAGGGGGGGGGGAGTAGAAGAGGTGGACCAGTGGCCAAGCCATACTGCTAAAACAAGATGTGCTGCCCCTGCTGGTCGAAGCCGGCATGTGCTGCCAACAACCTCTCATACCCAAGCCCCTCAGTCTCACACTGATCTACATCAAACAAGCATAGAAGTGCATCTCCCAAAACGTAGCTCTACTCTGCAAGGACCTGCTGAGGTCAAGAGTGTTGGAGGAAATGGCAAGCCAACGGGAAAGAGCAGAACCAAGATAGAAGTATCAGAAGAAAAGGAGGCGTGTTCAGTTGAACACCATGACAAAAGTGTTCTGATATCTGATGAAGATGAAGAGGATGAAGGACAAAAGACGGTTGAAACGGGTATGTCAACCGGCAGTGGAATGGTTTCTCTGGAAGCCCATGGTGTTACCGGGGCCGGTGATGACCAAACACTTGCAATCATGCCAGTTTCCAAGAGAAAGAATTATAAGAGAAGACGGAGCAGGGAAACCTGGGAAAGCCGGCTGAGACTTCCTGACCGACTTGCCGCCGACAGTCCTGATGACTCTCATGGAAGGTCACAACCAGTAGACATTGGCTATATGCCTATCAGAGCTATAGGGCTCTGTTGAACAATGAATAAACATTGAATAATTATGCATATAGCCTATCAGAGCTATATGGCTCTGTTATTAAAAAAAAAAAAGAAAAAAAAAGGGCATTATGTTTTTGTATGTTTTTTTGTATGTTTATAATAATAACGGAACCGGTTGTTGGACCGGAGCCTGACCAACAGCCTAATGCTTTGAAACATTTAGAATGTTATTGACTGTTACTTGACTCACTAACTGATTTGTTCTTCCCATGCTCAGGGACAACAGGTGAAAACAACAGGACCCAGTCAAGTTTCTATGTGTTTAGAACTATGATTTGAAATTGATTATTTATGAGGACATTAGCATTGACTGTAGGTTATGTCGGCTTCTTTGCCTCTTTGATGCATATATAATTTTATAATTGTGTTTTGGTGCACAATTAAGGGGCCGGTGTGTAGAGGCAGAAACCGACTTGGTGGATTTATATATTATTATATTATTATTATATATATATATTATATTATATATATATATTAGAACCATGCACTGAACCATTTATGTTTGGACAATAGGGGGCTCAGCACCCAATATAGCTATAATTATCCTAGGTGATTACTATGATCCTATGCACCTGCTGAGGATTTACCTTCAAAACTGTTTCACTGTTGGAACTGACCACAGAGCAATTGACGACTGTTCTGTTTAACCCTTCATTAATATCATTTACCTTCGGACAACAATAAACCCTGTAAACCGAACCGGCGGCAACTTTGGACATTCAATTCATTCAACATCACAACTTTGGTACAGCGTGAAAAGGCACATTAGCGGGTGCATCGTGGACGACTGTCAGCACACCCAGGAATGACAGTCGGCCACTACACCTGCCTTGTCAAATAAATGCCCAGCATCAGCAACATGTTTGTTGAATGCCAAGCAAACCTCTCTCTAATCAGAGATCAAACAGTCCCCACATTTCATGTGAGTAGGAAAGGAAACAGTAGTCTTACTTTACTGCCTTTCAAAACATTGCAAGGTTTGCATATAGGAGAGGATTATTAGATCTAGATAAAGAAAAATATTTGGCCTTTCTTGCTGATGACGTACCCAGTGTGATGGGTCTGCTCCTGGCTAGTCACCAGGCTCTATTCCTTTCCCTGAATACAGCTGCAGAAGATCAGATGAAAACCAGGGAGTAAATATTTTATTCTGAGCTTCTTAACTGGAGCTTATCAATGACTAGTGTCAAATCATCATCTTCGATTTCAGATGTACAGTGTAAAAAGTAATAATAAATAATAATAAAATATATTATTATTAATACTCTTAATCTGAGTGTCTCTGAATCAAGCAGCGGGGCAAAGACATGTTGTCAACCCTATTTAAAAAAGAAAAAAAATATCTATTTTGTTAGTCGTAGAACAATCTTTCAGATTAGGTCTAGTAGGTTATGTTACCAGGTGGTACAAATTGAGGCCACCACTAACCTCCTTGAGATACAGTAACCAAATGCACCACTCAACCAATTCAAATTAAAGTCACCCAAAACAATCAATGCAGCATCAGAATACTGTAAAGCAGTGGAGGCTGCTGACCAAATTTTTAGGTGAAGCACAAATTATTATATTATATATTAAATTATATTTTTTAAACATCCCCAACGCTGCAACACCCCCATTTCTCCCAGGTGTCAGGCTCCTCATTCGCTTCCATTCATTTTGGGGACCATGTTTAAATATCATCCTTCTGAAGTATAAACAAACTATACTGCTGTGACGATTTCAATAAAACAGACCTTTCTGAGTCAATGGTATGCAGTGGTGTTGCGCAATATGTCGGGGCCCCCCCGCAGGGCAGACCACTCCCCTAAATCAAACCAAGGCCCGATCAAACCAAGCAGACCATGGCTCGGCGGCCCGATCAACATTGTTCTCTAAACAGTTAGCTAACATTAGCATCCAGGCTAATCAGGCTTTCGTTTTACAAACACTACAACTTACTTTTTTCTGATCCAGGTGCATAAGTCCACTTCTTCATGTTGCTCAGTTGCTGGTTTATACTTCGGTCCTAATGTTGGCGCAAAGTTTAATTTAGCCTACTGTGTGTTGTTACAGCTGTACTGTAACCTACTAGCTACAAGTTAGCTTGCCTTCACTGTCCAAGATGGCACGTTCACGTCAACTACAACTACACTAGTCTTCAACTGAGATAAAAAAAAAAGATATATCATCCAGTCATCCAATAAGTGAACAAGTGAATAAAGATCTTAAAATATGAATGATTATATTAGGCAAATTAATGTTCTTCTTCAGGCAAAATGCACACATGAGATGATGGAACACAACTTTGACTAGAACACTGACGCCAGTCCTGCTGCAGTTCTGCATGTATTTTACCAGGCAGACTCTGATTGGATTTCAAAGGCTGCCAATCATTCATCCTCCGTGTATTATTGGATTGTCAAGGCTGTCAATCATTCAAGCCTCCATTCAATGGCAAGAGTTTAACTGCACAGTCCGTGCTTAGATGAAGTTAATAGCCTATTTTGATTGGCTATTATTTATTATTTATTTAAAATGGGTCAACCTGTGCAGATATTCTGCACGAATATATTACTGCAGTGCAGGCCTGCTCAGAGCTGTCAATTTTGGCAATTTTTGAAGAAGAAAAAAAATTCACTGGCATTTTTTTTACAGAGGAAAACTTTTCTAATAAAAAATAAATAAAAAAAAGATTATTAAAATATATATATATCACCCATAATTCATAATTCATTATTATTATTAATTTACATATATATATATATATATATGTAAATTAATAATAATAATGAATTATGAATTATGAGTGAATTTGTGTTTCACGTGTTGTCATAGAGAAACCTCCACTGCTGTAAAGTCCCACTGGTTCATGGACTGTTGTCCCCTGCTCTACCTCTTCCCGTCCCTGTAGTTTTCAAGTTCAAGTTTCAAGTTTGTTTAATTTTTGAATTTTTTTAAAATCTTTTTTCCCCCTCCTTTTTTTCGATTTTTCTCCCATCCCACTGTTAGTCGTTATGCCAATTCCCAACCCCCTTCCTGGTTGTTGCGCACTTTCCCCTACTGTTGGTCCGAGAGGCCGGAGACTGTCACATGCTTTCCTCCGACGCATGTGCAGCCAGCCGGCAGCCAGCCTGGCCGCGCAGATTCTCACTGGGAGAGTGTAACGTGTAGGAGGCTGCACTACCTCTCTCCAGATCCTACCCTCACTGAGCAGGCGCCCCGATCGAACTGTAGGGGTCGCTGTCCACAACGCCCAGGACCCACCCGCCAGCTTTCCCCATCCCCTAATACTGCCAATTGTATTAGTGTGAACGGCCAGCCAAGCTCGTGACAACGCCGGGAGCTGGATTCGAACACGCGAACCCAGCGTCTCCAGCGTTGGTGACGAACGCAATCTCCGCTACGCCACCTGACCGCCCTCAAGTTTGTTTATTAATTGTCACAACAACATACAGAAGACTTTATGATGAAATGCTTGTTTCTGTATGAGCCCCTGAGAATGTGAAGTCAATATACATATATACAATATACAATACAGAGTAAAATGGGTAACAGTGAGGTACAATGCAGAGGTACAAAACGTAGGGTAAGGTGCAAATGAGGTATGAATGTAGTGCAAATCTCTTTTAATAATAGATACATATAAAGTCTGTTAAAGTGTCTAAAGTGAGTGGTAAGGTGAGTGTTTGTTTAAAGTGAGTGTGTACATGTAGATGATGGGTTGTTACATAATGTCATTGTAATTGAGAATCCTGATGGCCTGGGGATAGAAGCTCCTTCTGAGTATCTCTGTACTGGCCATGAGACTCCGGTAGCGCTTGCCTGACAGCAGCAGTTCAAAGAGGCAGTTGTTTGGGTAACTAGAGTCTTTGATTATTCTCTTAGCCTTGGCCCTGCAACGCTTGTAATAAACGTCCTGGAGAGTGGGAAGCCCACCTCCAATTGTGCGCTCGGCTGAACGGGCCACTCTCTGTAGTCTGCTGCGGTCTTGTGTAGTGCTATTCCCAAACCAGGAGGTGATGTTACCACTTACCAGTCAGGATGCTCTCTATTGTGCACGAGTAGAAGTTCTTGAGGATCTTCTGACTCACTTTGAACTTCCCTAGGCGCCTAAGGAAGTAGAGGCGTTGCCATGCCTTCTTCACTACACTGTCAATGTGTGTGGTCTATGTCAAGTCCTCGGATATGTGGACTCCAAGGTACTTAAAACTGCTCACTCTCTCGACCGGTGCCCCGTCGATGCTGAGGGGGCTGTAGTTGTATGTTTAGGCTGTAGTGTATGTTTGTTCCTTGTATTTCTGTCCCTTAGTGTTCTTTCCCTTATCTCTCTCTTGCTCTCTACAG
The DNA here is from genome assembly GCF_963971535.1 of Notolepis coatsorum. Lineage (NCBI taxonomy): Eukaryota > Metazoa > Chordata > Actinopteri > Aulopiformes > Paralepididae > Notolepis > Notolepis coatsorum. The sequence goes on from NC_140173.1 coordinate 132,063,485, forward strand.
TATCTCTCCCCTTCTATCTCTTGCTCTTCATGTTCCCCTGTTCATGTTCATGGCGGCGTGGCTCAGGGGTAGAGCGGGTCGTCCAATGATCAAAGGGTTGGTGGTTCGAATCCCGCTCAAGCCCATGTCCATCCCACTGCCGTTGTGTCCTTGGACAAGACACTTAACCTACTTGCCTCGTATGAATGTGTATGCATGTGAATGAATGTTGGTGGTGATCGGAGGGGCCGTAGGCGATGATTATTCGCCATGCTTCCGTGAGTCTGCCTCAGGGCAGCTCTGGCTGCAATTGTAGCTTACCACCACCGGTATGACTGTGTATGAACGAATAATAGACTCTGTAAGCGCTCTGGGGTCACTGGGGTGTCATGAAGAGTGCTATATAAATCCAATCCATTATTATTATTATTATTATTATTATTGTCACACGGCCAGGCCGGTGGAATTCAAGCACGGTGCAGGTGGTAGCTGCGACAATTTAGTCTAGTCTGTTAAGTCTAGTGTTACTATTGTCTTGTATTAGGTTATCTGTTTAGTCTTAGTCTTTGTAGTTACTGTCAGTAGTCTGCTTGTTTTGTCCCAGTGTCTGATGTGTGTCTTGTCGTCCATAGTTGTAGTTCCTTGTAGTTCTTGTCGGTCTGTTTCCCCTCCCAGCTGTCTCCAGTTGTAATCATCCCAAGTGTTTCTCGTTTGTCATTTGTTCCTGTGTATTTGAGTTCATTGTTGCCTGTTCTCTGTGTCGGTTCATTGTCTCCACTACGCTGTCTATGTTGCGTGTTCCATGTTTCTAGTTCCATGTTTCCAAGTAGTGTTGCCCATGTTTGTACTCAGAGTTTGTGTTTGTGTTTACTTTTTCCCCTATTCCAGTTTTCACTGAGATGTTTTGTTTTGTGGGTTTTGTTCCTTGTTCTGTTATATATTAGTTTTTGTGTCATTAAAACCCTTGGACTTGCTGCCGTCTCCACTAGTCTGCTAATGGGTCCTACGTACACCACCACCCCCGTGACAGAATTAACCGACACAGAGAACAGGCAACAAGGAACTCATGCGCCATCTGACGAGGATGAGAATGATCTGACTGACGTAGTAGTGTCTGGTTAACCATGTGACATTTTAAAACTACAGGCAGCAAAGAGGGAGGTTTTTGATTGCTTGAAATGAGAACCGTGTGGATTCAACCATTTGCAATTATCTTGAATAGTCATTTAGTGGGAGCAGGCACGGTTAAATGAGACCTGTGTAGACACAACCACCAAAATTATATGCTTATTCGACGTAACTGTGCATCGTTGAATCTACCTGGTCCTCACTCCAAATGACCGACAATCTCATTTGAGGAGAGGATAGAGCAAAGCACTCTGGGTATTGTGAGTTTTGTGAGCTACGCCAGGCTTCTTTAGAGGTGCGACGATCGATCCTTCCCAACCAAATCTGTCGCCTTACACGGTTTACCATATGCACCTACATCTCGAAGAGAGGTAACGGTTACAAAGGACAGAGAAAATCTATTAGGAGGGATTGGGAATCTATCAGTAAGATAGAGAACAAAGTGGATCCACACAATGATTGTTTCAGCCAAGTTAAAGCCCACGGCTTAGGGAGAATCCATTAAGTCATTTAATTAGAAGACTCTTCCCGGTGAAAATACTTTCCTGGAGAACCACTGCTACAGCTGAGTGAGCCTCTATCACAGAGGTCAAAATCTCTGGAAGGAGAATCATTCTCGTGCAAATGCTCGATAACAGGGACACACTAGTTTGACCTGGAATTACAAATTCCATACTTGTAAAGGCTTGACTAAACCGAGACAGTAGATAGTAGAAAATAGATTAATATAATGCAAATAAAGAGCAAGAGGCAGCAAGCTTTTTTTTTAATAGTCTGAATTACTCTCTTTGCAGGGGGGAGGGTGGAAATGGCACAATGGAACCATTTTGTGAAGCACTTGGAACCAACTAGCTGAAGACCAGCTACCTCACTAATTGAACTCAGCAGGCTCTGCAGACAGCACAGTGTGGAGCCAGCAAGGAGTGTTCTGGAAATCATTAACAGGAGAAGACAAAGCATCTCCCTCCTACAGTATAATGGGGAGAGTTCTGGGGCTGGTTGGTAGAAAATGCTAGGGGAGTTGGTACTGAGCACTTGTTGACGTGTGTGTGTGTGTGTGTGTGTGTGTGTGTGTGTGTGTGTGTGTGTGTGTGTGTGTGTGTGTGCGTGTGTGTGTGTGTGTGTGTGTGTGTGTGTGTGTGTGTGTGTGTGTGTGTGTGTGTGTGTGTGTGCGTGCGTGCGTGCGTGCGCGTGCGTGCGTGCGTGGGAGGGAGGGAGGGAGGGAGAGAGGGAGGGAGGGAGGGAGGGAGGGAGGGAGGGATAAGGAGGACAACATAACATTAAACCTGACAGAAGAGAAACATAGTCCCCTGCTGTGAACTACAAAGGCTCCTCATGCGTTTCTGCCAGTCAACTGGCCACATTTCTCTCTAATAGGCAGAGAGGAGGAAGTGTAAAGTGTAATAAAGTGGGTGCTACAGTGTGTTGTTTATTTAAAGTGAGTGTGTGTGTGCTGTGGGTGTGTTGCTGGCCTGTTATTGTTCATTGAGCAATAATTGTTTGTCACACTCCCAGGTCGCGTGAATACTTTCGGCAACCAACATGTCCTTCCGCGTTGCTGTGATTGGCCAGCGTTGGCCAGCGCTCTCCTTCGTGAATACCAGCCAAATACGCTTGTGTTATGATACAGGAGCTAAATAGGTAGTACTTGAGGTCGTTGTTAAATACGTGTGTGTTTTAATAAACAGTATAACTGTAAAAGTAATGTTGAATTGTCGTGTCGTGGCCCTAAACTAGACAAAGAGGCAGGGGAACTATGTGAGAATGCTGTTCATCGACTACAGCTCAGCATTCAATACCATAGTCCCCTCCAAACTCATAGCCAAGCTCAGGGACCTGGGCTTGAACTATGACCTGTGCCAGTGGGTCCTGGACTTCCTGACGGGCAGACCCCAGGTGGTAAGAGCCGGCAACTGCACCTCCTCATCCATCACGCTCAACATAGGGGCCCCCCAGGGCTGTGTTCTGAGCCCCCTCCTCTACTCCCTGTACACACATGACTGCGTAGCACAGCGGAACAACAACACCATCATCAAATTTGCTGATGACACAGTAGTGGTGGGCCTGATCTCTGCCAACGACGAAAGGGCCTACCTGGAAGAGGTAGAGAACCTGTCACAGTGGTGTCAGGAGAACTGCCTCTCCCTGAACGTCAGCAAAACAAAAGAGATGATTGTGGACTTCAGGAGGTCGGGGGTCAAGGACTACAGCCCCCTCAGCATCGACGGGGCACCAGTTGAGAGAGTGAACAGTTTCAAGTACCTCGGAGCCCACATATCCGAGGACTTGACATGGACCACACACATTGACAGTGTTGTGAAGAAGGCACGACAACGCCTCTACTTCCTCAGGCGCCTAAGGAAGTTCCAAGTCAGTCAGAAGATCCTTAGGAACTTCTACTCATGTACAATAGAGAGCATCCTGACCGGCAACATCACCTCCTGGTTTGGGAATAGCACTGCACAAGACCGTAGCAGACTACAAAGAGTGACACGTTCAGCCGAACGCACAATTAGAGGGGGGCTTCCCACCCTCCAGAACATTTACAACAAGCGGTGCAAGGGGAAGGCTAAGAGAATTATTAAGGACTCGAGCCACCCGAACAACTGCCTCTTTGAACTGCTGCCGTCAGGCAAGCGATACCGGAGTCTTATGGCGAGCACAGAAAGACTCAGAAGGAGCTTCTATCCCCAGGCCATCAGGCTGCTAAACGAACAATAATCGCTAAACGAACAATAATCACTATGCAACAACCATCAAATGCACACAGCACACACACCCACACGCACACACTCACTCAAACAAACAACACACTGCAGCACCCACTCTCCACACTTTAGATCACACAAACACACTTACACTTTATATTTATTGATAAAGGATTTGCACTACAACTCGTACACCTACTGTGAATTGTACCTAAACTGCACCTCGTCCATTTATGCCTTGCACTATATAGTATTGTATATTAGTACACTGCACAGTATTGTATATTGTATGGTAACTACGTCTACGAACATTGTACATATGTCTAAACTGAACACTGTGACCTCTTTTTTTTACTTCTAATTTTTACTATGTTTTTATTTCATACTTATCTTGTCATGCACAGTCTCTGGAGCGCAACAGTAAGAAGCATTTTGTACAAAAGTATTCTGTACTTCTGTATGACAACTATTAAAGAAACTTGAAACTTGAAAAATACGAGCATCTTGCGAGAGCGGCTGGGGTTTGGTGTGTAATGACTAGCGATGAATATTATGTGTTTTAAATATGTTGCGACCGTCGGATTGTTGTTAAAAACGGAGGGATACTAGCTAAGGTGTGGGGGAGTTGGGGTATATAAGGTGATTGCTTTAAAAACGGAGAGAAATGTCGTATTTGCGCTGTTTAAAACGGGGTGATGGGCGAAAATCTTTGGTTTTAGGGGTTTGGCGTGTAATGACTAGCGATGAATATTATGTGTTTTAAATATGTTGCGACCGTCGGATTGTTGTTAAAAACGGAGGGATACTAGCTAAGGTGTGGGGGAGTTGGCGTATATAAGTTGATTGCTTTAAAAACGAAGAGAAATGTCGTATCTACGCTGTTTAAAACAAGGTGATGGGCGAAAATCTTTGGTTTTAGGGGTTTGGCGTGTAATGACTAGCGAGGAATATTATGTGTTTTAAATATGTTGCGACCGTCGGATTGTTGTTAAAAAACGGAGGGATACTAGCTAAGGTGTGGGGGAGTTGGCGTATATAAGTTGATTGCTTTAAAAACGGAGAGAAATGTCGTATTTACGCTGTTTAAAATGGGGTGATGGGCGAAAATCTTTGGTTTTAGCTTAACGATATAGCCATGCTAAAACGCTAGCACAACATTAGCACCTAACCTAACAACAAGCTTAACAAGTCAGCGATCTTTTTGTGAGACTAAACTCTCCGCTCGGTTGCAAATTGTGTTGATGTCGGTTTTGTTTCATCAATAGATGAGGCCATGGCCGCCTAGTTATAGTTGAAAGTGGGGGTGCAATTTTTTTTTTTTTTTTTTTTTTGACAGGCAAGGGGTGGTTTGGCAGATTTTTTTTTTAATTTAATGAACCTGTACGTGCAATTTCCTGCAATATAGAGCCTTCAATCTTGACCAATAAAGCTGCTCTTTTCACTATAAAACTCAGTTTATATTGCAGTATGATAGCCAATTACTATAATAATAATAATATATTAATATATATATATACTGTATATACACTGTATATTGATTTTTCGCTCATTCATTTTTATTAAATCAATCTCCTTTCAAATAGGCCAAGTTTTTAATAAGAAAGAGAAAAAAGATATATTTCCATTACCTGTAAATCTTGTGTCTCTTTCTCTCCTTCTCTGCCTCCTCCCTGAGTCTGCAGTGCACAATCATGACATCGATCTCAAAAAAAAAAAAAAAAAATTAAAAAAGTAAAAAAAAAAAAAATGGAGGCCCCTCGTCACTATAGGCCCACGGGCCGCGGCCGTCGTTAATACGGCCCTGCTCGTCTGCCATATAGATAGCGTTAACGTTTGCAAATGAAGTCAACGTCATCCAGCTCACAGTGCCTCACACCACATATCTAGATAACGTTAGCTAGCGGCTAGCACTAAAGCTAACGCCAACCAGAGAGGGAAACGTTATTATTATTTATTCGAGGAAACCGTATGACCAGATCGCAATTCGGGACCGTGAAACACTTTTATTGTATTGCGTGGTAGAACCGTAGTCCGTAGAAGTTCTACTACCACTCAATAGTAACTTATGTCTAACATAATCCTTTTATTTGAACAACTTACTGGAAAAGCCTGCCTGCCACCAATATTATGACACACTCTGTGGGCTTTGATTTACACTCACAGCCTACCCGCTGCAGCCGTGCAGCCAGACTGCAGCGCTGTGTGCTGAAGGTCTACGCGCTGGAGATGGGAGGTACTGGATCAAACCATAATGGGGCAGGGGGGGGGGTTCGCAATCTTTGGAAACTTAAAAACTTGTTATTAAGTGTCATTGCGTATTATTAATTTGATTGAAATTACGTAGTTATGGTTAGATTTATATATATTATATTATATATCATATTTCATATGATCAAAAAGTGGTGGAGCAAGATCATAACCTTGCTCCCCCAAGTTCAATAGTGGGAGAGCAGCCGCTCCCGGTGCTCAATGGGCCAGGCGCCTATGGATGAGGCAGAATACACAGTGACTGTATCCTTTTTTGTTTATTGCACTTGTTCCTGCTGCAAATGAAATCCTATGCGAGACATTAAAGATGGCGGCTCTCTGTTTTTGTGGAGAGCCTCCAACGAGTGACGCGTCTCTCTTCTGACCAATCAGTGGTCTGCAGTGTTTCACATGACTTTTCTGGTTACCGGCGTAGGGGGAAAACGAGCGTAGAGGGCTGGCTGATCGCTGGCCAATCAGAGCAATGCGGAAGGACATGTTGGTTGCCCAAAGTATTCACGCCACCTTGGATGCGGGAATACCAAACCCAGCCGCATTTCTCGGAGACGCTCTCTGATTGGCCGACGCCTGTTTATACACTGGTTAAGTTTAGGCACTCTTCGAAGTTGGTTAAGGTTAGAGTTTGTCTTAGAGTGTGACGACAAGTTCTTTCGACGGTTAAGCTTAGGCACTCTTTCGAAGTTGGTTAAGGTTAGAGTTTGTCTTAGAGCATGGCGATAGAACGCCAGGTAGTTTGCAGGCTGTTTGACGTGGAAATGGGCAAAGACACAGCTCGTCACGGATTGGGCAAACGCGTCAGTGGCCAATCAGAGAGCGTCAGTCAGTGCCAATCAGAGAGCGTCTTCGAGAAATGCGGCTGGGTTTGGTATACACGCCACCTGGATAACCCCAGGCAGGAATCAAACCCAGGACGTTCTAGCTGTGAGGCGACAATGTTAACCACTACACACCACCATGCCGTATACCTCTGCTGGTGCCTCTGGGAGTCTTTGGAAACATTTATTCTGTGTGCATGGGCTTGAAAAGTGATGTAGAGCTTGCTCTATTTCTGCTGGGCGGGTAAACTCACTTGTTAATTTCTCTGAAGTTGCCTACTGCAGCTTTAATGGAGATTTTATTTTATGTATTTATTTAACCAGGCAGCTTATTTACAATGATGGCCTGGTGAGAGGACAAATGGCGCTTCTCGAAGGGTAACAGGGAAATAGGACAAAAAATAAATGAATTAGGAAAATAACTAAATAAACCAAAAAGAACAATCCAGATAAGACCATTGGACACAGACGATACATACATCATAGCACACTGCATTTGTGCCTATATAGGGACCATTTCAATGACCAACAATCACAATGACACAATCCTACTTGTAAATCATCAGTGTGCATGTTCGTGGTTGAGATCATCTCGCAACCAGAAATGGCCATATAAAAATATAGAACTTCAAATTGTAGTTCAAAATATCAAATTGATAGAAATTCCTACTCAAATGTACATTCTTGAATGGTTAGTTAGAAAGCTGGCATGATACCATTACAAATAGAGATTTAGCATGATACACTGGGACAGGACCTGTCTATTTATTCCAATTCTATGACAGTTTCAGCTTGGTGTGGTCATATGTTGATATGGTCATATGACCAATCACCATCTTTCTTACCAAAACTGAATAAAAAAAGGATGATAGATACAAATCCAAGCTCATCTTTCCTAAACTAGCTTTCCGATAGCTTTAGACTAAATTTTTTTTTTACTAGATCACTTTTCATTTTTTATTATCTTGGTCAGTTTGCAAGTCAAATGGCTCCTTTAACACATTGGGTGCCGTTAACGTAGAAATACGTTTCTGTGGCCCAGCGGTTGAGTGCCAGAAACGTAGAACTACGTTTCTGTTTCGTTATTTCTTTTATTCACTATTGCCATTCATAATCCATCGAGGCACCTTGTGCATGCTGTCCTGAATGTGTCTGAGATCGCAAACTGCCAATACCACCGCCTAACGCCTTGCGGCCGCTATTGCACTCCATTTGAAACGATGTGGTTTGTTTTCTTGGCCGAGCTGCGGCGTGGGGGCGGGGTCTGAACACTCCGGCAAGACAAGCGGTCACCACAGTTCCCTCGACGAGGGTCCCCGCCCGCCAGATCATATGCAATGCTGGATAACGTCGGACAAACGATCGCAATTAATATTCGGAATGGCGATGAGTTAATTGGATTCTTCTTTTTGCAGTACATCAGATACAAGGTAAGGACTATATGTTACCAATCTTGCATTGATCCGATGATTTTTTTTCGCCGCGATTGCAGCGTGTCTGTGTGGTATGTGTGTGTGATGTGTCCTGTTGGTAGTAATCACAGCACGGAGGGGCGCCCCGCTCCAAACGCCCTTTCATGCGTGCATGATGAAAGATAATACAGATAATCTAGCGTTGATTTCAGATTGATTGTTGATCCAAGCCAGGAATGGCAATGTGTTGAGTGAATTCCACTAAAACGTTGTTTTCGTGTCTTTTCCTGGGATTACTCAGAATCACTCAAACTATACTCATATTCACCACGATATAAAACGGAAATGTACGGATGAAAAAATTATCTGTTTTTTGCATGTTGACCGGAAGAAACTCACTGACAATCGACAACGTTATTAGATCCATAGCTATAATATTTAATATAGTTTTAGCACTGCAAACACGGCATTATCCCCAATTGAACTGAGCGCTGGCACTGACGGCCCACAGTGCCCTCTGCTGAACGGCACTTGATGTGTTAAGTACTAACACAAATTCCTGAGTTAAAGCTGCAGTAGGCAACTTCTGAGAAATTAGCAAGAGTGAGTTTAACCGCCCGGCAGAAATAGAAGCTTTGCATCACTTTTCACGCGAACAAAGGTTTTCCACGAATCCTTCCACAGAGCCTGAGAAATATGTAAGGGATAATCTATAGCTACGAGGTCATTGTCGCAAAATAATTGACCGACACTGCGGTCTGGAACACCGAGGCGCAGCCGAGGTGTTCTAAACGCAGTGAAGGTCAATTATTTTGTGACAATGACAGAGTATAGCTATACATTATCCCGCTTATTACATGGCTAACTTACTAACAATATACCTAATTTATTTTACACCATCGACAAGACGAGATCAAATGCAGACGCAGTTGTTCTGTGGCTCCTCTGTCATTGCCGGCAGGTGGCAGGTGTGTGGACTTGATTGCACTGATGTAGTGCAGCTGTGCATAATGGTAAAGCTTAGCTTTCATGACTGCGATCAAAATGCTTGATTGTGATTGGTCAATAGCGCTCTGTTGCCCCTAACAGCGGTCATTATTGCGCGTTGCCCATGACAGCGGGGAATTATCAAGAAATAATTGACCGCTGTCAGGGGCAACCGAGCAATATTGACCAATCACAATCAAGCATTTTGGCGAATGTTAAAACGCCATGTAATAAGTATTGTTATTTCTTATTATTATTCTGAATAGACAGCTGTCAACCTATGATGGGTGAGGCACTAACGTCCATTACATTTGAATACAAAAGAGTCTGAATCAAAAAGACAGAAGCTGAGTCATCAGATCATAAGAATGAATAGTGAGCGACAAGTTGACATGGTTACTGTTCCTGGAGTCGTGTGTTGGACCTGAATCAACACCCTGGTGCAGATGGTCGACAAAGATTGACATTGACAGACTTAAAGGGGCACTCCACCAAAAGAACAATGCTGATTTATTTTGCACATAATCTCACACACATCCAAAAACGGTTTTGCACACATTCATTTGGTTTGACAGTTATTCAGAGTAAATTAGTTTCAGTATGGCCACCAGAGATGTCATCGGGGATATTGAATCTTTATAATTATACATATTTTTTTCCTGTTGTACCGAACTTGTACTGAACCGTTGAGACCTGGAGGGTCGACCCAGTATGAGCAAATGTTGCTTACTAAGTGACTCCCCATTGTTGAGTCAATTTGTTTACAGTGTACTGGAAAAACTATTACTTTCATACAGTCGTACTTAGTGCACACACCCACACGTTCTCTAGGATACTCTAGGTCAGGGGTGTCAAACTCATTTTCACAGAGGGCCACATCAGCATTATGGTTGCCCTCAAAGGGCCAAATACCGTATAAATGTTAATGTAATGTAAAATAAATGTAGCTACTCATTTACATATTGTTAAACATGTTGTTTCTGTATTTATTACTTATTCAAGTTATACATATTGCATATGCATTTGCATAGATGTAAAAATATGTTAGCTTATGTTATTTTAACAAAGAATTTTAGTTTATCAGAACCCCATATTACTCCATCAATCAATGATCAAACCATTCAAGTAAATAACAAATCATCAAATACAAGCTATGACATTAAGTTTGTTCAAAACCTTTTTGTCACAGTCAAGAGGGGCAGAACTAACACCTGTGAGCTGCAAAGAACACGTGGGACAGATGTAGCAGATGTTACAAAAACAAATGGCTGCACACAACCTTGCAGAGGCCATACATCCAACTAATGGAAGATAGTTTAATTAACTTTAATTAACAGATTGCAGAATGGGTACAGTACAGTACAGCTCAATACACACAATTGTTAAGGGGATGCAGACCAGAGAAAGACTTTCGACTTGTTTACATCAGGGTCCCCCATTTTCAATTTGTAATGAAATTGCTATTATGTGTCTGCATGAACACACAACTGTAACTGTACTCAAAAATAACAAAATAAGGGTTGTCTCAGTTCACAACTATATTGGTCAAGTTTTGGGTGGGACTTGTTTGCGTCCCTACAGCTTCTTATTCAATTGAGCGAGATGCTCGGTTATGTCACACAGCCAGCTTGCATCTGACAGTTCAGACAATATTTCTTCAACCCTTTGTTACCTATTCCGCCTGGATCTTTTTTGTATTTTGGGCTGTAAAATTGTCAAAGAATGTCTGAGGAGTAAGTGCTTTTGGCTTTTTTCCTTTGTTACTTCATCAATACCTCAGATGTTCAACACATGTATGTGTAAGAATGTGTAATAACTATGGCTGTCAAAGCTTTATTAACGCATTAACCCACAATTATTTTAACACCGCTATTTTTTAACCCAAGATTAATGTAAAAAAAAATAAATAAAAAATTAACTAGAGCTCTTGGGGGGCCACATCAAATGACGTGGCGGGCCGCATTTGGCCCGCGGGCCGTGAGTTTGACACCTATGCTCTAGGTCCTCTAGGACATGCGCACACACACACACATGCACACACACATGCACACACACACAAACACACACACAGACACACACAGACACACACACATGCACACACACACCACAGCAGAAACATATAAGAATATGTGTGACTTCTGGCAGAAATAATCTCCATTAGCAACCAGCCACCCCACAGGAATAAAACACAATCTGAGTTGCCATGGTTTCCTGGAGTGTGTTTTATCAAAGAGTTGGCAAAGGGATAAAAAAAGAAACCTGGTGTCAAGCAGGCAGGCAGGCAGGCAGGCAGGCAGGCAGGCAGGCAGGCAGGCAGGCAGGCAGGCAGGCAGGCAGGCAGGCAGGCAGGCAGGCAGGCAGGCAGGCAGGCAGGCAGGCAGGCAGCCAGGCAGGCAGGCAGGCAGGCAGGCAGGCAGGCAGGCAGGCAGGCAGGCAGTGTCACTTCTGGCAAAGTACCCCATATTCTCCTGCAGCCAGGTGTCTTCGGATGAAACAGTCAGAGATGAAACATTTAGTTTTCTGGACACAGGAACTTGATTTGCAATGTTTAGCCTGCAATGAAAGATTCTCATTGCAGTTTTAGGGTAAGAAATCCATGACAAAAGAGAACTGTTCTCAGAGTAGATCATAGAAACCTGAAGGCATATAAAACAAATTATTATTATTAGTAGTAGTAGTAGTAGTAGTAGTAGTAGTAGTAGTAGTAGTAGTAGTAGTAGTAGTAGTAGTAGTAGTAGTAGTAGTAGTAGTAGTAGTAGTAGTAGTAGTAGTAGTAGTAGTAGTATAGTATTATTAATAATAATAACAATAATAATAATGCATATTATAAATACATACTGTTGACAGAATCTGGCTATGGGGCGACAATAATGTGGTCAAGCGGCATGGTTTCTATCTTTAGCCTTTGGCGTGGTTTATTCATTCACATGTTAAACAGCAGTTCTAGAGTTCTCCTCTCACTGAGAGGCAGGTGGAAAAGAGGTAGAGGGGGAGGAGACATCTCTTTATATACTCGCCACCTCTAGCGCCCTCTAGTGGAAACAGTTATATATGCAGTTAGACAGTTACTTGCAATCCTACATAGAATGAATGAATGACCTTTATTTATATAGCACCCTTCACAGCACGAATGCACAGGGTGCTTTACACTACAGCTTAATATAAAAACACAATAAAACAAAATCAGAAATAAATGACAACAAACAAACAGCAGTTAAAAACAGTGAAACCAGATAGAAAAGTAGAATAAAAGAATTTGGATAAAATCATGAGTCACTAATTAAAAGAAAACTATAGAACAGTGAGGACAAGAAAGGCGCCTATGCATGATCATAGAACCTCTAACTTCAACACTCCCACTTAGGGTTGTTTAGCACACTGGATAACTTCTCCAAAAACATTTTACAAAGAAAATAATACAATCCAAAACATCAAAAGAATATGGCAGTCAATATTTACACGTTAAACATGACCTCTGCAAATCTCTTCAATTTCAATTTGGAAACAGGTTTCCTCATAGTGTCTGTTACCATGACGTCCGTTGGCCAATAAATCAGTGTCATTCTTTCTTCTCTGATGACAGATCTGATGAGATGATATTTTATATCGACATGTTTACATCTTGTGAGGATTCTGTGAGGATTGGTTCATTCCCCGCCACACGCTTCTTCAAGGTACTGTGTTGATTGGTGCATTCCCCGCCACACGCTTCAGGAGCGATTACCAATTCCATCACACACCTGTCGTAGTTTGTGATTAGCGCTCCAGAGGCTTCATATACTCGGACCTTCTTTCAATCGTTGTCGGGTCGTTTTGAATACTACTGCTACTGCCTGCCTTCCCCCCGTTGTTGTGCCTCGTCTACTTTCCCTCCAGGACATCTTTGGATCGCCGCTGGTGAATATCTTGATCATCCGTTTGGAGCTGCGCCTCGTTGCCCGCTTTACGCGTTTGCGCTTTGGTGAGTTTTGGAAACAAACCTTTTTGGATTATCTGTTTTTGTGTGTTTGGATAACACTGAAGAAGTACCGTTTTTGTTTTGTACTGGACTCAGCTAAATTGTGTGTTTGGATAACACTGAAGAAGTACCGTTTTGTTTTGTACTGGACTCAGCTAAATTGTGTGTTTGGATAACACTGAAGAAGTACCGTTTTGTTTTGTACTGGACTCAGCTAACTTGTGTGTAGTTTACACCGAAGATCAAGTCACTTGTATTTCATACTGGACTCAGCTAAGGGAGGACTGAACTGCACTGCCTCTGTGTACTGTTGGACTGTTGTTGATCTCTCTCTCTCTCCGTTTCCACTCCGAGTTGGAGCTGGGAGTATCTGCAGAGCCGCAGCGGCGCCTACGCCGATTCCCCACCTCTAACACCGGGAGGATCTGCAGAGCCGCAGACAACTCTGCCGAAGGCATTCTCCTTTTTTGTTGATTCAGAATTGTTATTTGGCTCTTTTTGATTCTGTAATAAATACGCCCTAGTGTTTGGCTAACTCTGAACTACCTGTCTGTGCCGTGCTGTTGAGGTCGGTTTCAAACCCTAACACATCTATGTCGGCACACTGGGTTCCTAGCAATCACAATGGTTCCCTGGTTGCCCTCATAAACAACAGTCTTCATATATACATAGGTGTCCATCACTTCGAGCAGTTGTTCTAGATAAACACATTTCTGCATTGTCATAGCTAGAAACATACACTCGGCTTCACAGGTTGATAGTATCACTGTGGGCTTTAAGCCCTAAACCCTCGCTGCCCTTTCTGAAACACAGCTGTTTGTCTGCTGTACCTTTGGGATAACGAAAAACATGTTTTTGACGTAGTTCAATGCTTCTCTGTGGGGTCAGCAAAATGCTGTGACAATTTTTACTGTAGGCAGTGTAAATAAGTCAAGGTGCAGATGAGGGTATGTAGTAGTGAGTGGGAGTCTGAACTCTGCAGTACTCTCTTCTGGGGTGTTGAATGTAGTAGACTTCTGGTGGATCCTGCTGGACTTCACTCTAATCGATAAATGACAAGAGCATGGATAAAAAAAATATATTATTCATAATACAGTACATACATGAAGGCAATATATTTGGAATGCAATTCATTACAGCTGATCCAACACACATGTTCAAGGGCATAGATAGTAGCCTATAGAAACTGGTTAAACAATGAAGACACCTTTATGCTCTTTTCTTTGGTCATAGACCTGTTCATATGACCTGAACTCCTGAGTAAACAAAATAGGTTAGCCAATTTATGAGTAGCCTATGTGTCTCGTTTATTATGTAACGCTGTGATGCACGCGGGACTCGTCCAAACTCTGTTGGCGTGCATCACAGTCACAAAAGGGGCTAGCGTTACATAATAAAAGAGTAATAATAATACCACAAGTGTGGATTCACTCGACCAAACCCTGTAGTCGTGCATCACAGTCACGAAAGGGGCTAATGTAACGCCAGTCAGCAAGCGAAAGTAGCATTGAATCAAAAGGGATGCAGGGAACGCTGAGGATTATATTTATACTAGGTCGGAGAGTCCAGCAAAAGTTACGTCCTATTCATCAATCTCACAATATTCGCTAATGTTAGACAGATGGAATACAGCCTTCCATCTAAAAACATAAATGAAAACTTACCACAGTCATGGTAGCCATAATAACTTCAATCGGTTCGGATCCTTTGAATGAAACGAAAATGTGAACACTGGCCTCTTTTCCATTGCATAGTACCTAGAAAGTAGGACTGGTGACGTGGAATCACTGCGCCCAGACAGCAGTGGTTCGGCAAAAAATATTTCCGAGTATATCTGCTTAGAAAACGGAAATGTCGAATTCAATTATTTTTTATTTCTCCATGTGGTAAATACACAGGTCACAACATGTTTACAGGAACGTTTTGGAGTTGTATTTTGATTGTATTTGGAGTGTATGTCGTGACTGTAGGGAGCTCGGGTAAATGTATGACCCACTTCCAGTGATGAAGCTAGGCTAACGGTCCAGGCGTTCCCTAAGCCTAATGCATGTACCTGGTTCAACTAAGTCGATCAAGAGTCCCATTATCCAGATTCAGTTAACCCGATGTTTGAAGCCGGGATTTTCCTGTTCCTGGAACGCTGATTCAGTCTCGTTAACTCAAGCCAGACTTGAGACTCTGGATAAGTGCGCGCGGCCGCTTCAGTTGAAAAGACAGCAGGTGTAGATCGCAGAAATCCTGATCTTCTAACGGCATTGATTGATTGATTGTTTTACAGATTGCAGGCGGCTCAATAGCCTTGCCGACAAGTTAAATGCATAATCTATAGGCTAATTTTAAATCCCTCATTACCCCAATCAATCAGATTATATTTCTTTAAACGTTCCTGCTGGCAGTAGGTTTATGCATTGAATAATCAAATGAGATCTTGCTAGCGAAAATAATTAGTTCAACTGTTTCAGAATAAGGATACGGCTCTCTTATCCATTGATTGATGTATGGTGGATTTTTTATTTATCTGTACTGCGGTGTGACGGTTTGTCCTTTTGACTTTCACGCAGACGACCGGGGTTCGAATCCTAGTCTTTTCCTTCTTTTTGCAATGTAGGAATAATTCAATTTGGTGCACGTTGAGAGCTATATAAAGAATGACATCCTCAATGCATGTAGATTTATAATATTTTAACTTAAAACTAGGCTACTTTTGCGTATAATCATTAATATTATATTCCAAAAAAATTATATTGGAAACACAGGGTTTCGAACACCGGTCGCCCGGTTGCCAGGATTCAGCACTAGCCGCTGCGCCACTGTGCCAGATGTGATATACTCATTGTTTATGCATTAATGGACGAGAGACCCGTGTTTAGAATATTTTTCTTACCAAAAAATGAAGTTTTATCTCTTTATTCTCAAATGCATTAATGTGACGTCAACGGCTCATTCAATTTCTCAAACCCGTCAAACAGCGCATCTCATCAGACATTTTAATCCCAGTTACAATATCACACAAAAACCACAATCCCCGCATAGACACTTCAATTTTATGCTTGAATGAAACACAATCCGGCGCTCCGTTAAGCAAATCTACAGCGGAGATTAATATATGAAACTAATCAGAGCCAAACGGCCGATAGGTTTCATTCATTAAAAATATCCCCGCGGGATTCACATTTGCAATGAGCCGTTATTAAAATAACCACATGCAGCGTGTATCGCGACTCCGAGCGCCGTATATGACGTGCATTATTTTATTTAGGACAAAGTAAATCTATAGGCTCAATATGATTTATTATCAGCATTTAGTTCTATTATTATACATTTCAAAAGCCCCCTCTAGGAAAACGAAGCACAGAAACGTAATTCAGAATGGTATAAATGGGATCTCTAGACTGTGAGAATAATTTCAGGAAACGAGCTGTCACTCCTTTGCGGGGGCGTGGCCATGGTTCATCCGGCTAACTGAACTTAACCCTGCTCCCGACCAGGCTCAAACTTTTTGATCTGTTGTCATGGTGATTTGGACAATCGCGCGTCGGGGAACAGAAAGGTCCGGCTTAAGTCAGGCTTGACCGAAAGTTATCCGGCTAACTCAGTTATCCAGGTACGGGGAACGGGGCCCAGGGAAGATGTTAAATAAGCAAATTTCCCAAAATGTTGGAGTTTTCCTTAAGGGCGGCTATGAGAGGGAAAACCGGGCACTGGTAGTGGACTTCGTCACATGGTGCGATAAAAAACACCTGCAGCTAAATGTGACGAAGACCAGGGAACTGGTTGTGGATCTGGGGAGGAGGAGGAGTACATCTGTGACCCCCATTTCCATCAGGGGAGTCGAGCTGGACATGGTTGAGGATTACAAATACCTCAGAGTTCACATCGACAACAAACTGAACGGGTCAAAACACACGCAGAGGCACTCTACAAGAAGGGCCCTTCTTGTACGCTCTGACCTGCTGGGGCAGCGGACTGAGAGCGGGGGACGTAAACAGGCTGGATAAGCTGGTCAGGAAGGCCAGTAACGTGGTAGGGGTGGCGCTGGACTCTCTAGCGGTGGTGGCGGAGAGGAGGAGCCTTGCTAAGCTCCATGCCATCAGGGAAAACCCCTCCCAACCACTATACACAGACTTGGCTGACAGGAGGAGCATGTTCAGTGCTAGACTAACACTCCCAAAATGTAGCACTGAACGGCACAGGAAGTCCTTCATTCCGACAGCCATCAGACTTTACAATGCATCTCTGTGCCTCACTGCATCACTGAGCACAGAGTGACAGAGTGACAGTACCATCTTCCTGGACTTTTACATTTAAAACAACATTGTCAATATTACACTTACTCTACTTAATGTAGATCTCTGTGTTTTGACTGTATATTTTATATTAGATTGTACATACATAACAGAGGAAATGTGAATGTGAAATGTGAATCCCGGACGTAGTTTATTATTATTATGTTATTCTT
>NC_140173.1:132081398-132331398 GCF_963971535.1 Notolepis coatsorum
ATTCTTAGGCTTATTTTATTCCTTATTCTTAGGCAATATTTTGTTATTCGTATTCGTGATTTGTTTTGTCTATCTAAATGTTTACTGTGAGCTATTTGTAGTGCCAAATTTCCCTCTGGATGATTAAGGTATTTATATTCTATTCTATTCGAGTGCAAATCTCTTTAATAAATAGATAAATATAATGTAGTGTTAAAGTGTCTAAAGTGAGTGTTAATAAGGTGAGTGTTTGTTTAAAAGTGAGTGTGTGCATTGAATTGAATTGAATTGAATTGAATTTAATTGAATTTTTATTCACACACACACACGATACATTTTACATGCGAGTATCCTCATGTGATAACATGTCGCAAATTGTGTGCATGTGCCAGGTCTCCCAAGAAGCTATTTAAAGCTTTTGGAGGGAGCCTGAACACAGATACAAACAGAATATGAACAAACAAAACAATAACAAATAAACAAAAACAAACAAACAAAAACAAAACAAAAAAATACAACGTGGGTAGGTTTACACACCTACCTACTAACTGACATATAACAGAGATACATAATACAGACAATTTTATTCCTAAGTTATAATTTTAATTAGAGATATGATTTTATCAGTTCCTCTTTCAGTGATTTTTTTAAGGTTTTAAAGGTATTAGTCATTTTTAGATTGTCATCAAGCTTGTTCCAGATCTGTGGACCCCTGCATGCTATGCTTAGGCTAGCACAATTTAGTCTTCTCCTCTTGCCAGATATAAGATGCTTGTTTCTTGTGTTGTGGATGTGCAGTGGTTGGCAGACTGGGACAAGCTCAGACAGTCTGTGATTCATGTTGTTGACAACTTGATACATAATTGATGCGTTTTGATAAATGTTAAATTCAGCGAGCCTCAGGAGACCAAAGCGATGGAAAAGAGGCTTCGAGGGCGCTCGATACCCGGACCATGTGGATGTGGATGTGTGTGCAGTGAGTGTAGATGATGGGTTGTTACAGAGTCATTGAGCATCCTGATGGCCTGGGGATAGAAGCTCCCTTTTTTTTTTTAATCTTTTTCCCCCTCCTTTTTCCTCCGATTTTCTCCCATCCCAATGTTAGTCGTTATGCCAATTCCCAATCCCCTTCCTGGTCGCTGCGCACTTACCCCCCACAGTCGGTCTGGGAGAGTGGAGGCTATCACGTGCTTCCTCCGACACACGTCTAGCCAATCAACCGCTTTTTTTCACCTGGCAGCGCGGACTCTCACTGAGAGCGTGTAATGTGTGGAAGGATCACACTACCGCCCTTAGATCCTATCCGCGCTTAGCAGGCGCCCCGACCGAACTGTAGGAGTCGCTGTTTACAACGACCCGGACACACCTCACCAGCTTCTCCCACCCTCTAATACTGCCAATTGTATTAGTGTGAACGGCCAGCCAAGCTGGTGACAACCCCGGAGCTGTGAGCTGGATTCGAACAGGCGAATCCAGCGTCTCCGTGGTTGGTGACGAACGCAATCTCCGCTACGCCACCTGACCGCCGATAGAAGCTCCTTTTGAGTCTCTCTGTACTGGCCATGAGACTCCGGTAGCGCTTGCCTGACCGCGGCAGTTCAAAGAGGCAGTTGTTTGGGTGACTAGAGTCTTTGTTTATAACTCTTTGATTGAATTGATTGAAAACTTTATTAACAGATTGCAGAATGGGTACAGTACAGTACAGCTCAATACATACAATTGTTAAGGGGATGCAGACCAGAGAAAGACTTTCGTCTTGTTTACATCAGGGTCCCCCATTTTCAATTCATCGTAACATATATGACATACATGACATACAGATAGACAGTACTGCTACATCTATACATTTATGACATACCAGATTTGGAATTACAGTACTGTTTGTGATACAAAAAGAGTCCAGAAAAAAGAGTATATACATTTGACGTAGAAACTGTACATTGGATTGGGTAGGTGGGGGTGGGGGGGGACTGTACATTGGAGGTGGTTGAGTGGGGGGGGGGGGGGTTGGGTAGGAGGGGTGGGTGGGGGACACTGTACAACTGTACAAACAAAACTGTACATTGGATTATTGACAAGACCATACTTGGTAATTTACTGTACATTGGAGGGGGTTGTGTTCGGACATTTACAGGGGCCAGTTTCGGGTTGCAGTCTCCCTTAGGTGTTTTTGAAAGTGGGTAGTGATTCACATTCCTTTACAGCTTTGGGTAGGGCGTTCCACATTGATGTGGCATAATTGCGAAACGTGTTTAGTCCCTTGTTTGAGCCGAATCTGGGTTTAACATGATTTGTGGAGCTCCCTCTGGTGTTGTGATCGTGGTATTCACTGACCTTTGGGAAGTATTTTGACATGTACATGGGTACCTTGGTCGTGTAGTGTATCTTGTAGACCAGGCCCATTGCAAGTTGCTGTACTCTGTCGTCTACTCTAAGCCATCCTAGGTTGTCAAAGTGGGCAGGGGTGAGGTGGGTTCTAGGAGTAAGGTCAAGCAGTAGTCTGACCAGTTTGTTTTGAGATGTTTGTAATTTTGTTTTTAGCGCCTTTGAGGTGCTTTGGTACCATGAGGTGCAAGCATAGTCGTAGTACCCTTGAATGAGTGCTCCTGCCAGAGTCTTCAGGGTATTCTTGTTTACCAGAGAGGAGATCCGGTACAAGAATCTAGTTCGTTGGTTGACTTTTTTTATTACATTGGATGCCATTTTGTCACAGGAGAGATTAGCCTCTAGGATGGAACCCAGGTAGGTAATTTCATCTTTCCTTGTGACAATATTGTCACCCACTGTAACTGAGAAGCTGTCGGTCTTGCTGAGTTTGTTATTTGAACCGAAGAGAATGGACTCTGTTTTGCCCATGTGTAATGATAGTTTGTTATCAGCGAGCCATATGCAGATTTTGCCTAGTTCCGAGCTGAGGGTTTTTTCAACCTGTAACTTGTTCTTGTCAGAGACCAGCAGGGCTCTAGGAGTAAGGTCAAGCAGTAGTCTGCCCACCTCCAATTGTGCGTCAAATCTTTGTCAAATTAAGCATAATTTATTTGGCTTTTTCTGTACCTGCAGTCACAAATTCCTCATTGTAGACCGTGTCAGTGTTAAAGTGTTAGAACTTTATAGACATTGTATTGAATGTCAGTCACTTATCAGTTTGGAAGGAGAGGGGGGATTAGACTGAAAGGGCTATAATGTACATCTCTCATACAGATCCTTTTTGATGAAATTACCCAGTTTATTTCAACATGCCGTCATGGATCAAAGAGAGGTCTGACAGCCCAATTAAACTTGATAGGCAGTGTCGATATCTCTGATCTGTTAATCTGGGACTTTCATTTTTCTGAGAATGAAAAAATGTATCCATCATTGCATTATGTAATTTAAACAGCCAAGTCCATGCAAATATGATTTCTGAGTTCTCTTTCACATGTGGGTGCACCCATTAAATTGTAACAAATGTATTCTCATTGTAGGAGTTGATTTACTCTATTGACATTTTACAGTTGTAAACTGAATTATTGTTTAAATCTTTTGTTGGCAAATTATTGTTGCCAAAAAAACGTATGAGCAGTATTTTTAAGCCTGATTGAATGCTCAAATAAAAACATTTGTTTTGTTTTACGAGAATTTACTATACACCAGAGGCGTCCTTCATTCAACCTAATAAAAATGTTTGAATTGTGAGCTCCCAAGAGTACAATGCAAACATGTATCCGATATTACGCCCCCTAGGGGCCATGTCTTGATGACTGAGTCACTGATGGCCTGACCTGAAAACAAAATGCCTTTCGATGCCTTCGGCTGCATCGTGACAAAAGACTGATAGTATATGCATGCAAAAAAAGAAACAAAGACTGCGTTGGGAAAAGAACAATATGGTATACTGTACCATTGCAAAATGTATATGTAGCAGTCTGGAAAATATGGTATATTATTCAGAACTGCTGACTGTGTTTATATCCCTTTTTGTACACAAAGACATTCTAACTAGTGTCATTGATTCACACGAACAAGGACACAAACGTCCCCGTCCAAAGAGCATTGGAATACGGATTATAAATGACAGTATTGATTCATATTCTACAGTGCGTCTCCCCTTGTGACTGGCGGGCGGGACCAGCAGGGGGCAGTAGCAGGCAGAGAGTGGCGGAGAGAGCTGAGAGATGATAAAGGGAGGAGTGCAGCGGAAGTCGTTCTCTTCGGCAGTGAACTTGACAACGAGAAGTCACGTCTAACGGGAGGCTCTGGATAGCCCCGTTGCTGACTTTATGCCGGAGTGCCCCGTGGAACAGTGACGGGTGATAGGAAGTACTGGCTAGTGGATACGATATCCTAGCAGTACCAGTGGTATGATATGAACAATAAGTGCAGAGCCAGGCACTAACAGTCGAGTTATACCTAGTTACAGTGAGCGGTATAGGTAGCGTGCGGCTAAGGATCACAGTAGTATTGCTCGTGTTATACTTAGTTACAGTGCCGGTATAGACTGCGTGCAGCTACGGGGGTGGACCTGCGAACACTCTGCTCTGGCCGTCAGCAGCCGTCTTCACCGGCGGTTCTACCACCACTCTGCGCCGGCTGGAGAGCAGCCAACACGGGAGCCGTCCCGTCCAGCAGAGGTC
The DNA here is from genome assembly GCF_963971535.1 of Notolepis coatsorum. Classification (NCBI taxonomy): domain Eukaryota; kingdom Metazoa; phylum Chordata; class Actinopteri; order Aulopiformes; family Paralepididae; genus Notolepis; species Notolepis coatsorum. Next base: position 132,085,991 of record NC_140173.1, read on the forward strand.
GCCCAGCACCAGCTCAGCCAGCACTGCCTCTCTGCTATAGCTCCGCCTGCTAGCACCTGCGACGCGAGTGTTCGACGCCATCTTGCCACCAGGACGGTGGTGGAGCGGCGCGGCCGCCATTTTGGTAGAGTAAACATTAGGGCTTCGGCGCCCAGGATCTATTGCACCTTACACAGTGTGGAGCGGCCTGCGGGTGAAGTTAACGTTGCTAACTGCAGACCCCAAACATTACATTACATGCCGGCATTAGCATAGGGCTTTTGTTTTGGTAATTGTGGGCCCACACTTTTGGTTTTATTTCCTTTTCTTTGAGCGTGATACAATGTGTGTGTATTAATATTTTCCCATTCAATTAACCCTTTCCTGGGGGGGGAGTTACAGACCTGGTGCATTATAATTAAAGCCTTTTGAGGTATTATTCTGGCCGTATAATTAAAGCCTGTTGAGGTATTATACAGGGTGAAGACCCAGACGTGGGTGATGAGTCAAACACCGTGAAGTATATTATCCCTGATAGTAACCCAGAGGTGGGTGCATAATATACGTGTTTATGAGGTATTGAGTTGAACAGCAGGGGCTATAGTAGGACTTCAGCCCAATTGGCCACTGGTATTAAATAATTGTAACTGAACAGTACAATTAACATAAAGACTTGAATGGGGTTCTGTGTGCATGTCCATTCCTGTGCCCTGCATTAACTCTTTTGGTGTGGGTAACGTATATATATGGTTAACCCCTTCCTACCCAACTCTCCCCTTTTCATTGTAAGGTTTCTAGGGTCATTGAGGGAGGGTACTGCTTGCGGGGGGAACTCAGAGTTTTTGATTACAATTCAGTCACGAGGTGTGGGAGGGTCTAAGGAGCGACTGGGAGGAGTGGGAGCGTGTTGGGGAGTACTGCTGACCGCCCTGCGACAGGGAAGGAAGACCAGAGTACCAGACCAGGTTGGTAAATCCCGGGCCCCATCCACTCACACTACCAGCCTCCAGTCGACGCCCCAGGCCCAAAGACGAGGGTGCAGCCAGACAGAGTTCTGCTGTGTCCAGCTACCTCCTGACTGCCAGCAACCGTTCCCACGAAGCAGGGTTAATCCACCCTGCTACATATAGCATGTAATAGCAACAGAACCTGGTGGTCTTGTACTGAAAGCTCAACAAATAGGCTAAATGTGTTTTGTTCGCCAAGCGGTGTTGCATGGAGCCTTTGTTACTATACTGTGTGCCATGACATGGTTAACAATGTAGATATCATCATAAAAGCTCTCCTGACACATATCTGAATATCCCCTTTGAAACCACACACATGAAATCCATTCACTTGACACCGTGGCAGTTTATAGAGCACAATTGTTCTGATGAATAAGGAGGTTGCCTACTTAAGTAAAGTACCCCTGAGAAAATGAGATTGTAGCACGAAGCAAACACAAAGATGACTTTAATAGTCTCTATGGCAACTCAAACGTTGAAAGTATGGGGGGGGGGAATAATCTAACCCTAACTAACCTTACTGTCATGCACTTGTCCTAATAAACTAACCTACACTCAGGGCCGCCTGGGAGAAATGCGAGGCCCTGTGCGAGATTTAAACGCGATATATATATTTTTTTTTATACAGTCAACATATTCGTAAATAATAGCGCTGCCCGAGGCTGGGCATGATACAGTCAACATATAGCAAGAGAGAGAGCGAGAGAGAGCTCCCGTTCTACAGTCAATATACAGTGTACAGAGAGAGACACATTGGAAAGAAATTGAAATGCTATTTGGCCCTAAACAGAGAGTACACAGTGGCAGAATACCTGAGCACTGTGACTGAAGATCCTTGACTAGGTACAGACTCAGCGAGCACAGCCTAGCCATCGAGAAAGGCCGCCATAGGCAGACTGTGTGTGTTAGAAAGAGAGAGAGAGAGAGAGAGAGAGAGAGAGCATGTGTGTTAGAGAGAGCATGTATGAGAGAGATAAGCAAAGGGGGATGGTTGTCACACACTATGGGGTTGGTTGTCACCATGTGTTTTAAAACTTTTAATGGGAAAATCTTAAAAAGAAGACAAGATTTAGATTTCAGATTTCAGATTGAAGAAGTGCGTCTTTAGTCGACGGCGAAAGATTGGACGGGTTTAGGCTGTCCTAACTGGGGTGGGTAGTTCATTCCACCATTGTGGGGCAAGGACTGAGAATAGACAAGAAGGCAAAACTAAATTTTTAAGTTTAATTGCATTGACAAGTTGACAAATACATAACTTAATGCATCTTGATGAACATAAACAGGAAACACATCTTTAGGCCATCCTATATAACAAAATAAGAACACAATAAATCGGCCTAACAATAATAGCCTACACAACATGTGACAACCAACCCCAAATCAAATGTGATGACCAACCCCAACTGGAATGTCTTGATAGCATCAAGGCTAACAGCCCTCTAACAACTAGTTAGCTAGCTAACAATAATCTAAACTATAGCTATCCCTTCACACCTTTTAAGGGTAATAATTGTTTCATTATAAACCAATTGTGTAAAAGCCTAGAAGAAAAATACTGAGGAGCGGAATATTTACAAATGGACATGAAAAACACAAAAAGTCCTCTCACCTCAAATTCAACTGTTTCACTCCAAATATGACAATGTAGGTGAACTCTGACCCCAATTCTGGACATTTAAATACCAAAGTATGGGAGACAGAATCCTCTGGTGGTGAAATATAATGAATGTGACAACCTACCCGTGTGACAACGTCCCCCGTTCTCCCCAGTGTAAGCTGTGGACAATAGTGTCCAGTAATCTCACTTTTGATTTGAGAAATTGTATTGCAGGGTTTGCAAGTGTTTAAACGATCAAGACTGAGAAGATATGAAAACAATCAGGGTTTGCCAAGTGTTTTGACTGAGAGGATTTGAAAACATTAAAGCACAGTCATTATTCATCTTCAATCAAGGCTGAATCTATTTCATCTGAATGAGACGCTTGCAAAATCCCCTCTGTCTATCTTTAGAGCATCCTCATCTTCATCTTCCTCCTCAGCAGGATCAAGATTCAAGATTCAAGATTGTTTTTTGTCATATGCACAGTTAAACAGACAGTTTGCCATAAAATGAAAATCTTACTTTGCTAGTCCACCCTTCACAAAAAATCACACAATACTTAACTTAAACATATTTAAATACAAGCGAGTGCTAGAAAATAAGATAAAATAGATGAAAATATATATACAGTACAAGGCACAGTGAGTTACATTGCACGTTCCGATCAGTATTTACATGTGAATGGAGGTGACAGTGGGTCACAGCAGCAGTTAAAAGTGTCTTTAGTGATTCATAGTTCGGGGGGGAAGGTTGTGACAGTGTGTTCACAGCAGTAATCAGGTCAGTGTCTGCCGATAAGGTGTGTGTGGAGGGGGGGGGAAACTGTTTGTCAGTCTCGTAGTTCTGGCTTTCAGACTCCTATATCGCCTGCCTGATGGCAGGAGGTTGAAGAGTCTGTGTTGGGGGTGTGTGCTGTCCTTAATTATGTTGTGTGCTCTCCTGGGCCCTCATGCATCAACGTGTTCTACGCACAGATCTGTGCTTACCCTGTGCGTACGATCATTTCTAAGCAAAGAGTGGGATTCATCAATTTCAACTTGAACTTGACTTCGTGCGTACATCTACGCACAGGTCAGACCTGGCGTACCTAGCGCCCAGTGGTAGAATATATTATTACAACAAGGAAATGAGCTTCTGTGCATAATAACACTGGCACGTTCTGTACGAACCGTAGTTCATTATAGTTCATTGTAAAATAGCAACAGTAGTGTAATTATGGTCAAAACCATATAAATAGCATTTGGAATAATAGATCTTTCTCTCAGAATGAATGCAGCATGGTTTATATAGCGTTATTGGAATATACGGGGTGTAGGCTACTGACTGACTGCGCTCCGCGTAGCTTGATTGATTGATTGATTGAAAAGTTTATTAACAGATTGCAGAATGGGTACAGTACAGTACAGCTCAGTACATACAATTGTTAATTGGGGATGCAGACCAACTTTCGTCTTGTTTACATCAGGGTCCCCCATTTTCAATTCATCATAAATCATAAAGCTCAACTCGTTATTATTCTGCGCAGACCGCAGAAACACGGGAACGTTTTGATTATATTTAAAAGGCTTTACGTTAAACGAAACAAGTGGAACTTCGAAGCTGTAAGCAGAATACAAGTCATATGAATATAGTGTTCTTCCCCCTTTTTACTGTATAAGAAAGAATAGAAAACGCATTGCAATGACACTATAGTGGACAGATTATGTATATGATGGGATTCAAGTTCGCGTTTTTGTTGCTCATAGGCATGCTGTCAGAACATTTGTCGTCACAGATCATGTCCTAATAGAACATAGGCTATGGCATGGATCGTGATATTGTGTGGACTGTTATTATCACTGTACACCGGTACCACCCATATTGTGACAGCAGCCTTGTGAGTCCCGCACACAAACATGATGGAATTCAAGTTCATGTATTGAAAGGCAGGCTATCATACATGCAGTGAGATTCATTGTTCTTGTATATGCTCTCGTATTATATTGTTTATATAGGCTACCCAATACTGACATCAAAATAGATTGTAGTATGCCTCTAGAAATCATATGCAGCAGGTAGAAGATTGACGGGAGATCCATCGCGATTTGGAATAAAATTGAGGAGAACTTTAATCCCTGGGTATTAATCAAACAACACGGGAAAAGGCAGTCATATTCCAGCGCGGTCTTTATTAGCCGACAACAAAATAGATGCATCTAAAAATCATATAGCCAATCGAACACAACTAATAAAGGCATTCATATTACAGCACGGTTATAATGACACACAACCAACGCCAAACAGTGGTCAACGAACGGTCTTTATTAGTATTTTGAGCTGTCCAGGCAGAATTGCAGCAATGGTCTTAGGGAGCCGTTGATATCTGACATCACCGTTTACGAGTCCGCCTTTTATTTATCCCACAATACGCGATAGTGTCTTCTTGGTTCGACAGCAGTGAACAATCTTCGTGGAGTTTCTCAGGGTTCCGCTCGGGTCCGTCCATTATTTCACATCCCATGGGGGGTGTTTCCTCATTTTCATGACCATATATGGATAATCATGCACGAGCATTGACGGTAGAACAAAGTGGTATTCATCAACACGGAGGACCATAGAGCCTGCGTACGCACGTGTGATGAATGCCGACTTCCCTGTGCGTACGCTAGTTCTACATTCCGTGCTTACGTGTGGAAGTAGGTCAAGTTCTACGTCCACGTTGATGAATGAGGGCCCTGGTGGCCCTGGTAGAGTAAATGTCCTGCAGTGAGGGGAAGACTGCTCCAGAGATGTACTGAGCAGTTTTAATCACTCGCTGGAGTGCCTTCCTCTCCTTAGCAGTGCAGTTTCCATACCAGACCGTGATTGAGCTGGTAAGGACACTCTCAACCGTACTTCTATAGAAGTTGCTGAGAATTTTGGGTGGCATGCCAAATTTTCTCAGCCTTCTTAGGAAGTACAGTCGTTGGTGGGATTTTTTTATTATATGTTGGGTGTTGTGAGCCCAGGTGAGGTCCACGCTGATGTGGATACCGAGGAATTTAAAGGTTTTAACTAGGGATGCTCGATATTGGCTTTTTTACCGATACCGATATACCGATATTGTCCAACTCTTAATTTCCGATACCGATATCAACCGATACCGATATATGCAGGGTCCGTCCCGCCTCCCCAAAAACTTTATAATTTCAGGTAATTAACATTATATATCTCTTGTCATGTAATTAACACAACATTATGCATACTTTGACAATAAATAAAATAATAATTTCTTCTTACTTGCTTGCCTGGGTAAATAAAGGTTAAATAAATGTAAAAATAAAATATATATATATTTTTTTTGAAAACCGATACCGATATTTTTCGATATCATATTTTTATGCCAATATCGGCCGATAATATCGGTAGGCCGATAATATCGGACATCCCTAGTTTTAACCCTATCCACCTCCGTCTCACCTATGTACAGAGGTGTGTGCTGTACACTCCTCCTCCTCCGTGGGTCAATAATCATCTCCATGGTCTTATCACGAGTCATATCAAAAGCTTTAAAGGGGCTATGCATTGCTATTCCTAGCACTATTTGGGCAACTTTACACAATTCCTGTGAGTCTATGTAACACATCTGTAAGGTTTATTCCAAAAATAATCATTGTTTTATATTTCTAATCAAGTACTCAAAACCAGCATTTTTCTGTTTTAGGATTTCAAGCCGTTATTGGCTTGGCTCCACCCATACTAGCAGAATGCTTTGAGTGACAGCCACCCACCAAATAGCTCCGCCCATCTCCCCGTCCTTCCCTCTCAGGTCTCAGGTCTCAGGTGAAGGGTTTTTATTTCGACACGCAAAACATATACCGATTTTACTAACTAATACAACATAGCTGTACATTATGTTTGGGATCCAGAGAGCGACCCACAGTATGATTCAGAAGAAGAAGTCGAGTTGCAACAGCGAGGCTTGCAAATAGTTTCCGATTGGTAAGTTGATTACACCGTTAGTATAATGGCTTGCCGAAAGAGCGAGTAACGTTACTTACTTGATCGATCAGCCAGCTTTTGCTTCGATAGCTTGCTATAAGTAACGTTACCTTGTTTACCTCTGACTAGTTGTGTTTGTATTGAGCAGTTTTTAATTATGACTAGCTTGCTTCAATAGTTTGCTATAACGTTACTTTATAAAGAGCAGCAGTTATATACAGTGTACTTCTGTCGCGTCCCGTCGAACACACACACACTAACGTTAGATTGTACTCACCCCCCAAACAATGGTTCCCCACACACACACACGTGAACGACATATCTACTTACTACTTCTGTCGGGTCACGAATAGTAGGCACAACACCTTTCTTTAGAAGAATCCAGGATGTCACCCCAGCATCAAAAAGACCTTGATTGACAACGTCTTCGGCGGAAAAATGTGCAGTACAAACCCGAGTATGAGACGTTGCGACAGAACTAGGAGGGTCGCCAAAAACGAACTTTGTCCATTGCTGGCGAAGTTCGGCATCCACGGGAAAAGTGTGCAAAGACGTATTAGTAGTACTAGCTTTACAGCCAGGAACAGAACATGTCCTGTAAGGCCTGTGGGGTTTGCTGGGTTTGCTCATCGTGGAAGATATGAAGATGCAAGTGACCGCACTCCGTTTTCTCGGCACCTCTGTATTATCGATAGAATGGGGGCGGGCGTTAAAGGGCGGGCATTAGCTCCAACCACAGAGCCAATCGCATCACTGTGCGCTACCCAGCGGCTGTGTGACGCGTATTGGCCGTTCAAAAAAAATATGACCTGATTTACTAGACCAGGAAAGGGGCTGGGCTGAATCTCAGCAATCCGCATATATTGTATTTAGACCCTAAAACACATTGATACGAACTCCTATTACTATAATACAATGCTAGAGACTGAAAAATGACATTTATAATACATAGCCCCTTTAAGATCCCCAGATATGATCCTGGCAGTGCTATTATAATACCCTCAAATGTGTGTGCACTATAAAAGGCTCTGCGCATGTTTTGTACACCTTGTGGCATCGTGTACATTACGTAAAACTTTTTGTACCTTTCAGTGTAACAAAATGTAACATTGATATGGAAAAATGGCAGCTCAAGGGAATGTGAGTCAAGGGAACAGTGCAGCACTGAGACCGAGTCTATTGTGCAATCAGCTGAGAGAGCCGGATGAGTTTCTTCTGGCTGAAATTGAAGTCATAGCACGGTTCAAGCGTGACTGATTGCCTCTGCTGTGGCCCAGTGGAACACAAAGATAGATTTATCTCTGCCATGCTATCTCTCCCCTCTCTGTTTGTCCCCACTAGCGGGGAACAAGACACGCGTGCCTTTCTAATGAGGAGATGGTTGTTTCTACTCCTGGCTGGTGGTCACGAGGAAAACGGGCCAATATTCACAGAATCAGGAACCAGTGCTTCTCCTGCACCTGTCAGTGTGTTTGTCCGTCCGTCTGTCTGTCTGGGTCTCTTCATCAAGAGAGATGGCGCTACAAGAGAGAACACTGACCAACTGTTTTGAAATATACTGTAACCTCACTTAATTTTCAGCATCTTAAATATATATATTTATAATATACATGTATATATGTTGTATTTAAAATTATATATGTATACGTTTGTTCAGTGGACACTGAGGAATTAATGCTGCTCTGAAAAAAAGAATAGCTGAATCTCCATGTGAATCAGCATATAGGTTTTTGGCGGCAACTAATTTCAAAGTCAAAGCCAGGTCTGTCTGTCTGTCTGTCTGTCTGTCTGTTTGATTGATTGATTGATTGATTGATTGATTGATGGATTGATTGATTGATTGATTGATTGATTGATTGATTGATTGAAAAGTTTATTAACAGATTGCAGAATGGGTACAGTACAGTACAGCTCAATACATACAATTGTTAAGAGGATGCAGACCTGAGAAAGACTTTCGTCTTGTTTCCATCAGGGTCCTCCATTTTCAATTCATCATATGACACACACGACATACAGATAGACAGTACTGCTACATCTATACATTTATGACATACCAGATTTTCAAATACAGTACTGTTTGTGATACTAAAAAAACCCAGAAAAAGAGTGTATATACATTTGACATAGAAACTGTGCATTGGGGGAGGATTGGGTAGGTGGGGTGGGGTTGTACATTGGAGGTGGGGGGGGGGGGGGGTTGGGTAGGGGGGGGGGGGGCACTGTACATTGGAATACTGACCTACATTTGACATAGAAACTGTACATTGGAGGAGGTTGGGTAGGGTGGGGTTGGGTGGGGCTGTACATTGGAGGTGGGGGGGGGGGGGGGGGGGGTTGGGTACATTGGAATACTGACAAAGCCATGCTACTGGGTTATGACATTTGTAGGGGCCAGTTTTGAATTGCAGTCTCCCGTAGGTGTTCTTTGAGAGTGTTTTTGAAGGTGGGTAGTGATTCACATTCCTTTACAGCTTTGGGTAGGGCATTCCACATTGTTGTGGCATAATTGCGAAACGTGTTTAGTCCCTTGTTTGAGCCGAATCTGGGTTTTACATGATTTGTGGAGCTCCCTCTGGTGTTGTGATCATGGTATTCACTGACCTTTGGGAAGTATTTTGACATGTACATGGGTACCTTGGTCGTGTAGTGTATCTTGTAGACCAGGCCCATTGCAAGTTGCTGTACTTTGTCGTCTACTCTAAGCCATCCTAGGTTGGCAAAGTGTGCAGGGGTGAGGTGGGTTCTAGGAGTCAGGTCAAGCAGTAGTCTGACTAGTTTGTTTTGAGATGTTTGTAATTTGGTTTTTAGTGCCTTTGAGGTGCTTTGGTACCATGAGGTGCAAGCATAGTCGTAGTACCCTTGAATGAGTGCTCCTGCCAGAGTCTTCAGGGTATTCTTGTTTACCAGGGAGGAGATCCGGTACAAGAATCGAGTTCGTTGATTGACTTTTTTTATTACATTGGATGCCATTTTGTCACAGGAAAGAGTAGCCTCTAGGATGGAACCCAGGTAGGTAATTTCATCTTTCCTTGTGACAATATTGTCACCCACTGTAACTGAGAAGCCGTCCGTCTTGCTGAGTTTGTTATTTGAACCGAAGAGAATGGACTCTGTTTTGCCCATGTGTAATGATAGTTTGTTGTCGGCGAGCCATATGCAGATTTTGCCTAGTTCCGAGCTGAGGGTTTTTTCAACTGTCTGTCTGTCTGTCTGTCTGTCTGTCTGTCTGTCTGTCTGTCTGTCTGTCTGTCTGTCTGTCTGTCTGTCTGTCTGTCTGTCTGTCTGTCTGTCTGTCTGTCTGTCTGTCTGTCTGTCTGTCTGTCTGTCTGTCTGTCTCTTTCTTTCTTTCTTTCTTTCTTTCTTTCTTTCTTTCTTTCTTTCTTTCTTTCTTTCTTTCTTTCTTTCTTTCTTTCTTTCTTTCTTTCTTTCTTTCTTTCTTTCTTTCTTTCTTTCTTTCTTTCTTTCTTTCTTTCTTTCTTTCTTTCTTTCTTTCTTTCTTTCTTTTTTTCTCTCTCTCTCTCATCAGGCTTTTGGTGAACCATATAAGTGGAATAATAGAGTACTACTATCTCATGCCAGATATCAATTGGTTGCTGTTCCTATAGTATTGTTGTATTTAAAGTCTTATGTATTTATGTATTTCATGTAATTCTGTTACAACACTGAGTTATTAAACACCAGTGAAGGGAGGTGCCCACTTGATAACCCTGGTGATGTGCTGGCTCTCACTGCCTATCTATCTATCTACACGTTTGGTTGTTGTGGACATCAGTGGTAGGGTATGTACTGTAGCATCGGCATTGTCAATACCTGGAGCTCACGTCAAAGGGGCAAGGGTCTGTTGAAGTTGTGAATGCTGTTTGGGAGCCGTTATTGATCACGTAACACAGTTGTAGTGTGTAATTCCATAGTGAGTATTGAGCTTCCCTTTTGTTCCTCTGCTTTCAGTACTGACTGAGGAAGATGGAGGAGATGCCTAACTGATGGGCTCCCATTGCAGTGTGGATGATGGGTCACAATAAGTGGCTTTGCTGTGGTTTCAGCAGTAGTGCACGCATGGGGAAAGATCAGAAGGGGGACATAGTGTACAGTAATGAGACATGGCTACTCTATGTGTGTGTGTGTGTGTGTGTGTGTGTGTGTGTGCGTGCGTGCGTGCGTGCGTGCGTGCGTGCGTGCGTGCGTGCGTGCGTGCGTGCGTGCGTGCGTGCGTGCGTGTGTGGGTAGATTGGTTGTGTTATGTCCTGTTATGCTACGTGTAGGTTGTGAGACACTAGCAGTTACACTGTAGGCTACTGTGCCTTTAAGAGAGGGGCGTGGGTAGCGCTCGAGTAAGGGTTGTGTGATGTAACGTGAGAGTCAGTCGAATAAAGTTATGAAACTACACGGTCGTGTGTTCATTGTCTCAACATAACAATTGGCGAACGAGGATGGCTGATTTCGTTTTACCACCGCCACCACCATTTCTACCTGTTCCCGGTGACCCAGTTGTTCCATGGGTTAGATGGCTAACGTCATTTGAGGACTATTTATTGGCGTTGGGACAGGAGGATCTGGCAAAAGCTAGAAAGTGCGCACTTCTGCGGCATTGCCTCGGACAGGAGGGGCAACAGATTTTTGCTACGCTTACATTAGCCGACGATCAGTACTCTACTGCTACCGAGGCTCTGAAGTCGCATTTTAGCTCGGGAAGAAGCCGTCGGATGTACCGTTTTGAGTTCCGCCAGAGAGCACAGAGGTCTGGTGAGTCTGTTTCGCAATATGTGTCTGCCTTGCCAGGGGGTCAGCATCTACTTGGATGATGTGGTGGTGCACGCGCCCACCGCTTCACTCCACAACGCTCGCCTGGAGCATGTCTTCCAGCGCTTCAAGCAACACGGGGTCACACTCAACGCGGAGAAGTGTACATTTGGAGCTACTGAGGTCGAGTTCCTGGGGTTCAGGCTCTCCAGGGAGGGTATCACCCCGATCATGTCCCACACCGAAGCAATCTTGTCCCTGCCAGACCCGCAGTCGCCGTCCAAGCTGTCTTCCTTTCTGGGCATGGCTGCCTACTACCTCCGGTTCATGCCACACTATTCTGACTCAACGGCCCCTCTGCGCCAGCTGTTACGCAAGGATGCTGTATGGGACTGGACCCCGGCTGTGCGCATCATCAAACAGCAGCTCACGTCCCCGCCAACACTGGCGCATTTCAGCCTGACCGCGCCCACCTTGGTCACCTGTGACGCATCTGGGGTGGCGCTCGGTGCCGTGCTATCCCAGGTTCATGGAGGGGTAGAGCGTCCAGTAGCGTTTGACTCTCGGGCCCTCACACCAGCCGAGCAGAAATACTCGGTGGGGGAAAGGGAGGCCCTCGCCTGTCTGTGGGCCTGCGAACGCTGGCATGTCTACCTGTATGGCAGGGCGTTCACCATTCGCACAGATCATCAGTCTCTGACAGCGCTGCTGGCGACCCAAGGGGCGGGGCACAAGCCTATGAGGCTACTGAGGTGGGCCTCAGTACAACTTCAGACTCGAGTTTATGCCGGGGCGTTCTAACACGGTAGCTGACCTTCTTTCAAGAGCCGTCTCTACGACAAAAGAGGCGGGTGAGGCGAGTCCTGAACCGGAGGACGACGTGGACTGGGTCCACATGCTGCATGGACCGCTCAGCGCAGTAGTCACGCTGGCTGAGCTGCAGCAGGCTGCGGCTGAAGATGAGACATTTGCAAATCTCCGTGCCTATATCCAGGACGGCTGGCCAGCCACGGTGGAGGACAGACTGCTCCCCTACCGCCGAGTCCGCGACGAGCTCTCCTGCTGGGGGGAGGTGTGCCCGCCCGCAGTCACCGCGCTATTATACCAGAGGCACTGAGGGCCAGGGTATTACACATGGAGCACGACGGCCACCTGGCGGTGGTTAAGTTGAAACAACGCTGCAGAGACACAGTGTGGTGGCCTCACATAGACGGCGACGTAGAGGAGCTGGTGCGCAACTGTACCTGCTGCCTGCTGAGTGGGAAAACGGGCCAACCGGCTACAGCACCCCTCACCCCGACCCCGTGGCCGTCCGCGCCGTGGGAGCACATTCAGGTTGAACTATACGGAGAGCTTCATGGGGCCCCGGCACATGCCCGCTACCTGATGGTCGTGCACGACCTACACTCAAAGTGGCCAGAAGCCATCGAACTCAGCTCCATCACCACACAGAGCATCACCAACAACCTCGTCAAGCTGTTTGGGCGCTGGGGCCTGCCCAGTGTCATCACCACAGACAATGGGCCTCAATTCATTTCGGCAGAGTTCTCGGAGTTCCTGTCACTGAGGTCCATCAGGCACATCAGGACGTTGGTCTACCATCCTGACAGTAACGGCGGCGTTGAACGCCTAAACAAATCTCTGAAGAATGGAATCCGAGCCTGCCTGGAGGAGGGGAAAACCTTCAGCGCTGCACTCACCCAAACTCTCCTGACCATCCGGGCATCCAAGCACTCCACCACAGGGGTCTCTCCGGCTCTGCTCATGATTGGGCGAGAAATGAAACAACCACTAGACTGCTTGAGAGCTGAACCGGCCCCTGCATGCGAGAGCCCTGGGCTCGAGAAGGCCAGAGATCAGGTCCAAAGCTCACAGGCTCAGATGAAACGGAGGTATGATGCCTCTCACAGAGTACAGACCCCCGCTATGTCGGCAGGGGATTGGGTCAGGATTAAACACGCCCACCGCAAGAACAAGCTGAGCTCATACTGGTCAGCACCCCTCCGAGTGACCCGTCAACTGGGTCCGGCCACCTACAGACTAGATGATGGTTCTCGCTGGCACTCCAACCGCCTGCATAAGGTTGGTGCCCCAACACTGCCCGCATCATCCCTGGGCCAAGCTGCAACCCGCAGTTGGCAGCCCCGCTTGGAAGCAAACAGGGTGGGAGGTAACCCACCACAACCCAGGGTGGGAGGTAACCCACCACAACCACCAGACCCTGCTCCCCAGCCTGCTTGCCCTCAGAAGGTGAGGGCTCCACCCGCTTGGCATGGGGACTATGTTACTGGGCAGGCCCGGACTGGCCATCGGGAGCAGCGGGAGTTTTCCCGGTGGCCTGGCCTGCACAGATTAAAAAAAAATTATAAAAAAAAAAAAAAAAAAAAAAAAAAAAAAAATTGCCAGGTCATTGTTTTTAGTTGTGGCGGCGGCGCGGCGCGATAGTTAGATAACCTAAATGGGTGGGGAACAACCAGGATTTCACTGTCTGCGACAGAGTTGGAGAACTATCTGACTCTCTCCCTCACGCGGATCACACACACAAAATGGAGCCGTGCTGCCGCTTGTGATTGGTGGAGGCGGGACCAGGCGATACAACTGATTGACAGCGGAGGCGGCGAATGGAATGGCAGACGGCACTCAGATGCAGAATAACAGACAGGCAATGAGCCAGGTAGTGAGGGACTCGGGAGAGATACAGTAGAGCGAAAGTCAATTAACGTTGATGTCAAGATGGACAGTGGAAGAAAGAGAAAGGGTGGAGGAGAGAGGGATAAAACAAAGAAAAAGAAAGGCCCTTACAGGAGAGAGTGGTTAACTGTATTATAATAGTAAATAGAAAAATATGTTGTGCTCTTGCTTTTTTCTTTTTGAAGGTGGAGAGAGTAGCATTGCTAGTGCCACAACAGTTTTATTTGAGGTCCATAACAGTACATTGTACTAAGCAATTGTTGGCTCATTAGTTTGTGATTCACATGCACTAAAATTCACCAGAATGCAGGAAATTAAGTCTTTGTAACAAAAATAATCCTGGTGGGGGACCCCCAGACCCCCCGCTTAAAAAGTGGCCTGATTGGGGCTATATTTCGCGCTATATCTCCCGGTATGAATTATTTCCCCAGTCCGGCCCTGGTGGAGTGTGTTAATACGAAATAACAACATCTAACTTGACTGTTTCAGCCAATCAGAATCAAGAAATTTGCATGCCATTGTATAATAAATGTTAAATTACATAGGAGAGAGTGAGTGAAATAGTTCTTTATCGTCAGTGTGTCATTGTAGAAGCCATTCTGGAAAGATTTCCCTTCAGACATCGAGTCTGAGACTTGAATAGTAACTGATGGTGATGGTTAATTATTCCCTAGAATGAAGAAAGATAAAGCCATGACATAATTGTTGATCATTCTCTGATCACACAAATAATTTAAGTTGGAGCAAAAGTGTAAATCGATGTCAGGAATATAATAGTATAATACAAACATTTACAAATGGTTTAAATAGTTTAAAACATATAACGTATGACGTCATGCCATACGTACCTTATGTATACTGCACATGTGTATACTGTATACTTACTTATATATTTAGATTCTAGTGTCTATTGTAACCATTTATTGTAATGCATATAACTGATAGGGCATACAGACTATCATCTGCACCTTGATTACACTGCCTACTTGCTCTTATGTGTACATTCATAGTTAATTATATTGTTTACACTGCCTATTTTTACTTTATACTGTACTATAATTTTATTGCGCATTATAAATGAAAATATCATATCATATCATTGCCTGTATTATTTCTTCTACTATTACCATGTACCTGTACCTCCCCTCCCCCATGCTGCTATGATGCCTGAATTTCCCCAAGGGGATCAATAAAGGAATATTTTATAATGCTGGCGTGTTCCTTTAAAGGCAAAATATGAAAAGGCAAGCAAAAAGGCAAATCCTCAATTCAAAGTACTAGAACCACTCTATATACCACTATAACACCACAACTATACTTGGTGAAAAAACACAATTTAAATGTCAAGGGTGTCCATTAAACATTTATAATGCTTGTTTCTTTGTAAACCCGCAGGAGACACTTTAAACACTTTTGAACACTACACCATATTTGTATCTATTTATTATAAAAAGTTTGCACTATACAGACCCTCATCTGCATCATTTCACACGTGAAATATTCTTATCAGCTCAGGCTCTGTGCCACATCGGACCCTGACGTGATGGTGGGGGGGGGGGGGGGGGGGTATTCAGGTGACCTTACTTCACTGTCATTATTATTATTATTATTATTATTATTATTATTATTATTATTATTATTATTATTATTATTATTATTATTATTATTATTATTGTATTATGTTGCATGAATGAGAAATACGCATATAGAAATCTATATGAAATAGATAAGTGGAAATTACTTAATTTTTTTCATTACTTTTCTACTGTACTATAATTGTATTACCTGTATTATGTCTTCTACTATTACCATGTACCTGTACACCCCCCCCCCTCCCCTCCCCCATGCTGCTATGATGCCTGAATTTTCCCAAGGGGATCAATAAAGGAATATCTTATCTTATCTTATTACAAATAAATAGTTAAAACTATGCTTAGCATTAAAACGGGTTGTAATTAATTATGAGCTATGGCAGGATTTCACCTGAAACTATATACAATTTGCATGATACAAATCTATAACTTTGAACTTACAGGAGTTCACCTGTAAAGAGAGGGAAACAAAGACACCAATTTACAGTGAGTTTTCTTGCCAATACTGTACATAAATAGGGATAGGAAATGAATAACTGAGAAACAGGGCTAGAAGCCCAAGAGTGCACTTCAATGCAGACCAGCAATATGTCAACCGGCTCATTTCAAGTTTCAAGTTTTGTTTTATTATAAAGTATTTGTAGGCCTACATTACAGTGAAATGCTTGGTTCTGTATGAGCCCCCTGAGAAAGTGCTTCATACAGTAAAAAAGTTTAAAGTCCAAACACTATACAAAATATACAATATACAATATACAGACTAAAGTACAACCTAAAGTACAAAATGAAGTACAAAATGAAGTACAAAATGCAAACAATGAGGTACAAAATGTAAACTTTTTTTAAATGCAAAAATGCTAAATTGAGGTATGGATGTAGAGTGGTTCTAGTACTTTGAATTGAGGATTTGCCTTTTCATATTTTGCCTTTAAAGGAACACGCCAGCATTATAAGGTATTCCTTTATTGATCCCCTTGGAAATTCAGGCATCATAGCATGGGAGAGGGGGGAAGGGGAGGTACAGTACAGAAAGTAAAATTAAACGATATAATTAAGTATGAATGTAATGTACACATATGAGCAAGTAAGCAGTGTAATCAAGGTGCAGATGAGGGTCTGTATGCCCTATCAGTTATATCAAGCATTACAATAAAAGCGCGGCTGGGTAGCGCAGTGGAGAATGCACTCGCCTACCACCGCAGAGACTCTGGGATCGAATCCAGCTGTCAGCGGTACCCAGACCAGGCTGCAGAAACAAATTAGTGGGGGGCATAAAATGTTCTCGGGGGGGCACAATGGTTTTTCAACACAGGTTCCCTTTTATACGTTTCAGCTGGGACAGCGGCGCTGTGGCTTGCTTGGCGCTGCCCACGGTGCTGAACTAAACAGCAGAGAGGCAATTGAAAAATCTAATTTCGCTCTATCTTAAGAACTTTCACTTATACAAAAACAGACTGAACGGATATATATAACAGAGCTGCTGGGGCAGCGGACTGAGAACAGGGGACACAAACAGGCTGCATAAGATGGTCAAGAAGGCCAGTAGCGTGGTTGGGGTGGAGCTGGACTCTAGCGAGGGTGGCGGAGAGGAGGAACCTTGCTAAGCTCCAGGCCATCAGGGAAAACCCCTCCCACCCACTATACACAGATTTGGCTGACAGGAATAGCATGTTATAGGCTCACACTACCTAAATGCAGCACTGAACGGCACAGGAAGTCCTTCATTCCGACAGCCATCAGACTATACAATGCATCACTGTGCCTCACTGCATCACTGAGCACAGAGTGACAGTTACCATCTTCCTGGACTCTTACTTTTTAAACAGCACTGTGCAATATTACACCTACTGTAGACTTCAGTATATTTTTACTGTATTTATTTACTGTATCTTTTATTCTATTTTTATTCTATTTCATTTTATTCTATTCTTAGGCCATTTGTTTTGTTATTCTTATTTGTGACTTGTTCTGTCTAAATGTTTAATGTTGAGTGATTTGCAGTGTCAAATTTCCCTCAGGATAATACATTTCTATTCTATTCTATATCTTTGAAAAGTCTCCATTTATTCAACACTTCTGAATTCACTGACAAACTGAACTGAACTGACAAAAATAAGGTGCATAAAAAGCAAACAAAATTCCTCCACAGGCTACTCACCATCATAAGTAGAGAGGCAAGCGGTGTTTGGGGACAGAGTGAAATCTTCTTAAAACACTGCCCCTCCACTCATTCCTGAACTTTTTTGTTAAGTCCTTCTCAAATGCCAACTGAATTAAATTGGCCTTAGTTGCGTCGATGAAGCATACTAAGGCGATGTTCTGTAAAGACGTTCTTGAGGGTAGAAAACGAATTATCACAGAGTGCCGTGCTAGCTTCAGTAGTGTTGTTGTTGACATCAGTGCCCACTAGGGGTGTCCCCGACTAAGGATTTGGATAGTTGACTTTGATTAAAAAAAAAAAAAAAAAAAAAAACGTTTTTACAGGGTGGGCACAGCTGACTCAGTGGGCGGGCCCGGCCCCCTAATGCCCGCCCATGGCGCCGGGACTGGCGGTACCTCCGGCTTGGTCAGTCGTCCCTACTAACACAATTGGCAGTGTTAGCGGGTGGGAAGCCGGCGGGGTATGTGTCCTGGTCGTTGTAAACTTCCTACAGGTCGGTCAGGGCGCCTGTTCAGCAGGGAGGGGATCAGGGGGATATAGCGTGAACCTCTGCACGCGTTACATTCCCCCAGTGAGACTCCTCGCTGTCAGGTGAAAAGAAGCAGCTGGCGACTCCACATGTATCGGAGGAGGCAGTCTCTCCCTCCCTAGGCCGACAGTGGGGCAGTGCGGGAACCAGGAAGTTATGCCAAGGGAATTGGCATAACGACTAAATAGGGATGGGAGAAAAATACAGAAAAAAGTGCGAACAAAAAATAGATATTAAAAAAAAAGCATTACAATAAATATGGTTACAATAATAGACAATATAATCTAAATACTATGAGTAAGTAAGTAAGTATACAGTATACACATGTGCAGTATACATAAGGTACGTATGGCGTGACGTCATACGTTATACATTTTAAACTATTTAAACCATTTGTAAATGTTTTTATATTTATACTATTAATGATCAACAATTATGTCATGGCTCTATCTTTCTTCATTCTAGGGAATATAACAAACCGTTAATAATTAACCATCAGTTACTATTCAAGTCTCAGACCTGATGTCTGAAGGGAAATCCTTCCAGAATGGCTTCTATGACACACTGACGATAAAAAACTATTTCACACACTCTCTCCTATGTAATTTAACATTTAAAATGTTCTCCTCATCATCATTTATTCATGGTTTGGTCAAACATTTCCTGCTTCCAGTACTTTCACTCAGTCTTTGCCAGCCTCCTTTCAATGTATTTTTGTGACTTCAGGTGGGCTTTCTCCAAGGACAACAAGTCCACCGCTGTGCCCATCCCTGACTCCAGCGGTGAGATTCACAAGGCCACAGAGATTAGCCAAGGCACCTCTGTTATCAGTGATGTAACCATAACCATATTAGGGAACAGATTGGACCATAAAAGAGGCTCCAGCTTGTGGTACAGCACACAGTCTTCTAACCTGTAAACCTGTACGTTGTTAACATGGCTGGCTTGAAGTTCATCTTGGGTCTACTGGCCCTGGTTGTTGTCTCTGCTTGGGCAAACGAAGAGGTGAGAAAAGTGATCTTTCCAAAATGTCATCTGATATTTTTCTTAGTTTTGACAATATTTGATGTTTTATTTTTGTTTTTCAATAGAAATTACAATGTGATATGACTCTTGTAATACTATAATAATCATAATAATCATAATAATAGTCATGGTGTTATTTCATTCAAAATGTTCTGTTTTCTTTAACGTTTTCAATACTGCTGCAAGGATTTTTTTTTATAAAGTATATTAGTAATGTATTACTAAACTTTAAATGTTTCTTTATTTTATATATATATTGTGGATGATGTAATGTAAAAATCCATGATATATTGATCCACAAAGGTACAGTAAAATCCGGTATAGCCAAACTCCCACACCTAGGCCTACTTACTTACCTGTATGGGTTATGTAGTGTAATGTAAATGTAAATGTAGTGAATATTCTATGTGCATTTATGTCTTTTTAGCAGAACTAACCGTTCATTGTTTCATTTACCCTGCCTCCATTATTCTGCATGATGCCTGAACAACACTGTGAGTAAAACTAATTTCATCACACATTGTCTGAATGGAGGATAGTCTATGACTCTACGTCATTTCCTCACTGCTTGACTCATATCAACTCATATCAACTCCACTATGTGCAGTACTACTTTGTCACAGACTTTGCCAAAGCATGAATGAAGAGGTGTTATTATCATCATCATAATTCCTCACTAATAAATCATCGGATTCCCTCACTATAGATCATACAGGAGGAGCAAGGTGTCTCTGAGCTGCTGTTGAAGGCCAACGAGGATGTTGGTAAGAAATTATTTTGTGTTGTTTAATATGTGGGGAAACAGTGCACACATTTTCCGATGCATTTGAGACAACAGCTGATGTTATTTGATATTGACCTTCTCGCTTATAAATGTAATGATCATTCATTCATTCATTCTCATCCTGTCGCCAGTGCGTACCGAGGATGAGCCCTACATCGTGGATGACATCGCTTATCTCAACGAGAAGGAGAGGAACGCTGACCCATGCACCTCCCGTGGCTGCATGTGGGGAAAGGCTTCTGACGGCAAAGTCTACGTGCCCTACGTCATCGCTAACCAATACTGTGAGTGTCTTTATTAGCATTTCTATTTGGTGCAACTGATCTTACATTCCTGCATTCACACAGTGGACTACGTGAGCATGAAGTTACTTGTTGCTGTGAGAAGTAATACGCAGAAAATTATTATAATAATAATAAAAATAATAAACTTTATTTGTATAGCACCTTTCATACAAGAATTTCAGCCCAACGTGCTTCACAGCAGTGATGTAGACACAACATATAGGCATAAAATGAGCATAAAGTTGGCATAATTTAGACAGGCACAACATTTTCAGATAAATTAAAACCTCTCTGAAAATGTGTAATAGAAGTATATCATTAAAATATATGATAAATAATAACAACAAAGACAGAGTAGACTCTACTGTTAAATTCAGTGCTTATTCCATGTAATTGTATGTGGTTAAAGTCTCAGTCCTCATTCCAAACGATCAAAAGTCTTACTGAATGCACCTTTAAAGCATACAGCCATAACAGTGTACAATCCATTTTACCACCAGTACCACATATCCACATATTAGAAGTCCTTGTCTCTGGTTCTCAATTCATAATTTGCTTACTTGAAGATGATTTTTCAGAATCATAAACACTTTATACACATAGTAAATTCACATCAACTTGTCTTGGTGATATTGGTGCAGAAAAAGGCAACACCTTAGTACATCTCACAGTACATACAGACACACGTAATGGACCTTGACAGTATATGGTCACAGGAAGGACCGTCCTGGTCACTATAAGTAGATCACTGCATGTAGCCCTGTGGTGCGGAGACCTGAAGGTCAAATGGAAGGGTCCCTCAAATGTTTCTTTACCTAGGACCCCCAAAAGTCTAGGGACGGCTCTGGTCCCAGGTTCAGGAGGTCTTATCTCCTCTTTACAGTGGCTTGTCAAAGTGTTAACCCCCTAACTGCTGAGCAGGTCGGCACCTTGCATGGTCACCTCTGTCGTCGGTGTGTGAGTGAACGGGTGAATGTGAGGCACAAGTCGTAAAGTGCTTTGGATGAAAGCTGCTCTATAAATGCAGTCCATTTACCTTGTTTATCTTCTCTATGTGTTTCCAGCCTCTAGGGAGCTGGCCATCATCGAGAAGGGCCTCCAGTCCTTCTCCAGCGTCTCCTGCATTCGCTTTTTCAAGCGCACCAACCAGAGAGACTACCTGAGCATCCAGTCCCTCGGCGGGTAAGGTCCATTACTTTTAATACTAATAGATACAACCCTGATTGTGCCACACCTGCTGAGCACATTGTTACCTGATAAATGCCACAAACACTTACTAACTACTTATACTCATACTCATAATAAGCCTTTCCTTATAAGTGTTACTTTTTTATTATTATTGTTGTTGTTGTTGTTGTAGATCTCTCATTTATTGAATGAAACTCTGGAAATAGAAATAATATACAGCATTTACAATTTAAATATACTGTGATAACCTTTTCCTGTCTGTCTGTGTGGCGGTAGGTGCTACTCCTTCATTGGTCGCAGAGGTTATGCCCAGACTGTGTCCCTGAGCCGTCAGGGTTGTATCTACCACAACACCGTCCAGCATGAGCTCCTCCATGCTCTGGGCTTCAACCACGAGCAGACTCGCTCTGACAGGGATCAGCACATCCGTGTCCTGCTGCAGAACGTCGAGAAAGGTCAGCTTGTGCCTCTTCTTTCTCCCCTCGGAACACAGTCAGACAGACAGACAGACAGACAGACAGACAGACAGACAGACAGACAGACAGACAGACAGACAGACAGACAGACAGACAGACAGACGGACGGACGGACGGACGGACGGACGGACGGACGGACGACATGAATCTGTCCACTTTTCGTACTTTAGATGTTTCATGTGGTAAATAATCCATCTGTTTTACACACACACACACGCACGTACGCACGCACTCACACACACACACACACACACACACACACACACACACACACACACACACACACACACACACACACACACACACACACACACACACACACACACACACACACACACACACACACACACACACACACACACACACACACACACACTATTTACTATATTCTTCTATTATTTCCCCTTTCAGCCATGCAGTTCAACTTCAACAAGAAAAACACCTTGAACCAGGGAACCCCCTATGACTACAACTCTGTCATGCAATACCACAGGTCATAACACCCTCCTCACAGAAATGTCCTCTCTGTACATTAGCAGTTATGTAAGGGATAATGTATAGCTACGAGGTCATTGTCGCAAAATAATTGACCGACACGGAGAGTTTAAAATACCGAGGCGCCTCGGTGAGGTGTTTTAAACGTTAGTGAAGGTCAATTATTTTGTGACAATGATCGAGTATATACATTATCCCGCTTATTATATGGCTAACTTACTAACAATATACCTAATTCATTTTACATCGACAAGACGAGATCAAATGCAGACGCAGTTCTGTTCTGTCGCTCCCGCTGTCATCGTCACACACACTCCGCTGTCAGTGCAGCCGGCAGGTGTGTCTGATTGGTTGCACTGATGCAGTGTGTCAGTGGGCTTGATTGCGAACAGCTGCGCACAGCGGTCATTATTGTTCAGCAGAGGTCCGTTATCGAGTAATAACGGACCTCTGACGAGCGCTATTGACCAATCACAAGCAAGCATTTCGGCGAATGTGAAAACGCCATGTAATAATAATAATAATAATAATAATAATAATAATAATAATAATAATAATAATAATAATAATAATAATAATAATAATAATAATAATAATAATAATAATAATAATAATAATAATAATAATAATAATAATAATAATAATAATAATAATAATAATAATAATAATAATAATAATAATAATAATAATAATAATAATAATAATAATAATAATAATAATAATAATAATAATAATAATAATAATAATAATAATAATAATAATAGTTATGCAATTACTTATTATGTTCATTCAGTTTTACATCTATAAGAAATCTGAATCGGAAAAACTTTATTCACCAAATACATAATGTATATATATGTATACACACACACTGTGTATAAGCAGCATGGCATACAGTTTTTCTCTGGGGTGTAATTCCTTTGAACAAAACTGTGGTGTGGGGATGGTTTGATTTAAGCAGCACACCTGCCATGGGTCAAGCTAATTAGACTCAGAAGCAGGTGTGGCTGCGCACCTGTTGTGCATAAAATTGATTGGTTAAATCGGCCATCCCCACACACACACTAAAGGGAGAGCCTCTGTCGTGACAATAGTCGTTGCCCACAAAAAACATTGAACCAGGGGAGCTCCAGTAGCTCACCGCATATCTCGGCGCTATTTCTGCGTCGGGGAAAACCGTGCTGCGTCACGGATCTGGTGGACTCCGAGTTCGATTCCCGGACCCGCCGTCATTTGCCAGAATGTCTTCCCCTGATCTATATCCCGTTTCACCCTGTATCTGTCGGTCATGCTTGACCAGAAAAGCGATAAACGCTAAAAAATAAAGTAAAAAAAAAAAAAAAAAAAAAAAAACGTTGAACCATTGATTCCCAACATAATAGATTTTCTACACTATACATCAGTGTATACTATCCCCATTAATGCTGGTTGTATTCTGTGCGATTCCAGGTATGCGTTCTCTAAGAACAACCAGCCTACCATGGTGCCTATCCCCAACCAGAACGTTGAGATCGGTAAGGCCAAGCAGATGAGTCAGAACGACATCACCAGGATCAATAAGCTGTACCAGTGCTAAACTGTAAGTGAAACTATAGCTCAGAATTTTCTTAAAGTAAACCAACAACTTTTCACACATGAATATAGACACTGTAATAAAAAAAACATATGTAATTTATATTATATTATTAGAATTAGGGGGATTATGGATTATGGATCCGCTACTGCAGCAGATCCATGGGTATAACTGGAAGAGATTTTCTTTAAATCTTTTTAGATTTTCTAAACACCTAAATGGAAAAACCCTATTGGTTTCGGTGACTCCATAACCTTTTTTCCATCGCCACCATCAGGCCAACATTCAATTTTCAAAACAAATTGTAGTAATATGAGAAAAAAATATTCAATTTATTTTGGGGGATTTCACTTAACATTTCATATTTTCAAATTTTATTTTAGGTATTCAGTTTCCACTTTCAAATGGCAATTTTAGTTTTCTTTGTCTTTTTAATCTCAACTGTCCTATTTTCATTTCCGATTTTTTATTATGACATGATTACTCTCATATTTGTCTTCTGGCATTTACATTTTAATTGTATATCTTCCATAGAATTGTGCCTCAACATTAAAGGTTTATCTATAATTTCTATGTTTGTTTCCACACAGGTGATCAACACATTCGGAGGCAGTTCAGAAGGTTTAGATGCTTAATGTGTGGCATGTTTCTCACTACTAAAATGATCACCATCAATAAACCTTCATCTAGAAACGTATCCCAAGTCTTGTATTGTCGTTTGTTCACTTTAAAACACACAAATGTTACGAAATACCGACCAACTCATTTACATTTAGGTCTGTCAGCTCAATGGAAACATATTTGAGTGTTGAAATGAATTCAAGACACACCCAGTGCCTTGCAAAAGTGTTTAGATTATTGACCCAATTCTCACATTTTACTGAATTCCAAATGAACACCTCACTCAGATGAATAATTGTATAATTCCACTTTAAGTTTTCAGAGGAACTATGATTTAAAACTGAATTATCTAAATATGGTAAGTTATGTCGTACATTAACCTCTTCCACCCGTGGAATATTTTCTGAAAATCCGCCTAAAATATATATAGGTAAATGGAATATTGCTCCACTTCTACAAGGTTCATTTGCATATTCTTGATACGGACATCTACGGACCTCAGGGAATGTATTCACAGTGTCAGAAATATTGTGTCTACTAGGCTTGCTTAAATTGTGATGAAACAAAGGAGAATATGAATTATGATTTTTCTTTGCATCTTTGACGGTGAATAACGCCATGCTAATAATGACCAAACATTAAAAACTGCCACTGATCTCGTTCAGTACCTTCTTGAGATCATGTGTACAAAAGATCTAAGGAAATGAATAAAGGGAAGATGATTAAACAGAAGGTTCTGTAGATACAGTACTGAATTCTCCCATCCGGACCAATGCAATTTGAAATATTATTATAGAATATAGAATAGGAGGCTTATAAATTACCTTATTATAGCCAATTCGCACATTATATATATATATATATATATATATATATATATATATATATATATATATATATATATATATATATATATATATATATATATATATATATATATACATATATTATCTTTCAAATGCCCGAGTTCAATTTTGATTTAGTATCACCAGGTGTGCATAAGAACAGATAATGAAATCTACTGTAATCTACTGTACTTTTTTATTTTCCCCACAGTGCAACCGTTTTTAAACATAATTTCAGATCTCATTGTTCCTACATGTTAACAATAGGGAAGAGAAACTTGAAAGCCTTTCAATATTTGTCAAAAACGTTACCGTTTGTGGCTTATTATCCCGAATAATAACAGTTATTGAAATAATTCATACAGAACTCTGAACCTTGAACCCCATAGAATCTTCCAGGAAGTGTAGTTTTAAAAACTTTCAATGCAGAACCATATCTGTGGAAGGCTGCTACAAAATGGCAGCAAAAAATACTACAATTCCCATGGTTCAAAATATCCAAAATGGTCGCCCTCGCGGATAGAATTGACCAAATCGAAAAGTTTAATCTATCTAATGACACTTTTAACCTATTGCTATGAATGAATGAAAACTTTATTTAACAGATTGCAGAATGGGTACAATACAGTACGGCTCAATACACACAATTGTTAAGGGGATGCAGACCAGAGAAAGACGTTTGTCTTGTTTACATCAGGGTCCCCCATTTTCAATTCATAGTGACATTTATGACATACACAACATATATGACATCATGACATTTATGGCATAGGGACATACATGACATACAGGTATATAGTACTGTTACATTTGTGACATATACGATATGCAAATATACAGTACTGTTACCCATAGATCCTGACAGAGTACATATGATGGGGAGGGGACTGTACATTAGTATTGACGTATTGATGATAATATACATTCTACATGCTGTTGTGACATGTTTATGATGTTAATACTTGAATACGTTTGAAATTAAAATCGCTACTTTTATACAACACTCTGAAAAATATTGATTTATGACATGATGTCACCTGCGGTCCGCCGATGGACCCCACGGGTGGAACATAAAGACAGTTGAGAGGTTGAGTACTACTACATGTCCATTTTTAATACAATATGCAAATGAGTATAAGAAGGATTTAACACTAATGTCAGTTGATGCAGAAAAAGCTTTAGACCGTTTTGAATGGATCTGTATAAAGTGCTTGAAGATAATGGGTCTCATTCCCGAACGGATTTACGACCAAAAATTTCCTCTTAGGCAGATTTCTGCCCATTTAAGACACATTAGCGCTAGTAGCGCGATTCCCCAAATTTTCCTCAGATCGGATTTGGCCATGGCGGAGAGCAGAATTTAAGAGTGGTGAGGAGCACACTTATGATTGATTGACTGATTGAACATTTTATTAACTTGACAGACTGTGTTCTCGTAGTGATTCCTTCATGTTAACGCTACAGGCCTCCTTGGAATTAATTACTTAATCATAATTCAAATAAATGACAATATTTGTACGATAAGAAATTACGCATTTGATGTCGGAAAAATAAATAATATGGATTCATCTGATCACAGGGCAGCTGGATTAACCATATCTGAACCAGCTATTTTGGACAAATGTATAATTACTTTAATTACTCAGATATTCAAACACAATTATGCAATTATTGTGAAATGATTGAAAATAATAATTATTTAATGCCTTCTGTGGAATTTGTATTTCTTATTTGTTACATATCTGTTAATGATTAATTATACATTTGAAAGAATGCAGGTCAACATGCAATATATCCCATTGATTGGTATACAATGGGATAGACCTTTGTTTGATATAGCTATAAACCTGCATTCCTTCGAATATATCATTAATCAATTAAACTTATATTGAAATACACTATATAGCCTATACACCAACACTGAAATGACAGTGGATAAATAAATAAATAAATAAATAAATAAATAAGAACTAAAGGTAATCGCTGTAACGTCTGGGCTTTCTCTCACTATCCCTGATTGTTGTCACCTGCCTGTGTTTTGTGTCACTGGTGCTGATTGGGTCTGCTGGCTGTGTTGAGGCCTTTATAGTAATACCTTGCCTCTCTCTTTTTGTCGGTCCTTCAGCAGTGTTACTGGGAACAGCCGTCCACGGGCAGAAGTCGGATATCTCGCCCGTTGTTATTATTTAAAGTTATCTTTGCTTACCCATTACCCGCCAATATCGCTGTTCAGCGTTATTGCCCGCCATGCGTTGTCTGCCAATATCGCTGTACAGCGTGTTTCAAGTTCATATTTCATATTTTCGTCATGGAATTCATATTTCACCCACGGAGCCTTGTCATATGCTGCGGGAGCCATCACAACTCTGCAACGCTTCAATACCGCCACCTGGTGGCCGATCGGCGAGTTGCCAAACCGGAAATGCTCGTTGGAGCTCGGTCCGTCCCCTAATTCCGTTCGGCCACTCGTTTATCGTCCCGGGACTTAATCCACACACCGTGGACATGGATCGTTGCCATAACTCAATAAACAACATGATTTGGGCGTATATTAGTATTATACAAACCGGAACTGGATCGCCTCGATCCCCACCACATAACTGGGATCTGTTTGTTCCACTCTCATCGCCCAACGGTACGAGGACACTGACGTGAGTTTCAGCGTTTTTCTTTATCATTTTCAATACAAACTGCTCTGATCAATATATCACCCATACTACATAAATCATTTAACGTCGGTCACGGAATTATAAACCCCCCCCCCCCCCCTCCGTTCACCCGCAGTTGTTTTTGATTAAAAAGAAATTAAAAATTATTTTATATACATTTTTTATTTTTTATTTTTTTTAAATAAAATATATATATTATATAATTAGACTTGTACTTGTATTATCTACGAGACATCGCCACCACGCAACAAGTCAAAATGCTCGCTATCTGCAAACAGCTCCACTGTCTGTGTGTACTCTAGCCTCCAGCTCCAAAAAGGATTCTCCGGCGCTGCAGCGGGACCCTATTGGTAACGTTATGCTTTGGTCATTTCACATTCAGCAAGCCCTCAGCTCGAATACGCATTCAATCAATGTTATAAGACATTGATATCAGGAGCTATCTGTAGCTACTGCTAGCCGGCTAGATGACGTTAAGACAACTATTTAGTTCAATCGGACATTTCGTTTTGAACTGTGACTAACGTCAGCTAACGCAAGCTAACGCAAGTTAACGGAGATATAAACATGGACTACTAGACTTCCTGGGGCATTTGTTGATATCCGGAGCTATCAGTAGCTAGCCGGCTAAATACCGTTAGACAATGCCTACTAAAAGTGAATAGTTGACTGGGTAATTTTGTTTAAACAGTAACGATAGCTAGGTAGCTAACGTTAGCTCAGGTCGAATGCACTATCTAGACTCAGCAGAGGAGGTCCGCCTCCTGTGTGTTTACAAACTCTACACGGGTACGGGCGGGGCTAGGGAGGAGGAGCAGTTTGCAGGTCCTGTGCGTCTGAGACAAGCGAGTGAGATATCCACTTGATCAGTTTCCGCGATCGGCGAATATGACTAATTATCGGAATTCCCCGATCGCATATTTATACTGATTATCGGCCGATAACGATCGGTGGCCGATCGATCGGGGCATCCCTAATATGTAAGGGTTCGTGCACAGAGGGGATTGTCGGGAAAGAGATGGCTGTTTGAGGAAACTCCCATTTATTAACATTTTTGTTTAAACAGGAACGATAGCCAGTTTGCAGCTCCGGGTACAGTAGGTAGCAACGTTAGCTCTCATAACGTTAGCCAGTTAGCAGCTCCGGGTACAGTAGGTAGCAACGTTAGCTCTCATAACATTAGCCAGTTAGCAGCTCCGGGTACAGTAGGTAGCAACGTTAGCTCTCATAAGGCCAAGCTGTGAGGAGCACCTGTCCCCCAGACCCCACCACCGTCCTCCAGGCCAAGCTGTGAGGAGCACCTGTTCCCCAGACCCCTCCGCGTGTATGCTTTTACCAACGCGTTCGTGTTTCCGGGTTCCCGTTTTGCGCTCTGATTGGCCACTAACTGACCTATGCTATTACGCCCCCCTTTACGCTCTCGCCTGAGACACGTTGTGAAGCACCAGCGGGGCAAGGCGGTGGTTTCTCCCCGGCTCCGTGCGCCTTGCTGCTGCCGGCTTGTCTCACATGACTCGGTCCAGCTCCAGCAGCAGCGGCCGTCTTCCGCCTGCGGTATCCTCCCTCCAGGCCCCCGAGGCAGTTCGTTCTTATTATTATGCCCCATTGTTCAGGTCAACATGGTCGCACAAACACGTAGGTTTCAATCACTGAGCTGTCTGTCTGTTGTTGTGTGTCTTCTTAGGTTCGGCTACTGTACATGGAGATGAGACCCCCCGCCTCTCTCTCCATAATAGACGCAACCAGGCGTGCATTCTCGTGGGAAAACCCGAAACAACATTTAATAAAGATGAGTGTTAGTTGTGTTTCCCCATCTACCGTCAACATAAAACCATCCACCACCCGTTGGAGGAGTAGTGGGGGAGAAGAAGAGGAATATTTTTAAATAGCAAGAATTATCGACTGGCAACTCTGTGCTCGTCAGACCTGCAGCTGCTGGTACTGTATGGAGAGAGAGGCGGGGGGTCTCATCTCATCTCTCATCACATAACGTTAGCCAGTTAGCAGCTCCCAGTTTGCAGCTCCGGGTATAGTAGGTAGCAACGTTAGCTCTCATAACGTTAGCCAGTTAGCAGCTCCGGGTATAGTAGGTAGCAACGTTAGCTCTCATAACGTTAGCCAGTTAGCAGCACCGGGTATAGTAGGTAGCAACGTTAGCTCTCATAACGTTAGCCAGTTAGCAGCTCCGGGTATAGTAGGTAGCAACGTTAGCTCTCATAACGTTAGCCAGTTAGCAGCTCCGGGTATAGTAGGTAGCAACGTTAGCTCTCATAACGTTAGCCAGTTAGCAGCTCCGGGTATAGTAGGTAGCAACGTTAGCTCTCATAACGTTAGCCAGTTAGCAGCTCCCAGTTTGCAGTGCCGGGTACAGTAGGTAGGCAGCATGTTGAAAGAGGAGCCCTGAGCTGCTCATACACTAGACTCTTGCCGTAATGGTTTGTTGACGTGAGGGGTATGGATGGGAATCGAAAACCGGTTCCCGTTGGGAACCGGTTCCTAATTGGCCGATGCCTGGAACCGTGTGGCTCCCGTGACTTTCGATTCCATTATCGCTGCCAGGTTTTTCATACAGTTGCGCAATAACGTTAGCATGTAGCCATGGCAGACTCTATTTGATTCCTTAAGGGCTCGAAATTGCCTGGGTTTTGGTAATATGCTCCGGAAATGCTCCCGCTGTTTGGCTACTTCTATGTGCAGTGAAAACTACTTGAATGCTTTAGAACCTAGTCATTGATTTAGTTCAGGGTGAGCTCAAATTAGCCGCGGAGCTAACGCTACCTAACGTGAGCTAACGCTATTTAATCAAGCTCACAAAGAGAGATAAACAGCTGACAGCGGATAGTACAGGTACAAATACAATAAAACAGCAGGTGGGGGCTGTTGTGTAAACCTTGTACTCTTTAGTTCACATATAATAAGAGACGGAGTGTTTGTTTACAAGTCTGTACACTGTAAGCCAGGAAGTACCGTGGTGGTGCAACATACAAATGTGTCCGTGTAGCAACACAAGCCAATACCTTATAGGACAGGGGCCCGGGGAGGGAGCTCTGTGTGTGTGTGTGTGTGTGTGTGTGTGTGTGTGTGTGTGTGTGTGTGTGTGTGTGTGTGTGTGTGTGTGTGTGTGTGTGTGTGTGTGTGTGAGACAGAAGTCAGAGGAATAACGACCTGTTATTCAATAGATTAAATTAGTTTAAGAATAAAAAAATAAATACATTTTAAGAGAATCTCAAATACATTATTTTATTTAAGTGTAGGCTATAGTTAATGTTTTATTTTTTACAGTTTTTGTATTTTTCTGACATGGGGGCTCAACAATAAATGACAATCAGAAATGTCAAGTTGCATGTTGTTATTCTAACCAGCTTAGACCCCTACGCTCTGCATCTTCTGGCCGCCTCAGACCTACTCCTACCGTCAGAAGGGGGGCTATGTGAGACTGTTGTTCATTGACTACAGCTCAGCGTTCAACACCATAGTCCCCACCAGACTGGTGGACAAGCTGATCGAGCTAGGTCTGAGCTCCGCCCTGAGCGCCTGGGTACTGGACTTTCTGAGTGAAAGACCCCAGGCGGTCAGGGTGGGGGGTCAGACTTCCAACACCATCACCCTGAGCATCGGGTCCCCCCAGGGCTGTGTTCTAAGCCCCCTGCTGTACTCACTCTACACACACGATTGTGTGGCCAAGTTCAGCTCCAACTCCATAGTGAAGTTCGCAGACGACACGGTGGTGGTGGGGCTGATCTCGGACAACGACGAGAAGGCCTACCGGGAGGAGGTTGAGGTACTGGAACGTTGGTGCCAGGACAACAGCCTGCTCCTGAACATTGGTAAAACCAAGGAGCTGATCGTGGATTATAGGAGAGGACAGCAGGAGACACACACACCACTGATGATTAACGGGGCTACCGTGGACAGGGTGAGCAGCTTCAAGTACCTGGGGGTCCACATCTCAGAGGATCTGACATGGTCAACACACATAGACACAGTAGTAAAGAAAGCGAAGCAGCGCCTCTACCACCTGAGACAGTTAAGGAAGTTCAGAGTATCGGGGAAGATACTCCAGTCCTTCTACTCAGGAGCTGTAGAGAGCATCTTGACCGGAAACATCACTGCCTGGTATGGAAACAGCACGGCACAGGACAAGAAGGCCCTACAGAGAGTGGTGCCAGGCACGCGGGAACTATAAAACGGCAGGGGGTGCTGGGGGGTCGCCAGATTAAAAAAAAAATAAAAAAAAAAAATTGGTCAGGCCACTGAACTTAGAAGCAGGCCAGGCCAGTGTTTCTATTTGCACCAGCGCAATAGTTAGATAACCTAGGTGGGGAACAACCAGGAGATCACTGCAACTCACACAAGTTGGAGAACTATCTCTCTCTCTCTCTCTTGCTCTCACACACACACAAAGGGAGCCGCATGTGATTGGTGGAGGCGGGATCCTTACGAAAAACTGCTAATCATTGACACATGCTACCCTGTAATAATCCCCCCCAGAAAAATTTACTTTGCATTTGATATATTGCAAATATATGCCATCACACACACTGGCATTTAAAGGGTTAGAATTATAAAATGAATATGTGGTGTTATGATCAGGGCTGAAGTTGAATAAAATATTGTATTTATCAATTACAAAAAACTGAAAATCCATAAAAATCTGTGTTGTTGCTAATCATACATATTCTAGCCTGTTTTTTAACAATAAGTTGTGATGCCATCACAAACACTGGCATTTAAAGGGTACAAATAAAAAAAATGCCTGCACCAGAATGCAGGAAATTAAGTCTTTGTAACAAAAAAATTCCTGGTGGGGACCCCCAAACCCCCTGCTTAAAAAGTGGCCTGACTGGGGCTATATTTCCTGGCCTGAATGATTTCCCCAGTCCGGCCCTGTTACTGGGTAAATGCCACGGGTTGGTGGACTGAAGTGTTCAGTTTCTGTTCATGAACTGGAATGTTCTATTGCTGTTGCAAAAGGGAAGGGGGGGGGGGAATGTTATGTCCTGTTATGCTACGTGTAGGTTGTGAGACACTAGCAGTTACACTGTAGGCTACTGTGCCTTTAAGAGAGGGGCGTGGGTAGCGCTCGAGTAAGGGTTGTGTGATGTAACGTGTGAGTCAGTCGAATAGACTAGAGAACCTGAAAGTGAATACCAGGAAAGCAGCAGGACCGGATGGCATCCCCCAACTGGCCCCGGTATTGACTGACATATTCAACCACCTGTCCCTAGAACAGTCTGTCATCCCCACCTGTTTGAAAAAGTCCACTATTTTTCCTGTACCCAAACACCCATGCCGGATTGCCTCAATGACTATTGCCCTGTAGATCTCACTTCCATAGCCATCAAGTGCATTGAGAAGCTAGTGAAGGGCTACATCTGTTCCTCCCTCCCCAACACCCTGGACCCCTTGCAATTTGCATAGCGCCCCATTTCCCCAACAAGTCGACGGAGGACGCCATAGCCCATGTGATGTACACGGCAGCATCACACCCCCAGCCCCAGGGCTGTGTTCTGAGCCCCCTCTTCTACTCGCTTTACACGCATGACTGTGTGGCAAAGCACAACAGCAACACAATCATCAAGTTTGCTGATGACGCAGCTGTGGTGGGCCTGGGCTCTGCAAACGACGAGAGGGCCTACCTGGGAGAGGTGGAGAACCTGGCGCTTTTTTTTAAAAGCTTGCATTTGTACTTCACTTTGTACTTTAGGTTGTACTTTAGTTTGTATATTGTATATTTGTATAGTGTTTGGTCTTTATTCTTTTTACTTTTTATTGTATGAATTACAATCTCAGGGGGCTCATACAAAACCAAGCATGTCACTGTAATGTACATTATATGCGCAAATAAAACAAATATTGAACTTGGACAAGATACTCCCCCTCAGTAGTCTGTTTTAAAGGCACAATGAGTAGGATTCAGCCACTAGATGTCACTAGAGTACCAGCATGTCAGACAAAAACAAAGTGGTGCTTACAGTACATACAGTAGGATACGCTGTACCATTAAACAGTTCAGATCAAACTGTCAAACTAGGCAGAATCAGATGAAATATGACTGAAACATATTTTAGGACTTTAGGTAGAAAAATTAAAAGTTGACAAGCAAACAAACCGCCATTTTCTTTTTGAAAACGGGAGTAGAGTACCAGGGACTGCCCCCTAGCAGCACATTTATCCAATCAGGTGCATTCCATTCCAGGCACATAAACATAAAGGTTGACACCCAGAGAAGCGTCCTGAGCACAGCAAAATGACACACTTCTAGTGGGTCATAAGGTGATTGAAAATAATTATGTTTGTATGAGTCTATACATTGTTCTATAGCATATCTCTACTCAGTATGCCTTTAGAATGCACCTCCTCTCCTCGCTGTTACCATACAGTGGCTATAAGCCTCCCAGGCTCTAGATGCACTGATTGTTATGCATTGAGGTCTCAATTGATCAAGTAATCACTGGACTGAAGATGCTCCAAAGCTTCAATTGCTTTTTGCTACAGTATCATGATTACGACCACACACAGGTGATGAGTTGAAGGCCAGCTACTCCTGGCCAAGAATATAGAATATAGAAACTACCATCTTTATACTGCGGACTACCTAATAGTGATGGGCGGGAAATAATACCCCCCCCCTCAACACACACACTCCGTTTCCTCTGCCTGTTATAATCTTGTGGAGGATTACAGTTGATATAAGAAGGTTGTTCAGCCAGTAGCACATCAGTCCTGAGGCCCCTGAGAGTCTGCCATTATCCATACAGCCAGTTAGACTCAGTCCTGAGCCCCTTTTCAATCATCAATCAGTGGGGGATGATGACGTCAGAGGCAAGATTTGCCACATGTGGTCTGAATCTGCGCTGCAGATAGCGATAGATTGAGGTATACTTACATTTACATTTACATTTAGTCATTTAGCTGGCGCTTTTATCCAAAGCGACTTACAAGTTCTGTACGACAAGTCATCAGGAAGGGCACAACTCTATCAGCTGAGCAACAATGTTCATCAAAGTGTTGAGTGCTACAGTGTAGGTTAGTTTATTAGGACAAGTGCATGACAGTAAGGTTAGTTAGGGTTAGATATTTATTTTTAATTTTTTTATTTTTTTATTCAGATAATGGTTGAAGAAGTGTGTCTTTAGTCGACGGCAAAAGATTGGACGGGTTTCGGCTGTCCTAACTGGGGTGGGTAGTTCATTCCACCATTGTGGGGCAAGGACTGAGAATAGGCGACTTCTCTTTGATGACCCTCCCGGAGCTTGGATAGGAGTAGGTCTGAGGCGGCCAGAAGATGCAGAGCGTATAGGGGTCTTGAGGGTGTGTAGTTAGAGACCATTGACCGGAGGTAGGCCGGAGCGGTTCCCTTTGCCGCACGGTATGCTAGGTCGAGGGCCTTGAAGCGGATTTGTGCAGCAATGGGGAGCCAGTGCAGGTCCCTAAGAAGTGGGGTGACATGGACCGACTTCGGTAGGTTTGAGATCAGGCGGGCCGCTGCGTTCTGAATGAGTTGAAGAGGCTTAGTGGCAGTGGCCGGGAGGCCAGCGAGCAGTGCGTTGCAGTAGTCGAGGCGGGAGATGACTGTTGATTGTACGAGGAGTTGGGTGGCTTCTTTTGTCAGGAAGGGGCGGATCCTTCTGACGTTGCTCAGGAGGAATCTGCAGGTTCTGGTTGTTGCTGCGATGTGAGCAGAGAAGTTCAACTGGTCGTCGAGGACAACACCAAGGTTCTTGGCGGTCGGGGACGCGGTCACAGCTGCATTCTCGACTGTGATGGAAAGGTCGGTCAGGGGGGAGGATTTGGCCGGCAGGTGGAGCAATTCTGTTTTGCTTAGGTTCAGTTTGAGGTGGTTGGTCGTCATCCAGGCGGAGATCCGCTCAGAGACGTGGATATCTGAGGGAGGGAAGGAGAGGAAGAGTTGAGTATCGTCGGCATAACAATGATAGGAGAAGCCATGAGACGTGATAATGCTAGTGTAGAGGGAGAAGAGAAGGGGTCCTAGAACTGAGCCCTGGGGGACACCGACAGGGTCCCTCTCCATGACACTTGGTAGGAGCAGTCATTGAGGTATGATGTCAGCCATGTCAGCGCAGAGCCAGCCACTCCCATTCCTGCGAGGGCCGCGAGGAGGATCTGATGGTTGACTGTGTCGAAGGCTACAGATAGATCTAGGAGAATCAGGACAGAGGAGAGGCCTTTCGCTTTTGATAAGTGAAGTGCCTCTGTGACCACAATGAGGGCCGTTTCTGTGGAGTGGCCAGTCCGGAAGCCAGACTGATTAGGGTCTAGGAGGTCATTCTGTAAGAGATAAGCAGTAAGTTGGTTGGATACAGCACGTTCAAGTGTTTTAGAAAGGAAGGAGAGAAGAGAGACAGAACGGTAGTTGCCTATGACGGTGGGGTTCAGGGTTGGTTTTCTTATGTGCGGCGTGACTCTGGCTTGTTTTAGGGAGGTGGGGACCACCCCCGAGTTGAGTGAGGAGTTGATGGTTGCAGTTAGGAATGGGAGGATGTCCGGTGCTATGGTCTGGAGGAGTGGGGAGGGTAGCTGGTCCAGCTGGCATGTAGTCGGACGGTTCGACGTTACCAGTGTCAGGGTCTCGGCTTCTGTAATGGGAGAGAAAGATGACAGAGGTATACTTCTAATTACCCACTTCTGTTTAATGGATGTATTGATCGATTGATTTCAGCATCACAGTTACAGAAAAAGAAGACACTCACCATTTCTATCTGAGTACAGTATATATCAAATTGTTGTCTATTCCCTTCTTCTTCTTCTTCTTCTTCTTCTTCTTCTTCTTCTTCTTCTTCTTCTTCTTCTTCTTCTTCTTCTTCTTCTTCTTCTTCTTCTTCTTCTTCTTCTTCTTCCCTTGATAGAAGCAAGAGTTCCAGCCTGCAAGGGACCATGGGCAAGAGAATTACACTAAAGTTGTTTTATTTATTTGTTTGGTTGTTCCTCCCAACTCCTCGTCCAATAAACAGTCATCTCCCGCCTCGACTACTGCAACGCACTGCTCGCTGGCCTCCCGGCCACTGCCACCAAGCCTCTTCAACTCATTCAGAACGCAGCGGCCCGCCTGATCTCAAACCTACCGAAGTCGGCCCATGTCACCCCACTTCTTATGGACCTGCACTGGCTCCCCATTGCTGCACGAATCCGCTTCAAGGCCCTCGACCTGGCATACCGTGTGTCAAATTGAACCGCTCCCGCCTACCTCCGGTCAATGACCTGAAAAATCTAAGCAAATGAATAAATGGAAGATGATTAAACAGAAGGTTTTGTAGATACAGTACTGAATTCTGCCATCCGGACACATGCAATTTGAAATATGATTATAGAATATAGAATATCAGGCCTAAAATGGTTATGCGATTAAAATATGATTAATTAGATTAATTAATTAATTACAAATCCCGTAATTAATTAGATACATTTTTGTAATCGCCTGACAGCACTAAAAAAGAATCTAACCCTAACTAACCTTACTGTCATGCACTTGTCCTAAAAAACTAACCTACACTGTAGCACTCAACACTTTGTTACTCAGCTGATAGAGTTGTGCCCTTCCTGATGACTTGTCATACAGAAGTTGTAAGTCGCTTTGGATAAAAGCGTCAGCTAAATGATGGTCACTGCAGTGCGATCTGATTTATTTGGACTCACACTGTAATGAGATGGAGGGAATTAACTGATGGGGTCTCAGAAAGAGCAGGAATAGAGACTT
The DNA here is from genome assembly GCF_963971535.1 of Notolepis coatsorum. Lineage (NCBI taxonomy): Eukaryota > Metazoa > Chordata > Actinopteri > Aulopiformes > Paralepididae > Notolepis > Notolepis coatsorum. The sequence goes on from NC_140173.1 coordinate 132,123,932, forward strand.
TTCATTTCCTGAAATGCATCCCTTGGTTTCATGGGGCAACAGCTGTTTTCCTCCCATTGCCAGCACAGCTTGGAACGGGTGTTCTTCCTTGTATCCAATATCTTTGGTATGAAGAGTGTGGCCTTTCCAACCACTCCTGTGACTCTGTGACATGTCATAATGGTGGGGGGGTTGCAGAATGCCTCTCAATAAGCCTAATGAGCCTGGAGGTCACATTACAAACTAGGCCTATTCCAGAGCTCAAATGTCATACTGTCCTTTACACTCAAATGCCATACTGTATATATTATTGAAAAAGATGAATATCCTCTCTAATGAGAAACATATTTCCTCCTTAGTTCCAATACAATGGTTGATGATAAGGTCTCCAATTAAGCTCATATTACAGTCTCCATGACTGATTGGCAGGACTCTTTGATTGATTGATTGATTGAACATTTGATTAACAGATTGCAGAATGGGTACAATACAGCAGGGGTTCCCAAACTTTTCAGGCCGCGACCCCCGAAATAACAGTGTCAGAGAGCCGCGACCCCCACTATTATAGGAGGTAAAAAAATATATAATTTTTATTTATTTTTTTATATAAATGGAAATGTATGTTTGAAACATGCAAACGTTCAAACGCACACACACTAATAAGCATTGGAGGCTTTTAACCAGGGCCGGACTGGGGAAATCATTCAGGCCAGGAAATATAGTGCGAAATATAGCCCCAGTCAGGCCACTTTTTAAGCGGGGGTATGGGGGTCCCCCACCAGGACATTTAGTTACAAAGACTTCATTTCCTGCATTCTGGTGTAGGCATTTTTTTATTTGTACCCTTTAAATGCCAGTGTTTGTGATGGCATCCCAAATTGTTAAAAAACAGGCTAGCATATGTATGATTAGCAACAACACTGATTTTGATGGATTTTTTTTTTTTTGTAAGGGTCCCGTCTCCACCAATCACATGCGGCTCCCTTTGTGTGTGTGTGTGTGTGTGTGTGTGTGTGTGTGTGTGTGTGTGTGTGTGTGTGTGTGTGTGTGTGTGTGTGTGTGTGTGTGTGTGTGTGCGTGCGTGCGTGCGTGCGTGCGTGCGTGCGTGCGTGCGTGCGTGCGTGCGTGCGTGCGTGCGTGCGTGTGTGTGTGTGTGTGTGTGTGTGTGTGTGTGTGTTGTGTGTGTGCATTTATTGCAGAATAAGAGGACACAGGATACAAAGAAACAGGAACACCTGCAAAAGGGCTGACTGAAATAACTAGAAAAATAACAGAGAGGACTAAGCTTGAAAAAACACTAGGAACAGAGAGATACACATAGACACTCTGAACAACATACTTACATTGAACACTCCACTGAACAATGACACCACAAGAAATAAAGAGAAAACATGGACAGAAATACACAGCGGGTAAGGAGACGCACCTGGGATAATCACAACAAGAAGCAGCTTTGATTGATTAATTGAAAACTTTATTAACAGATTGCAGAGTGGGTACAATACAGTACAGCTCAATACACACAATTGTTAAGGGGATGCAGAACAGAGAAAGACTTTCGTCTTGTTTACATCAGGGTTCTCCATTTTCAATTCATCAGGACATATATGACATACATGACATACAGATAGACAGTACTGCTACATCTATACATTTATGACATACCAGATTTGCAATTACAGTACTGTTTGTGATACAAAAAGAGTCAAGAAAAGGGAGTATATACATTTGACGTAGAAACTGTACATTGGAGGAGGTTGGGTGGGGTTGTGTGGGGGGGGTTGGGTACATTGGGATATTGACAACCATACTGGGTAATTTACATTGGAGGTGGTTAGGGGGGGGGGGGGAAACACTGTATAAACAAGCATAACTGTACATTGGGGGGGGGGGGGGGGAGACACTGTACAAACAAGCAAAATTGTACATTGGAATATTGACAAAACCATACTAGGTAAATTACTGTACATTGGAGGGGGTTGGGTTAGGACATTTACAGGGGCCAGTTTCGAATTGCAGTCTCCCGTAGGTGTCCCTTGAGAGTGGTTTTGAAAGTGGGTAGTGATTCACATTCCTTTACAGCTATGGGTAGGGCGTTCCACATTGATGTGGCATAATTGCGAAACGTGTTTAGTCCCTTGTTTGAGCCGAATCTGGGTTTAACATGATTTGTGGAGCTCCCTCTGGTGTTGTGATCGTGGTATTCACTGACCTTTGGGAAGTATTTTGACATGTACATGGGTACCTTGGTCATGTAGTGTATCTTGTAGACCAGGCCCATTGCAAGTTGCTGTACTCTGTCTTCTACTCTAAGCCATCCTAGGTTGTCAAAGTGGGCAGGGGTGAGGTGGGTTCTAGGAGTAAGGTCAAGCAGTAGTCTGACCAGTTTGTTTTGAGATGTTTGTAATTTTGTTTTTAGCGCCTTTGAGGTGCTTTGGTACCATGAGGTGCATGCAAGCATAGTCGTAGTACCCTTGAATGAGTGCTCCTGCCAGAGTCTTCAGGGTATTCTTGTTTACCAGAGAGGAGATCCGGTACAAGAATCGAGTTTGTTGGTTGACTTTTTTTTATTACATTGGATGCCATTTTGTCACAGGAGAGATTAGCCTCTAGGATGGAACCCAGGTAGGTAATTTCATCTTTCCTTGTGACAATATTGTCACCCACTGTAACTGAGAAGCCGTCGGTCTTGCTGAGTTTGTTATTTGAACCGAAGAGAATGGACTCTGTTTTGCCCATGTGTAATGATAGTTTGTTATCAGCGAGCCATATGCAGATTTTGCCTAGTTCCGAGCTGAGGGTTTTTTCAACCTGTAACTTGTTCTTGTCAGAGACCAGCAGGGCTGAGTCGTCCGCAAACAGGAACAAGTTGCAGTCACAAGCAGGGCCGGACTGGGGAAATAATTCATACCGGGAGATATAGCGCGAAATATAGCCCCAATCAGGCCACTTTTTAAGCAGGGGGTCTGGGGGTCCCCCACCCGGAATTTTTTTGTTACAAAGACAGCATTCTGGTGAATTTTAGTGCATGTGAATCACAAACTAATGAGCCAACAATTGCTTAGTACAATGTACTCTTATGAACCTCAAATAAAACTGTTGTGGCACTAGCAATGCTACTCTCTCCACCTTCAAAAAGAAAAAAGCAAGCGCACAACATATTTTTCTATTTACTATTATAATACAGTTAACCACTCTCTCCACCTATTCAAACAGAGCAAGAGCACAATACCATATTCACTTTACTGATGCACTACCCATCAACTGTTATGGTTTGTAACCGACCCCAATCGCACAACACAAGACAGGTATGAGAGTAAGTCAAAACAGGGCATTTATTCAATACAAACAAAAAGCGGCACTGTCCCTTTAAGGGAGAACACAAAAACACTGGAACAAAGAAATAGGGAAAAATGTCGCACTGTGCCTTTAAGAGGCAAGCAGGCTAAGGGGAAGGCTAAGGGACAGGGCCAGGGCAAAAGGACAGGGCAGGAACAGGGGCACTGGAGAGGGGAACAGGGACAGAGGCCCGGGGAGGCGGGCTGGAGACAGGAACAGAGAAAACAGGGTTAAGGCCTTGGACAGGGCGAGGGCCAGAGCTGCTTACAGGGATGGCAGGGTTCAGACGGCGGAGGCCTGGCAAGGAGATCCTCCTCGGAAGTGAAGAGACGCATCCTCCCGTGGGATAGGAAGCGATGCGCGCCGGCTTGAGCGTCTTGAGTAGGAGCGCGCCGGCTTGGGGTCTGGAGTGGAGCACGCCGGCTTGGGGTCTGGAGTGGAGCGCGCCGGCTTGGGGTCTGGAGTGGAGCGCGCCGGCTTGGGGTCTGGAGTGGAGCGCGCCGGCTTGGGGTCTGGAGTGGAGCGCGCCGGCTTGGGGTCTGGAGTGGGACACTGGAAAACCTCCCGTAGAGAATTAGAGAGCGCAGACTGTGTCCCACTCCAGGCAAACGGCGACAGGTGGCGATGGCTGGCACCTTGTCTCACGCCGGAGACGCGGCAGGTGATGGTAACGTCCAGGACTCCATGAACACTGAACACAGAAAAGGATACAGAGTCCAGAACAAAGAACCAGCATACAGAATGGCACAACGTCTCCCAGTGAGAACAAAGGAATCCTCCCGTGGAAGAATAGAGAGCGATGACGATGTCTCACCAGGAGAGCGGCGGTAGATGGTAGCATACAGAACGACCCCACCGAGGACTGGAGGGGAAGTCCAGGTATTTAAAGCCCTCTGGGGCGCTAATCATAACTTATCACAGCTGTGAAAGGTAGTCCAAGGGTGGGGGCTGTTGAAGAGCAGAGGAGAGTAAAACAACGCAAGGGTGGGGGCTGGTGAGGTGACAGGGAATTAAAGGTCCAGGGGACAGGCGAACCTCACATCAACAGTTAAAATAGCCCTTTACACAAACATTAAATAACAGACCTTTCATTACAATACTATAATAACAGTAGCCACTGCCAGAAGATTGCGTTGTCTCAATCATTTTAACTATAAAATGAGCTCAAAGTATGAGCTCACTGACTGAAATTTCCAACAAAAAGCATCAATTGTCAAATAATATTGATCACATTAACTAGACTAGATGTTTTTGAGGAAATTAGAAAGGGAACAACAACTTAACCCTTGTGTCTGATCAGATTCTTATTTTTTTGATAACTTTACAGTGATTATGTTTGTAGCCAATGTGGCAAAGGTGTGTAATCTTTGAATTATCTTTGAATTATTTTGACTTTCTCTTTATCTGCCATTCCATTCCCCGCCTCCGCTGTCAATCAGTTGTATCGCCTGGTCCCGCCTCCACCAATCACAAGTGGCAGCACGGCTCCATTTCTGTGTGTGATCCGCGTGAGGGAGAGAGAGAGATAGTTCTCCAACTCTGTCGCAGACAGTGAAATCCTGGTTGTTCCCCACTCACCTAGGTTATCTAACTATCGCGCCGCGCCGCCGCCACAACTAGAAACAATGGCCTGACAAAAAATAAATAAAAAAAATTATAATACAAATTTTTATTTTTTTTTATCTGTGCAGGCCAGGCCACCGGGAAAACTCCCGTGCTCCCGATGGCCAGTCCGGGCCTGGTCACAAGCTGACGACATGTCATTTGCATAAATTAGGAACAGTAGCGGTCCTAGTATGCTTCCTTGTGGAACACCACAGCTCACTGTGAGGGGGGGGGATAGGGTACCGTTTACCTCCACCATCTGTTCCCTCCCCTCAAGGTAGGATTGCATCCAGCTCACTGATAGACTATCAAAACCAATTGCTTTTAGCTTGTCAATCAGAATGGAGTGATTGACAATGTCGAAGGCCTTTTGTAGGTCCAGCATGACCATGTCGCAGTATTTGCCCGTGTCCACCTCTTGTTTGATGTGGTCATTCAAATAGAGAAGGCATGTGTCAGTGGAGTGGGATGTTCTGAAGCCAGATTGGAATTCGTAGATTAGATTTTTTTTCCGCTAGCTGTGTGTGTGTGTGTGTGTGTCTGCTTAGCATGAAGCAGTCTGAGATCAGGCAGCACTGGTGTGGACTCAGACTACAGGGCAAACTAGCTTGTTTGGAGTTTGCTGACCACTCAGTCTCACACTCAGTGTATAAGAACGCCGCTGTTGGTGAGGATGTTTTAAAATTTACCATCAAAGCAAGACTGCAGGTATTACCCACCCAATACAATCTGTCCACTTGGTATCCTCAAACTCACAGTCCATTCTGTTTAAACCATCAGGATTCACAACACCTAGAATCCATTGCACACATAACAAACGGATGTAATGCATACAAACACCTGTACATCGCTCGTCATGACCGTATTGTGGACATTGTGTCTGATGCGGTACGGAACATATCACCAGCTAGTGCAACAATGTACAAACATGCCAGAGTAAAACCAGAGTGGTTTGGCCTTACCAACGATGTTTTTGCTAACATACCCAATACACCGGACGTTGTTTTTGTTGACACCAGCCACGGAGAGGTGCTGGTCATAGAAGTAGGCTGTACCTTTGACCTGTACATGGACCAGGCCTTCCGGGACAAGTATATCAAATACCAACCACTGCTCAGTGTGATGACTGACCTTGGGTATAGGTGTAGATATGGTGTACTTGTGTTCGGAAGTCTTGGCCATGTACACAAATCCACCATGACCGGTCTGAGAATTGCTGCAATGTCTAAAAGAAAAGCCAAACAAATAGCCAAATATTGCTCTGTCTCAGCTATTATTGGCAGCTTAGCCACGTGGAGAAGGAGGTGCTATGTGTACCCTTAAGTGTTCAGTGCTGCTTGGCCCCGATACATTTGATTCCCTGTTTATGTAATATAATTTGTGGAACCAAATAAAGTATTAAAATGTGTGTGTGTGTGTGTGTGTGTGTGTGTGTGTGTGTGTGTGTGTGTGTGTGTGTGTGTGTGTGTGTGTGTGTGTGTGTGTGTGTGTGTGTGTGTGTGTGTGTGTATGAGTGAGACAGTTCTCCAACTTGTGTGGGTTGCAGTGATCTCCTGGTTGTTCCCCACCTAGGTTATCTAACTATTGGCCTGGCCTGATTCTAAGTTCAGTGGCCTGACTGCATTAAAAAAATTAAAAACAATCTTTATTTTTTTTATCATCTGGTGGCTGTGCATCAAGGACTGACTTGGTGAGTAGATTAAATGCAGATTAATTCATCCCCTGTGGTGTAGCTGACCTCTTGTGACTAACAAGAGGTATCTCAGGTCTCTCAGCTTGATGTCTAAATAATGTAATGATGATAATCATGTAATAAATAATGACTGTCGAATCAGTGTAAAATCGGACAGATTAACTTGATTATGTGATTGATCAATGCTTTGTTCACTTTTAAGATTATTAATTGGGCCGTTCTGCTTTATTTGTCAGTATAGGGACAAGAGATTGCCAGGAAAGATGGGAGCAAGAGGAATAGTATGCAACATGATCGATGCTTTGTTCACTTTTACGATTAGAAATAGGGCCTTTCTGCTTTATTGTCAGTATAGTATGCAACAGAGGTTGTGAGGCCCACTTAACCCCTTGAACATCCATAGTACATGATATTTACCTTTGTCCACAGAGCCATGACAGCGAATTAATTTGTTTGAATTCCTTTATTCAGTGATTGTGTTTTTGCAAATAGTATATTCATACAGTAAAAGTGACTTAAATCCTTAAAAAAATATTATACATCTCAAATCACAAACCAAGTACTCTTACATGTGGAGTGTTCCACTTGATTTCATCTGTCTGTCTGTCTGTCTGTCTGTCTGTCTGTCTGTCTGTCTGTCTGTCTGTCTGTCTGTCTGTCTGTCTGTCTGTCTGTCTGTCTGTCTGTCTGTCTGTCTGTGTGTTCATCTGTTTGTATTGTTGATTGTTTGGTCATTGACTGTGAGGAGGTCTTGAGTCATTATTGTCATACAGTATATGCCCACCAGAGGGCATAGTCATTCAATTTACATCCAACTTGATGAGAGTCAATCTCATTTTGTTCAAAGGCAAATAAATATCACTTATCAAAAACGCACTCAGTCCCTATGCACTTTGTGAAAACGCAATATTCTGGGGGTCCATTCAATTAACTACGAGTCGTCCCACTGTAGTTGAGTTCTGATCCATATGTGCCTCTGTTTCGTTGCTCGTTGCAGCTGCCCCCCCCGCTTGTCCTTCAGACACACACGTCCACATTCAATTGGCCCATCGCTCTTCAGGTGTCCGTCCAGAGAAAGGCCTTGTTGTCCAGCACACTGGCCAGTTTGTGGTTGAAGGGTTGGTGGAAGTCTCTGAGCAGGTCCCTGGTGATGGGCAGCATGGGACCCAGGCTCCTGTCCTCTGCCCTGCGCGTGTTGGACAGGGGCCTCTTGGTCAATGCTGCCTCCCCCTGGTCTGACAAAGGACCTGCAGCGGACCAAGAAGCAGAATGTTATGTTGGGAACTCGGAAGGAAGAGGTAGAAGGTAGAAGGGACAGAGGAAGAGAGGAAGACATTGACATGACTGCATATTGAGGAAGGGCTGTAACAACAGTTTTCTCATTGTAGTCCTATAAGTGGTTAGTAGGGTTGGGAAGGTTATTTTCGAAATGTCCGTTACAGATTACTGATTACTTGTTTACTGATTGATTTGAGTGATTGTGTTAGATGACACAAAGTCAGTAACATAATCAGAATGCTTTCAGTTACTTTCGGGTTACTTTGTCTTTGAATTTAAAATCCATAAAGTGAAACATGCAATTAATTCCAATTTAGAATTATTCTAAATTGACTGCAATTTTAACTATATTCTCATTGAAAAAGGTGATTAATCATTTGATTTATATAAAATGATGTTTGCAACCATAATATATATATATATATATATATATATATATATATATATATATATATATATATATATATATATATATATATATATATATATATATTTTACCTTTAATGAGGAACACATTCAACCCTGATTAAGAATACCCATGTGTTATTTCCATGGCCTGGAAAAGTTCAATGAGTTACCTCCAAAGCCAGAAACCAGAGAAGTATGTATCTTTATGTATCTCTACGTAGTATTATAAATGTATAAAGCTGCTCCATTGACAATTAATGAATGACTGATTTTGTGGACCCACAGAATGTTTGTTTGAGTTTCTATACCCTAATGAGCTTTGTTCTATAGTAATGGTCTCAATTCCTAAACAGAATGTACCTGTAATCTGGTACTTCCTAACCGTGGTGATTAAATGTAAATGTAATTCATTCAAATTAAATTGTACAAACTAATTGAACCTGATTATATTTATATTGGCAGTGTCAACTTAAGTTTGCAGTAGTTCTGCAGTAGTCATATGCACATCGTATTATGTGCAGAGTTGACCTCTGAGTTTAATGACCGTACCCTCAGTCCTTCCTTTTTGTATATATGTAAAAGAAGAAAAAAACACAGTAGTGGCTCCATATAATAAGTACCCGTAATTGCCGGACTATAAGCCGCACCTTTTTACCCATGTTTTGAACCCTGCGGCTTATACAACGATGCAGCTAATCTATGGATTTTTACAGCGAACGGCCACCAGGGGCGCTCTCGCAGGTGTCTAGTGGACACCTGCGGCTTATAGTCAGGTGCAGTTTATAGTCAGGTGCGGTATGTACACATTTATTTTTCGTTCTATATCTAGCTGGTGTGGCTTATATTCAAGTGCGGCTTATAGTCCGGCAATTATGGTATCTGCTGACTGTAGGAGCATGAATCACATGCAATTGCACATAAATGTTATTCCTATGAAGGAAAAAATACATGAAGGATTAGACAACACACTACACAGTAAATACATTAAGGATTAGGCAACACATTACACAGTACAAACACAAAAGGGTGCATTTGGTTATGAAGGTGTGACATTTTGATGTTAAATTTGCTCAGCAATGGAAAGAGTTGTCATGGGTACGTTGTTTTTTGTTTTTAATTTAATTTGGATATTAGATTAATGTTATCCTCTATGTATTGTGTTATTTGCATTGTTGAAGATGAAAGGAAAACTCCAACATTTTGGGAAATTAGCTTATTTGCCATCTACCCTGGAGTTAGACAAGAAGATACATACCTTTTTCTTCTCTGTGCATGCAGTAGGAGTAGGAAGACGTTGGGAACTAGGCTAATGGAGGAACCTACTTCCAGTGACTGACGCTAAGCTAGGCTAACGGTGCGCGTCTTCCTACTCCTACTGCATGCACAGAGAAGAAAAAAAGTATGTATCTTCTTGTCAAACGCCAGGGTAGATGGCAAATAAGCTAATTTCCCAAAATGTTGCAGTTTTCCTTTAACACTTTGAGTGCCGGGACACGTCTTTTCACGTCTTTGCTGGCCATGCTAAAGTTGCCGGGGGACGCTGTACAGCGTCCTTATATCAATATTTCAAAAATCTGCGATCGGATTCATAATGTCCCTCCGCTGGCCTGAGATCCACCAGCAGGACCCACTGAGCTCTCTGGCGGTTCAGGAGCGCCATCTGGTGGCCGATCGGCGCAATCGCCAAAACAGGATGTTGAATAGAGGTTGTCATGACGACCGTAGTACTTCCGGGCGCTCGCTATGGTTCATGTGACTCTGGCTCGTCACGCTACACGGTGATCGATTGCCAATAACTCGATAAACAACATGATTTGGACGTATATACCATTATACAAGCTGGAGATGGACCGGGTAAAAATATATCCCATAATGATAAAATTTCTACTCGACGATGATCGCCCAACGGCGCGCGGAGACTGGGGTGAGTTTCAGCGTGTAACGTTACCTTCTTCGATAATAACTGATATTATCAACATTTGACCCACATTAGATGATTGGTATAACGCTGCCCACGGAATTATAAACGCCCCCTCGCCCATCCGGTCAACATCAGATGACGTGTAGTAACTTCTAGAAGTACGTCTAGTTGGAATTTTTTATATCGCGCTGATTGCCATCAAACTGTATTTCATCATCAATATAATGCATTTGGGGCTATATATCACGTTCTGGAGAAAGCTGCAGAAAGAGATGAAAACATACTTATACATTAGACCATACTTTACTATGAATATGTGAATGAAAAAGTTTAACGTTGCTACACAATGAACAATACATATAGGACTTTGAATGGGCCCTAATAATGGCAATGTAGCAATAGAATTTAAAAAGTTATAGCCCTGCAAAGAAGGGGACTTTCTCCATAGACAAATAGCGCTGGCAATCTATGGTATATCATTAATTTAACCTTAGGCAACCAAAGTGTTAAGTTATGTCCCTGTAAGGGCAAGATAGGCATGACATACTTATCTGCCCACTAGAGGGCACACCAGTACCCTTGATTAGTCAACCAGGTGATGGGGTGGATACAAACCAATTGACTTATATCTTGTCCAATGAATGCATTGCTAACACACGGAGACCTGATGAAGACTTTGGAAGAATCCCCTTTGTTTATTCTAAGACAATAGCTTAAATCTCACACCTATATGAGAGCCAATGGCCTCGCTTCCACCCCTAGCCCCCCTAACCCTTGACCTCTCTGTGTGATTTTGGTGGCCACCATGAGAACACACTCCTCTTAGCCTACATGTACACATGTACGTTGATCCATGTGTCTTACTAATAAACCTACACTGATCATGAAGATCTGTCCACGGGCATAATTGATGAATCCGGTTGCACCACAAGAGGCCAAATACAAGGGTTGAAACGTTGTCATACAGATTGTTTGAAATTAATGAAAGGTTTGTTGGAGCATAGTGTGAATTGTGTCATCAACCTATTGTGGTCATTTAATTTCAGTACATACCAACACTCAGGAAGTCAAAGACGTTCTGTAACGTCAGCCTCAGGCTGGTGGAGTAGTCCTCCAGGCGCAGAATTAGAATTTGCTCTCTATGGAAAACTGTCAGCCAGTCCAGGAGGTAAACGATGTACATTCCTAGATTCAGTCTCACCTGCGAGTGCGAGTACAAATAAAACACAACGAGTCCAATGTCAGGCACAGATTCGACCACTGCTGCAAAAATTGTATGGTGAAAAAATAAATAATAATGGTCTTCTGCATAAACAATGACGTCGTCGTTGTCATCATTGACAGTGATGCGGACAGCCATGAGCAAGAATGTGCAAGTAAGTGAGAAATCTTACAATACAGTTTTCCTGTCTGCATGTAGACGTTATGCCCAAAAGAGGGCACCGTAGTGCAGACACAGAGTAGGTCTGTCCATTGAACATTGAAAGTGCAAACCTGTTGATGTTCTATAAGCCTTACTTGCATCTCACAGCTGAATAGATTCCCGCACCTTGCCTACTTTTCAAAATGCATTAGAGGTGATTGGGTGACAGGACTATATATATATATATATATATATATATATATATATATATATATATATATATATATATATATATATATATATATATATATATATATATATATATATATATATATATATATATATACCTCTATCCTATTGTAATCTGTAGGATATATCTTATATACTTGTGAGAAGGAAGTGAAACACAGTATAACACAATTTCATTCCATTTAATTCTGTTATTGCATGGTTTTCAAGCTTGGCTGCATACTTATAATTGCTTGTAATGTGACAGACACTCTATAACTAGACGAGCAGTGCTGCAGCCTTCAGTACATATTAGTGGTGACCTTCTGCAGAGGTGAGGCTACGTGACAGAGGCCGTGACTCAGCCCATTCCCAGGGGAGTACCAATGTGTATATATATTGTATATTGTACGGTAACTCAGTTACTCTATTCTGCATCGAACATTGTACATATGTATAATACTGAACATTGTGTCTACGTATACGTGACTTCTATTTTTACTTCTATTTTTACATGCTATACTATTTTATTTTATTTTATACTTATCTTTTGTCTAGCACAGTCTCTGGAGCGTAACAGAAAGAAGCATTTTGTATAAAAGTATTCTGTACTTCTGTATGACAACTATTAAAGAAACTTGAAACTTGAAACTTGAACTTGAACCTAGTTAGGTATGCTCGATATTGGCTTTTTTACCGATACCGATATACCGATATTGTCCAACTCTTAATTTCCGATACCGATATCAACCGATACCGATATATGCAGGGTCCCCCCCCCCCCAAAAACGGAATAATTTCAGGTAATTAACATTACATATCTCTTGTCGTGTAATTAACACAACATTATGCATACTTTTGACAATAAATAAAATCAGAATTTGTTCTTACTTGCTTGCCTGGGTAAATAAAGGTTATAGAAATGTTAAAAAAAAATAAAAATAAAAATGAAAACGATACAGATATTTTCCTATATCACATTTTAATGCCGATATCGGCCGATAATATCGGTAGGCCGATAATATCAGACATCCTTAGAACCTACTGAATGTATTAATTCACAAATACATTTATAAGATATATAAATCACAATTATGATGTCAAACACAAGTGGGTAAAAGAATAAAAAAAGACAATTTGTTGTTACATAATTTACTACTACAGTATTCCTCCGATTTGTAACAAAGGCTATGAACATGTTTAACAGATAACTGAGTCCCGGACAATATTGGGTGATTATCATGAGTTTAACTGACCGACATAGCATTGAACAGACTGGTGTTGTAGACACAGGCACGAAGGGTGTTCCCTGATAGACAAGACTGAAACAGCAGGACAGAATCCAGGACCCGCTGATGGAAGTCCTCGGCTGATTTATTGGCCATCTTAAAGTACAGGTAATCTGAATATAGCCTGGGACAAAACAGCACAGAGTCGTCAATGAATACAAAGTAGGAAGAGAAACAATAAGGGAATACTTGACTTGTGTATTAATTTATTTTGGATTATGGATTACGTGAGCTGGATATATAGGCTACTTCATTAAGTATAAAATTATAGCTATAGTAAATCACGGCTAAAACAATTCGATGAAGCATGACATTTGCATGATTTTCAACAAGGGAAAAGTAGCCTAAAACCCAAACCCCTAAAGGCATCAATTTAATCAACTGGCTCCATGATTACAGCCCCTGGAGAACAAATCCTTGTTTGAAAGCTAGAGCCAGATGTGTGCTGTAGGTTAATCTTTCTACCTCTCCACTGGGTCTCTGAGCATGATGATGATCTTAGCGTTGGGCTGGACTGCGTGGATGAAGTCCTGGACAAGCAGCGGTGGCTCTATCTCCTCCCGGCCATCATGGAGATAGCCCCAGGCTTCGTTGTCCCACATAGTTGATGCACTAGCGTCACCTGTCAATCAATGATCAAACAGCATTACCAGGAGTATATCAAGCAATGAATGAGAATGTAGGGGAGAGACTGGGGCTGGTTGTCGTGGTCCGTTGCCTGATGTTATCATTGGGAATGGGTCGGAGCTCGCAAAAGGGCAAATACCGCCCCCTACGCCTTCCGGCTGGTATTGCACTCCACTGGGAATGGTATAGTTTTTTTTCTGGGACGATCCAAGCCGTGCAGGCGTGGTTTAAATAATCAGGCAAGGTAACCTGATTTCAACGATACATCTGGGAAGCTGCCCCCCCCCCCATATGCAATGCTGTTGAACGTGGCACGGACCTCCGTGCCCAGTACTTCAAATGGCGATCAGATAATTGGATTATTTCTTTTGCATTACATCAGATACAAGGTAAGAACGCGCTACGAGGGCCATTTCATGTATGCACGAGGAAGGACAATAATGATGATCTAGCGTTGATTTCAGGAAGATTCGTTAATCAGCCGGAAAATGACAACGTGTTTTGTGTATTCCACTAAAGGGCTATTATCGCGTCTTTCTCTGGAATTACTAGAAATCACCAAAACTATACTCGTATTCAAAACGGTATAAAAACGGAAATGTACTGATGAAAAAACTATCCGTTTCGTACATGTTGACTGCAAGCAACTCACTGATAATCGACGAGTGTATTAGACCCATAGCCATACTTTAAGATACATTTTAAGCACTCGCAAATCTCCCAGTCCTCCCATTGATTAAAGCGGTGGCGCTCTAGCGCCCTCTCGCGCACTTAAGCGTGGCGGTCAATGAGTTAAGACCCTGACCTTCAATGATGAAAACAAGATGGAGGTCTTAGTTGACCTAATTTTGAATGGTCCTCATGGTGCTTCATCCTAAAACCGCTGTTAATATGGTTTTATCCAGAGGCGAATGTTGATTGGCGCTCCCATGAAGAAAAGACAATTCAGCCATATAGATTACAATGTCTATGCAAACATTCCCATGAAATCTTTTTTTAACAAAATTTGGTTCAATAATAACCCATCTTATTCTAACATGGCGATCGGCTGAGACATTTTGTAAAGCTAATCATACAGTAGTTGGCACTCCACATTAAATAATCATATTCAATAATCATAATCTTTTGATATTGGGAAACCTATGCATTTACTCCAATGGGGCAGCAAAGGGATTATTTAACTTTCAGACATCATAGATGAAAGAGGTCTCTTCTTTTTACTTGTATCATCAACTGAGGTCTGCCATGTGTGCTTGTGGAGTACCACAGGGGAGTATACTTGAGACTCACTCACTGTAAAAATGTATCTGTGGAGGAGGCATTGTTTCAAAACACTATAAAATAATGGTGAAGGCGTCATATAGACTTTTACCAATTGACACTCTTTGGAAAAAGGACTTTGGAATAACAAATTCTGAACTTAACTGGCTAACAATATGGAACAATGTTTCCCTCTCTTCTAGAAGTCCTAATCATCAAATGTTACATTTGATTTATTCACAGAACGTATGTCACCCCACACAAACTATTTTGTATGCAACAAAGACAAACACCTAATTGTTATTATGCTCAGGTAATGAAATAGGCACTTTCCTGCACATGGTGTGGGAATGCCCAGGAGTCTCTTAACACTTTGAGTGGCAGCGACGAGAATTCTCGTTAGTTCATGGCAACCGTTGAGTGCCAACCGACGAGAAATCTAGTTTTTAATCGTTTTTTTTTATTATCGATTTCTATACATTTTTCATCAATCTAGCCTCACGTTACCAGTGGGGATCTGTCTGAGCTCGAACAGGGAAAATACCGCCCCCTATCGTCTCTCCGGATGGTATTGCACCCCATTGGATTGGACTGAATGAAATGGATGGGGAAAAAAGAGTCCGGATTCCACATTTTACTTGTCAGGCATGTAATCCGAGCCTATTGCAGTCATCACCCACCATCAGAACAGCGTGGAATATGTCTTTCGACCACCCAGCGTTGGATCAATAAACGCGATCGATATTTGGAATGGCGATCAGGAATTGGAATAATCTTTTTGGAGAACATCTGATCTGAGGTAAGGAATCTATTTTACCAGTCTTGGGATAATCAGAGCTGTTTTCACCTATATATCAACATGTCCCATATGTGTGTGGGCTGTGAGTGTGTGCGTGCTGATCAGGAAATAAGATAATCGATTTTCAGCCCGCTTCTATAGCGTGCATAAGTACACATATACTATCGATAATCTAGCGTTTATTTGAAAACGATTCATAAATAGGCCGAAAAATGACAACGTGTTTTGTGTATTACAGTAAAGCGCGATTCCTGCCGAATCTTTTTTTTTCTTCTGAAAGTTTCAAAAAATGAGCGTTTTTCAAATTGGTATAAAACGGAAATTAACAAATTTAAAAAAATCCGTTTCGACAATGTTGACTGCAAACAAGTCATTGATAAGCGACGGTCGTATTAGACACATAGCCATAATTTAAGATATAGTTTATGCGTTCACAAATGTGAGCGTTCTGTCATTGAATAGAGCGTTGGCACTCAACGGGGTATCTAGGACTGGCACGGCTGGCACGGAAAGTGTTAATGTTGGAGGAGGGTCTCAGGAGGGTCTTCCTCCTCTCTATCATAGTGGGTAGAATTATACCCAACTCACAGATGCGTATGCTTCTTAGTGACACTTCACTCTTACAGCTTTCTATTAATGAGAACAGAATCCTCCTGGCAGGTTTAACAGCTGTAAAAAGAATGGTTGCATGTAGATGGAGACCGCCCCCCTACATTAGCACTGAAAGGTTTGTATGTTGAGTTTATCCATACAAATTAATTTCATTTGAAAATAGCAGAGAGGACGTTTTTTTTAGCTGCTTGGTCAAACCATGTACTATTAAGATAAACATTTGTAACGACCCCAGGCCCAGCCCGTGGTGCTTTTGTGTTCTCCTTTGTGTTCTCCTCTTTGTGGCGTCATCCCTCCGGTTACCCCTTGTTCCTGCCCTTGTCGTCTTGCCCTGTTCGTTTAGTTGAGTTTTATTTTCCGTGTTCACAATTCAGTTCTGTTAATAGCGCCAGCACGGCTGAGCCGTTTATGTTTCTTTTTGTAACTTGTCGTCGTCTAGTAAAGTTTGTATATACGCGTTACCCTGCCGTCTCTGCCTCCTCCATTCCTGTCCGCAAAACTGGGTTCTCCTCTCCTTCCCTCACTACCCCACCATTCCTAACAAACATTAGCTCAAGAGGTCCCATGGGGTTGCCTCACTGTGGTTTTGATCATATACAGTATAGTAGACTAAATGAATTGCAAATTTGTATGCTGTCACCTAATTATGTAAAGCTAATCATAACCACCTTTATTGATTCACTAACATGTCAATGATCGCTGTGTATGTTGTGCACGAGTTTGGATACTGGCAATTATGATTAATGGTAATAAATGGTCTCTGTATTTGTTATATATTGTACACGTGTTTGTTTGAGTGAGAGCTAAGAAATGTGTAGCTCCTGCTTTGTTGAACTACTTGTGTGCTATTTTGTGGCTACCCTGTGATTGATTGATTGATTGAAAACTTTATTAACAGATTGCAGAATGGGTACAGTACAGTACAGCTCAATACATACAATTGTTAAGGGGATGCAGACCAGAGAAATACTTTCGTCTTGTTTACATCAGGGTCCCCCATTTTCAATTCATCGTAACATATATGACATACATGACATACAGATAGACAGTACTGCTACATCTATACATTTATGACATACCAGATTTGCAAATCAGTACTGTTTGTGATACAAAAAGAGTCCAGAAAAAAAAGTATATACATTTGACGTAGAAACTGTACATTGGATTGGGTAGGTGGGGGGGGGGGGGGGATTGTACATTGGAGGTGGTTGGGTGGGTGGGGGGGGGGGGGGGGAGGTTGGGTAGGAGTGGGGTGGGGGGGGTACACTGTACAACTGTACAAACAAAACTGTACATTGGAATATTGACATGACCATACTTGGTAATTTACTGTACATTGGAGGGGGTTGTGTTCGGACATTTACAGTGGCCAGTTTCGAATTGTCTCCCTTAGGTGTTTTTTGAGAGTGTTTTTGAAAGTGGGTAGTGATTCACATTCCTTTACAGCTTTGGGTAGGGCGTTCCACATTGATGTGGCATAATTGCAAAACGTGTTTAGTCCCTTGTTTGAGCCGAATCTGGGTTTAACATGATTTGTGGAGCTCCCTCTGGTGTTGTGATCGTGGTATTCACTGACCTTTGGGAAGTATTTTGACATGTACATGGGTACCTTTGTCGTGTAGTGTATCTTGTAGACCAGGCCCATTGCAAGTTGCTGTACTCTGTCGTCTACTCTAAGCCATCCTAGGTTGTCAAAGTGGGCAGGGGTGAGGTGGGTTCTAGGAGTTAGGTCAAGCAGTAGTCTGACCAGTTTGTTTTGAGATGTTTGTAATTTTGTTTTTAGCGCCTTTGAGGTGCTTTGGTACCATGAGGTACAAGCATAGTCGTAGTACCCTTGAATGAGTGCTCCTGCCAGAGTCTTCAGGCTATTCAGAGGTATTATGATGTTCAGAGGATGAGGCACATTCATTGTCTGGCTATTCAGTCTAATTAGACTAGATAATAGCTAGCCATGTTGTTTTGCACATAGCAACCGTTGTTTCTTCCATCTTTCTGTGAACACCTTCTATAGACGGGTTTCTCATCCACGTCAAACTCAGTGTGCCTGCGCATCAAGGAGGCAAAAAGGTACGTAATCCTGGACAGAACAGTGGGGCACTGGGGCAGACTACAATATACAGTATTTGCATTTGTTAGCCATGCTAGCAATCTAAAAAATCAATCCATGCCAAAGCTAGATAATGTAAAAGGTAAAAGACTCACACACAAAACACAGTATGTTTATAAACAAGAAACCCGTCTATTGACTCCAGTTTATAGGCATACTGCCTGGTGGAGATTTGCGCTCTGTCTAAGTGCATTCTTCTAGTTGATAATATTTTTGACATATTTTATGGGATTAAAAGAGATACCTGTTTCTACCTAGACCACAAGCTTTCTAATGATGTTCAAATTAATCTTGTGAGATGCACTAGCTCTGTGAAATCAACGTGGTGCAACGGGGTGACAGCCATGCAGCTTGTGTCTCATCTACAGCAGCTGGAGAAATACTGTAGAAGTTCAGGCATATGGTATAATGCTCCTCAACTGGTTTAGACCTGTTTCCATGGTAACAGTAGACACCATCTCTTAGCATACAGTTGTCTGACACACAGTAATTATGCTCTGTACAATAAGCTATATTTAAATGCTTGCAATTGCATGGTTCCACACAGTATCAGATGTTGTGTAAAATCAGATAAAGAAAAGTTATGTAATTTTGCACTAGCAACCATAATGATTTCAAATCAGAATGATGTATAGATCTAACCACGTCAGGCCACGTTAGTAGAGTATTGGTATTGGGAGAAATCCCCCAATAATAAAATCCAGTGTCAGAAATCAAAGCAAAGCAAAGGTGTTAGATCCCTCTAAAGGTGATACAAGTGAAAGATTTGTCCAATATCTAACTAATTATCTAAGTCCATAATGTTAAAAGTAACAGATTGGATCGGTACTCTGTATGGGTAAAAAGACAAGAACAGAACCCTATGAGCAGTGAAAAGGTGGTATCTTGTCGTGGAACGTGACATGTCGGATACAGCAGCTTCCTCTCAGGAACAGGGAACAAAGGAGATTTTAAAGGCAGAGCAAAGTAATGTTGTTTGTGAGAACTGTCCTGTACAGTTAAGAGAGCCGGAGACTGAAGTGGTTTGTGAGAACTCTGACTCCTGTACAGTTCAGAGAGCAGGAAACTAAAGTTGTTTGTGAACGAGGTTGATGGAGATGCAGCGATTTGCGGCGACCCGATGGAGTCACGGATAATGGCAGACTTTCAACATATGTGGGAGTGAACTGGTGGAGATAAGCGGAAGCTGGACCTGACCTCTGCAGTGTAATGTGTTGTGGAAGCAAGATCATATCTTGTGATTTTTGCTTAAGTTTGGGGGGGGGGGGGGGGAACACGTGTAAAAAGTATGTAATCAAGAATGTAATCAAGTATGAAATCTTTAGTTAGTCAATCAGTATATATCGGGAAGATTTTGGGTGGTTTGCAGATCTTACTCTCACGTTTGACTGTTTGACGTATACTGTACCCGCTTTAAATTTATCATTTCAGCATTTTTATTAACTTCATATATTTATCCTTTTTGTATATTTACTTAAACGCAAAATTATAGTATGAGGTGATGCAGAGTCCACATAAGAGGCAGTGGCGGCTGGTCCATAGAGGGCGCTCGAGCGCCGCCCCCCCTGGTGGAGAGAGGAGAAGAAATTGTGTTTTTTGATTTTAGATTATGGACCCCTAAAAATAAACTAAACATGTTTAAAATAAATAATAATTACACATTTTAATTATGTTTGTTTTTAAAATGCATAATAACGTTAATATATCAAATATAAATCATTGTTTTGTGCGTGCTATTCTCCCCCCTCGTTTGTGATTCACGTCACTCTCTCATAGAAATCTACCTCCAAACCTGAGCGCTTGACTTAACGCTCACTGACTCTGCGTCACTGCGCGCAAGCAAATACAAGCAATATACATTTAGCCTATCAGGGTCATCAAATATGATGTCTGGGGGCGCGGCTTTCTAGCGCTCTAACAAAGCTTTATTTTGCTTTCCCTGCCTTCTTTTTCAAATGAGAGGATCAGACCCAGCATGGATTCAGACAGGAATGACCGATTTGAAGCACATATCAGATAAAACAAAAAACTAATTTCTTTAATTCGCCCTGTACACATTTAGCATTTAAGAGCATATACATATTGCATATTACATATGAGAGTCCCACACCAGTGTATTTAACCCTTACTTAAGCCTTGTTATTAACAACCTCTCCTGCACATCACACACAGTGTGACACAGTGTTCTCGGTCGTTTACATGGAGAAATGGCGCCACCGTCTGCGAAAATGCGGTATTGCACAACTAATATGACAAAGAAAATCGCCCCCTTTCCCCCCCGCGCCCCTCCTACTTCACGTGTCACAGGCCGCCACTGATAAGAGGACTCAGGGAAGTTTGTACCATGACTGGATGGTTCTTAGGGTCCCTCAAGTATGTTCTGATCTAATGGCTGGATGGTTCTTAGGGTCCCTCAAGTATGTTCTGATCTAATGCCTGGATGGTTCTTAGGGTCCCTCAAGTATGTTCTGATCTAATTATTGGATGGTTCTTAGGGTCCCTCAAGTATGTTCTGATCTAATTATTGGATGGTTCTTAGGGTCCCTCAAGTATGTTCTGATCTAATTATTGGATGGTTCTTAGGGTCCCTCAAGTATGTTCTGATCCAGGGGAAATCAGCTTTTTCCTTTGATGCCTCCAACTCTTGGAATGTCCTCCTCTCTCTGAAGATGGAGGTTCTCTCTTCCCTTAGAATGTTTAAGCATATGATTTCAGACCATTGTGTGACTAGCTGTAGCTGTTTTTAGCTGATTCTTTGTGTTTAATTTTCTGTGAATATTGCTGCTTTATTGTGTCCGTTTTGCATTTGTACGATCGTTGTTTCTGTAAATGAGGGGAAACCTAATTAGAAATTATTCTAAATAAAGGTTGAAATGAAATAAAGGCCATTCAACACGTATGTTCAGATAAGAGTGTTGCCTCAACAGTTACCATTAAAGGAACACTCCAACATTATGAGTGATGCGCTTACTGTCTTCCCCAGAGTCAGAGAAGAAGATAGATACCAATTTCCTCTCTGTGCGTTCAGTAGAAAATTATCCGGCTGCAAGCTAGCCTAGCTTAGCACGAATTAATGGAAGTGGATATAGACCACTAGCCTATAGCTGTTGGCCAAAAACACCTCTCCTAGAGTTTTAAGTTTCCACCTCCATTCAACGTTCGATTAGTGATCGAACACAGAAGTGTCGTCGGGGAAGATTTGTGTCTGCCCCGATGATACACATCTATATCATAGATACCATACAGGAGTTGTGTTAAGCCTAGGGTACATATATATACGGATGTATTAAGCTAAGGGCAGGGCTCGAAATTGCGACCGAAATTGTATCGGTGCAACCTCAAAATATAATTGGGAGCATTCGTGCGAGTGCAAATAATTGTTCTGGTGCGACCTCCTCCCCCCCCCCTCTCTCTGTCCATTCGCTAGTTTGTCACTCAGTATGTGCCTTGTGAGTTGACAGTGACCATTCTAACCAATCAAACGTGAGCTTGACGTTCTTACATTTAATGCTGATTTTAGATTGGTTAAGATTAGCCTCCTCCCTCATTTGGCAGGTGGATTTGCGATGTAATGTACCATTTAAAAGTTGAAAAGATTAAATATACGTTACGGGGATCAAGTGGGACATTTGTTGTGGTGTGGCAACCCTTTATCTCGTATGTGGAACGGTTGACTACGTCTCTCACCTCCTGAAACAAGGATACTGTAAAGGAACAACTCTGTAACATGAAATACTCTGAGAGCTTTGAATTTTTTGATATTTTTTTATTTATATATATATACATCTTTTTTATTTTATTTGGTTTTTTTAATAATTTTTTTTGTTTATTTTTATTTTTTTTATTATTATTATTATTATTATTATATATATTAGGGCTGACCCCTATTAGTCGATTAGTCGACTAATCGGTTGAAAGGAGCCGTAGTCGACTGGCCAACCTCTTAGTCGAATATATAAAAAAATAAATAAAAGCAAATATTTATTATTTTTTATTTTTTATAAAAAAAATTATCATTCTTTCCAAAAGAAAAGAGGCCTAGAAGCGTGGCTAACGCTAATGGCACGCATACCAGAGGCTAACTGCCTACGAAAACAGTCACAGAGGCACTGAAAGAGGATTTCACCCATCTAATGAACACACTAGACTAGACAAATATCAAGATGTATCCAAAAAATTTTTTACCAATAGTCGACTAATGGCAAATTTTGGCCAATCATAGTCGGCCATCCAAATCCTTAGTCGGGGACAGCCCTAATATATATATATATATTTCTTTCTACATATTTTTTGGTGTTGGTCTGTTTTTTTGTTTGTTTTTTGTTTGTTTTGTCGATAAGTGTATGTATGTCACGTTCGTATTGTCTACTGTAATGTCTAAAAAAAACGAATAGAAAATATCAAATATAAAAAAAATATTAGCCTTCAAGCCTCGCTGTCTTCTCTCATCCTACAGAAAGTTGTTGACGCACACACACGTTCACACATGCTGCTCCCAGTGCTCGCATTGCCCCTGCCCCTCCCCCTCACAGACCCGTATAGTCAACATCTCTCATTCGCTCTGAAGAGAGCAAGAGTGCAGCTCCTCTTTCAACATCACTTAACAAAATGACTCAGTAAACTATTCACTTTAGTTTAATGCACACGGCGTTGTCTAACGTTATGTAGCTGGCTAGCTACTGATAGGCGCTCGTGTCAACGGCTGATACCATCATAGGCATTCGTTTTTGCAGCTGTTGACTAGCTAGCTAGCTAACGTTAGCTACCTAGCAACTGTAGCTAGCTAATACTGACTACTACCTTTTAATTCGCAATGGAGTGGAGCTAACTAACTGTACAAATCGATGTGATTGGCTGAGACTGTATTTTGTACAGTTGGCTGCCTGGCTGTCGTGGATTCGGGTAGCCAGCTAGCTGGCTGGCAGTTCATAGTGCAGTAGTTTGTGTATCTATGTACATTGATGATAAAGAGGGGTTTCCCCCTCCTAATGTACAGTCTCCTCCCCATCATATGTATATATTTTATGTTAGGATTTCTGGGTAACAGTACTGTATATTTGCATATTGTATATGTCACAAATGTAACAGTACTATATACCTGTATGCCATCTATGTCCCTATGTCATAAATGTCATGTATGTTGTGTATGTCATAAATTTCACTATGAATTGAAAATGGGGGACCCTGATGTAAACAAGACAAACGTCTTTCTCTGGTCTGCATCCCCTTAATAATTGTGTGTATTGAGTAGAGATGCACCGATATGAAAATTTGCGGCCGATACCAATACAGATTGTTCAACTAACACAATCGACCGATACCGATATTTGTGACAATTAAAAAAAAAAAAAAAAAAAATATGAAACTACTGTATATTTGTATGTCTCTAAATGTTTTGATGAATTGAAAATGGAGGACCCTTATGTAAAAAAGCCGAAAGTCTTTTTCTGGTCTTCATCCTCCAGTCTTAGCACTGTTGTTGTATTGAGCAGTACTGTATTGTACCCATTCTGCAATCTGTTAATAAAATGTTCAATCAATCAATCAGACAAATGTATAGAAAAGCTTTTATTATAACCATATAACAAAAAATGATATTATTGTTTATGAAAATGTTTTAGCCCTATGCTTGACTATTATTGTAGGCATGGCAACAAATAAAAGAATAATAATAAAATGAATAAATAAAATATTAAATAAATAAATAAATAGGCTACACGTCTCTCTTTTTGTGTTACAAATTGTGCTCACCGATATGAACATAGGCCTCTTTACTTACTTAAAAAAGAAAACATCAAGAAATATGTTTATGGTATTCCATCATGCCATGTGTGTTTTTTATATATTTTATAATGCTCATGATTATTGCTGAAGTCTGAGTCATACAATACCCACTGGCTTTCATAACCTAACAGACTAACTTGACTAAAAAGACTAAAAAGTTTATGAGTTTTAAGAGTTTAAGAGACAGCACTCACTGTATCTCTCTCGAACAAAGCTCCATGTTCTCCAGTAATATCTCCATAATCTGAGTTTGCAATGCATGATGTGTCGTGTCAGGTACAACAGAACAATTTTGATTGACAGTCGATTCTGCCAATTACGTCACACCGCTTGCACCCACCTCCTGCTGTTCTTACCACCAATCGGCAAGAGCTTATTCGTTTTTTACTTCCGGGAAGTCCGCCATTGATCTTCACGAGAGAACCACAACAAACTTACCGTAGCTAATAATAACTAAGGCTGTCAAATATATCGCGTTAATATCGCGTTAACTCCCGATTCTATTAATGTCACTAATTTTTTTAACTCAAGATTAACTAAAAAAAAAAAAAAAAAAAAAAAAAAAAAAATTACTAGACTTCACTCAGGTGTATTATTGATGCTCTCATTGATGCTATGTTTGTTTCTGAAGTGTGTGTGTGTGTGTGTGTGTGTGTGTGTGTGTGTGTGTGTGTGTGTGTGTGTGTGTGTGTGTGTGTGTGTGTGTGTGTGTGTGTGTGTGTGTGTGTGTGTGTGTGTGTGAGATATAGAGAGAGAGGGGGGTGAGAGAGATGAGGAAGGGGCAAAAGAGAAAAAGAGCTGGGAGAGTGTGTGTGAGGGAGAGAGGGGGGTGTGTGATTAATCAGCCCTTGTGTGTGTGAATGTAACAAGTTCCTAACGTTTTCTTTCCCCTATTATTTCATGCACACTTTATTCATTGTTTTAAATTATTATTTTCTTTTAAGTTATTTTGTGCATCACTCTGTTTTGAATTTGATGCAAATTTGCAATGCATGAGGGTCATCCTTTTGTGTTAAATGGCTGCACAAAGCAAGCATTTGTTGACTCGCATGTTGATAAGAGTATTAAAACTTGGAACTTGAAAAAGATCTGTTTAAGGTATAAAAAAAAATTAAAAATAAAGATGCGATTAATTTGCAATTAATCGCGAGTTAACTATGGACAATCATGCGATTAATCGAGTTAAATATTTTAATCGTTTGACAGCACTACTAATAACGTTAGCTCTCCGCGGCCCACCAGTAGACTACCAGCGCTCCGCAGGAGTACTAAACGAGGCATAATGATTTTACTGCAACGAATGTTATAATAAAAGCTTTTCTATACATTTGTCTGATTGAAAACTTTATTAACAGATTGCAGAATGGGTACAATTCAGTACGGGCTCTCTGAGCAAAGGAAGGAAGTGAGAGATATGAATGAGTAATGCTTGCTATGGTCGGGTAAATACGCTGATGTTATTGAATGTGTAACTATATAACGTTAATGCCACAAAACAAATGCCTTTGTTAACTTTGATGCAGTAGCGTGTGTGTGTGTGGGGGCGGGGTTGTGCAGGTTGCTTGACTGAAAAGTTTTTCAAAGTTTGAACGTGTGGACCAGATTGACGCAACACAAATTGACAGATATTTATCGGCCGCTGCCATCGGCAAATTTGAATTTATTGGCCGATAGGCCGATGGCAGTCAACAAGGCACTTATCGGCCGATACCGATACCCGACCGATATATCGGTGCACCCCTAGTATTGAGCCGTACTGTATTGTACCCATTCTGCAATCTGTTAAATAAAGTTTTCATTCATTCATTCATTCATTCATTAGCTGGCTGTTGTTGGCTGAAAGATCGAGTTCTCTCATAGCCGTGAGTAATCGATCAATCGATTACTCAAGCCCACCCCTATAAGCTATACAAAAAGAAAGTGACTGATCTAGTGAGCTAGAATCGGAATATTCCACCCATAAATAGCTAATGTCAAATGGAAGTATTGTATATTCTGAAAAGTATACTGTTTGAAAGTGGTCAGACAGTTCCCTCTGTGTGTAATACAGACAGTCGTCACACATTCGTAAATAACATTTACAGAAAAGCTTATTGTGCACTGTAATAAAAGACGTTTCGTTCAATGGGGGATTTTTTTATGTACCGAATAACGTGAAACCGTGGTATTTTTGCCCAAGGTTATCGTATCCTCAAAATGTCATATCGGCACATGCCTAGTCTACACTATAGGCTACACTTCTTCTTCTTTCGTGTAACGTCAGAGGTCCAACTCCGTATCTTGTAGCCATGCCCTTAACTCTGGTCCCACATCAAAGAGGCTGGCTTCCGAGGGTGGTTTGTATAGGGGGCAGATGGTCAGGATGTGGTCAACAGTCTGCTCAGGGTCTCCACACTCACATGCAGCACTGTCTGCCAGGCCCCACTTCTTTAATGATGCTTTAAAGCGACCAACCCCAGATCTTAAACGGTTCAGCAGAACCCATTGCCGGCGTGGAAGATCGTCTCCTGTGGCGCCATCTCCTGGATCCCAGATGTGGTGGTGGATACGGGTTGGCCCAGCACTCTCCCACTCTCTCTTCCAGGCTGCCGCCAGCCATCCATTTCTGGATAGGTCCTCAGCGGTGGAACGGAGCATCTCTTGTGCCACCTTGTTGTAGGGGTGGCGGGACTTGAGTCTGCTCATAGGTGCTGTTGTTGTTGTGGTGTTGTGTAGGATGTGCCAGTCATGCTTCACTGCCTTCCTTGCTAGGGCGAGAGTGGCAGCCTCTCGTCGTAGGCCAGCTGGCTACACTACTAGGTCTACACTACTATAGTTTAAGGCTACTTTCACTGTTTTACTGCATTACAGTACTGTTATATTGTCATTTTTTTTTATCAATAAAAAAGAATATATTACATATATATTGTTGGTGTTCCTTACATTTTGATGGGTGCTCCTACATTTTTGCTGGTGCTCCCTTTGCTAACTTTTTTAAAAATGTTAATTTCGAGCCCTGTAAGGGCTTATGAAGGCATATTCATTCTTCTTTCTCACGTTCTGTAGGTCCACGTCAATCTGACCTGATCACCATATAGCACATTGTAGGAGGAGTCTGATTCCAGACTCAACATCCTGTGAGATTTAGATTTAGAGTTCAGAGAACAAGGAACTGTCATTAAAATTAGCAGCATTTCCCTTTATTTTGTATTTATTTATTTATTTATCTTTTGCCCTTTTTTTAGGGCACTCCATCCACCCCCCCCCCCCCCCCCTCTTCGGGGAACAACTTTACTGTATTATTTATTATACATTTTAACTATTTACAATGCAAAATACAATAAAAATTGTAGTAAAATAAGAAAAATCGTGACATTTCATTGCCCTCTCGGAGAGGGGAGTAAGTAAAGTAGGGGGTGAGGAGGGGGATTGAGAGAAGGGTGGGTTGTGGAGTGGCTCACAGGTCAATCTCATGTGATTAGGAGCCTAGATTATCCACAAGCAATTCCCAGATGCTATTAAATTGTGAGACTTCGATGTGATCCACGGTTGAGATTGTTTCCTGTGATATGTAATTTGAGAGAAGGCCCAACCATTGCCCAGTATTCACATTTTGTCTTGTCTTCCAGTTTAAGAGGATAGTTTTCTTCACGACAGCTAGAGAAATGAGCAGGGGTTTGGTGTTCTGGACTATTAAATGGATAGCAGTAGTATCCCCGAGTAGACAGAGGGAGGGGGAGAGAGGAATGCTGCTGCTCATGACCCGGGATAGTGTATTGATTACGGAATTCCAGAAGTCTTGAACAGGTGGGCAGAGCCAGGTGGCATGGAAATAGTTGTCTGGGGTGTTGAGGGTGCAATGGGAGCATACATCTGTGCGGGGTCATCCCTATGTTCCCCGGCTTCTATGTTCCCCGCTCCCAAAAAAAGGGTTCTATGTTCCCCGGGTCCTAGATGAGCCATTCTCAAACAGTGGGCCAGTGAGCGTCATGCTCACTCTCAGGGATGTCAGGAAATTGCAATGCAGTGTTTCCGTTGAAACATTTACATTTACTGTACATTTAGTAATTTAGCTGATGCTTTTATCCAAAGCGATTTTACAAATTGTGTACAACAAGTCAGCAGGAGGGGTAGGCCTACACCTCTGGCGGCAGTGGTAGCATAGAAAGTAGTAGTATAGACATAATAGTAGCATAGTAGTATTAGTAGTAGTGGGTGACAATATTGTCACAAGGAAAGATGAAATTACCTACCTGGGTTCCATCCTAGAGGCTAATCTTTCATGTGACAAAATGGCATCCAATGTAATAAAAAAAGTCAACCAACGAACTCGATTCTTGTACCGGATCTCCTCTCTGGTAAAAAAGAATACCCTGAAGTGTGAGGTTTTGTCCGCTCCCCACCCACTCGCTCCGTTCCTTTAAGGTATTTTGTTAATTAATTGCATTCCGCGCCTCACGCTTCTTTCCTGTAAGATGCCGTGTGATTGGTGCTCTCCCCACCACACGCTTCTGGAGCAATGATCAATTTCATCCCGCAGCTGTCACAGCTTGTCATTAAGCGCCCCGTGGCTTTAAATACCCTGATCTCCCTAATATCGATGTTGGATCGTTTTGAATATTCCCTGCATCTGCCTTTCTTTCCCGTCGCTGTCTGTTGCTCCCCAGGACTCTCGTGAAGTATCCCTGTTGGAGAACCTGATTCCCCATACGAAGCTACGCCTCGTTTATCTGCCCGCTTTACGCGTTGCGCTCTGGTGAGTTTTTGGAAACAGTCTTTTTTGGATCAATCGTTTTTGTGTGTTTGTGAAACACCGAAGAGATCCCGTTTTGTTATACTGTTCTCACCTATTTTTTGTTGTAGGATTTTCACGTTGGATTACCGTATTGTTTTTTCTCTGGACACTGCTAACTGTGTGTATCACACCGAAGATCAAGTCACTTGGATATATTGTTTGGATCAGTCACCTCTCTGTTTCTATTGTGCGCTGAGCTAACTGGGATTTCTCTCTCCCCCTCCGTTTCCACCTGGAGTGTATGCTGGGGGGATCTGCAGAGCGGCTCAGACGTCACAAGCAAATTCCTCACCATCACCGTCTGGGAGAATCTGCAGAGCCGCAAACATTCTTCACATGCCAGATTCCCCGTTTGTTCTGTTTTCCACCTAATTCAATCTTGTGACGCTGTGAATAAACACGCCCTTGTTTTTGGCTAACTCTGAAACAACTCTCTCTGTGCCGTTGCGCTTGGGGTCGGTTACAAACCCTAACATGAAGACTCTGGCAGGAGCACTCATTCAAGGGTACTACGACTATGCTTGCACCTCATGGTACCAAAGCACCTCAAAGGCACTAAAAACCAAATTACAAACATCTCAAAACAAACTAGTCAGACTACTGATTGACCTGACTCCTAGAACCCACCTCACCCCTGCCCACTTTGACAACCTAGGATGGCTTAGAGTAGACGACAGAGTACAGCAACTTGCAATGGGCCTGGTCTACAAGATACACTACACGACCAAGGTACCCATGTACATGTCAAAATACTTCCCAAAGGTCAGTGAATACCACGATCACAACACCAGAGGGAGCTCCACAAATCATGTTAAACCCAGATTCGGCTCAAACAAGGGACTAAACACGTTTTTGCAATTATGCCACATCAATGTGGAACGCCCTACCCAAAGCTGTAAAGGAATGTGAATCACTACCCACTTTCAAAAACACTCTCAAAGAACACCTACGGGAGACTGCAATTCGAAACTGGCCCCTACAAATGTCCTAACCCAGTTGTACAGTAAATTACCAAGTAAGGCTTTGTCAGTATTCCAATGTACAGTGTACAGTGTGCCCCCCCCCCCCACCTCCAATGTACAGTCCCCCCCCCACCCAACCCCACCCCACCTACCCAACCTCCTCCAATGTACAGTTTCTACGTCAAATGTATATACACTCTTTTCTGGACACTTTTTGTATCACAAACAGTACTGTATTTGCAAATCTGGTATGTCATAAATGTATAGATGTAGCAGTACTGTCTATCTGTATGTCCTGTGTGTCATATATGTTATGATGAATTGAAAATGGGGGACCCTGATGTAAACAAGACGAAAGTCTTTCTCTGGTCTGCATCCCCTTAACAATTGTATGTATTGAGCTGTACTGTACTGTACCCATTCTGCAATCTGTTAATAAACTTTTCAATCAATCAATCAATCAATATAGACATAGTAGCATAGAAGGTAGTAGTTGTATAGGCCTAGTAGCATAGTAAGTAGTAGTATAGACATATTAACATAGTAGGTAGTAGTATAGGCATAGTAGCATAGCAAATAGTAGTATAGACATATTAGCATAGTAGATAGTAGTATAGGCATAGTAGCATAGTAATAATAGACATAGTAGATAGTAGTATAGGCATAGTAGCATAGTAAATAGTAGTATACAGGGCTGTACACTGCGACGAGATTATCGCAAATTGGCCCTTAATTTGGCCCGTGCGAGTGGAAAATAATATTTGGGGGCAACCTTGCGAGTAGTGATTTAAACCCTTCATTCGCATTTCACTCCTAAATTAATCCATACAAATTGGATAAAAAATTGTTTAAACATTAGCCTACAACCAGGGTTGTACAGTGGGACATAATGTTGCGGTGCTATGAAAAAATCTGTCGGCAATGAATGAATTTACTGCGTAGCTGCCTGTGTGAAAAAAAGATTTGCGTGTGAAGTGAATCTGGGCCACGCTATATAGGCCTACTTCGTAGTTGTAGTCTATCGTGCGATTAAATACCATGTCCCGTCTGCATAGAGTCCATACATCCAACACCAAATCCCATAATTCCTAGCGAACAATCGAATCGAAACTGAATGTGGCATCTTCCTTTCAATAAATTTAAGCCGCTAATTTAGCTCTGCAAGAAGAACGGAGCGGATATCAGTCCATCTTATGACAACCACGTCCAATGTGGAGAGATGATAAGAGACCATAGCCGATTAAATTAAGTCCGATCTGGCAGTGATGATTGACGGGGACACACTTCTAACGTTCAGGTTCAGCCATGCATTAGGTGAGTCGCCCACTATTAGGACGTTTTTCAATACTTAAATACCGTCTACTTAAATTTCCCTCCGGGGATCAATAAAGTATCACCTATCTATCTATCTATCTAATAATGAGACAATATGCAAATAAGATAATACTAATAATTGTCACGGTTCCCCGTATGAAAGTGGCTTGCAACTTACTGCTGGTAAAATCACTGTTTATTTCTCGTTTTGCATAGTATTACATTCCTCTTCTATAAACAATCAAAGTCCTACCGTAAGAGCCTCATACGGGTCAATTAAACCTTTTTGATTAGAGTCTTTCCTTCGAGCTAAGTTGAACTGAACATTTTACTGTCAAAAGCGCAAACTTAAACAAGGTTGCGTCGCAACACGGTTTTCAAAATAAAGGTCACATATACAAATACCCCTCAATTCTTATTAAAAAAAGTCCTGGATATACATAAACATTAATTGGCATAGATCTCTATAAACGGCCCAACACATTGATCACTTTAGGCACACCCTGAAACCAGTAACATCACAAATATGAAGCGAGTAATTACCCATAAAAATAATAAACCTTTCATGGGGTTATTTACAATAATAATAATTCATTTTATGTATAAAGCACTTTTCATTGTGAAACAAAGGTATGCAGAGTTTCTTGTCCTCCTGATTAATGCAATGGTGTGTGTGTGTTGTGGTGATCTCATTCAAGGAGCACTACAAGCGCGCGCACACACACACACACACAGTTTGTTGTTTTTGTTCTATTAGTGATTTACACACTCTCAGTTGGTTCATTATAAAAGATACAAACCTGAAAACAAACGCACTTAAATGTTAAATAAAAGGACCATTGCCGGAGAGTCAGCATTACCTTGGCTCGGGCTGATCGCTATACTAACTCGTTTGGCTGAGTTAGGGGGAGGGGAGCCGTGGGTGGGTCCTGGGCGTTGTGGACAGCGACCCCTACAGTTCGGTCGGGGCGTCTGCTCAGCGAAGGTAGGATCTGGTGAGAGGTAGTGCGGCCTCCCACACATTACACTCTCCCAGTGAGAATCTGCGCGGCCAGGCTGGCTGCCGGCTGGCTGCACATGCGTCGGAGGAAAGCATGTGACAGTCTCCGGCCTCTCGGACCAACAGTAGGGGAAAGTGCGCAACAACCAGGAAGGG
This sequence comes from Notolepis coatsorum, assembly GCF_963971535.1. Lineage (NCBI taxonomy): Eukaryota > Metazoa > Chordata > Actinopteri > Aulopiformes > Paralepididae > Notolepis > Notolepis coatsorum. Next base: position 132,156,430 of record NC_140173.1, read on the forward strand.
GGTTGGGAATTGGCATAACGACTAACAGTGGGATGGGAGAAAAATCGGAAAAAGAAGGAGGGGGAAAAAGATATATAAAAAAAAAAAAAAAGGGACCACAGTAATGAGGCAGGAGGAACATATTTTTTTGCACTATAATGGTAAAATTGTTATTTAAAAATGTGCCCCTAAAAAATATTCTGTGCCCCTAAATTTCTCATTTAGGGGCAAGTGTGCCCCTAGTGAAAAAGCTTAGCGTACAGCCCTGGTGCTGTCAATCGATACAAATATTTTATCTAATTAATCGCATGATTGTCCATAGTTAACTCGCGATTAATCGCTAATTAATCTAATTTATTTGTATTTGTTTATTTATCTACCTTAAACGGATATTTTTCAAGTCCCAAGTTTTAATACTCTTATCAACATGAGTCAACAAATGCTTGCTTTATGCAGCCATTTAACACAAAAGGATGACCCTCATGCATTACAAATTTTCATCAAATTCAAAACAGAGTGATGCACAAAATAACTTATAACAATGAATAAAGTGTGCATGAAATAATAGGGGAAAGAACGTTAGGAACTTGTTACATTCACCCACACAAGGGCTGAGTACTCACACCCCCCCCTCTCTCTCTCACACACACACACTCTCCCAACTCTCTTTTTCTCTTGCCCCTTCCTCATCTCTCACCCCCTCTCTCTCTCTATCTCACACACACACACACACACACACGCACACTTTGAGTCAGAAACAAACATAGTATCAAATGAGAGTATCAATAATACACCTGAGTGAAGTCTAGTAAAAAAAATATTAAAAAAATAAATGTATTTTTTTCTAAAAGGTTTATTGTGAGTTAAAAAAAATTGTGCTGTTAATAGAATTGTGCGTTAACGCGTTAATACTGCATTAACTTTGACAGCCTTAGTATAGACATATTAGCATAGTAGATAGTAGTATAGGCATAGTAGTATAGTAAATAGTAGTATAGACATATTAGCATAGTAGATAGTAGTATAGGCATAGTAGCATAGTAGATAATAGTAGGAGGAAGAAAAGTGCTAGAAATAAAAAATGTTTTAAAGACAACCGCGCTTCCCAAGAGTTTTCAATTGTAGGGACAGTAGGGACGACCAGCGCTGTTTTTAGTGCTTCCCTTAGCCACTGCCAGCTGAAAAGGATGTTTCCCATGGATACGCTGCCTAATTAGACAACAGATGCATGCATCTGAACACTCACACACTCACACAGAAAGTATGGACACTTATACAACGGCATGCAAATTTCTCGATTCTGATTGGCCATTCACACGTCTTTATTGGTAACAATCCACGGTCCTGGGCTCAGGACCCGCCCACAACCAAATCACATAACCCTCCCCGGCTCACTCCGGGAGAAAACAGGATCGCGGAGAACAAATGGTTATGTTGAAAGCACCATAACGACTAAATATGAAGCGATTCTGTCAAGGGGAATGTGTTAGTATTTTAAACAATGTTGGATGATGTAATTGATGGGTCTTGACTCAATCTAGAACAAAAGAAAAATCGCGGATTGATTGATAGATTAATTGATTGATTTAAATTTCTTCCTTCCTACTTTCCGACTGCAGCGTTCTCTCTCACACTGTCCGACGCTGGCGTACCCACAAACACACACATACGCACACACACATACACACACACACATACACACACACACACGCACACGCACACACACACTGTGACACACACACACACACACACACACACGCACACACACACACACACTCCTGTCTGCAACAGCGGGGGAGTCAGACTGAGAGAGAAGCAGCGCTGTTTTAAGTGAGCATGGTCTATTGAATTGATTGATTGGTTGATTGCTAATTTTATTACTGTACCCCTGGTTTCCAACTGGTTAAGTTTAGGCTAAAAGAAATAAATAAAAAAATAGGGCGAAGAAAACGTTTTTTTCCTATAGGGCAAAGAAAACGTTTTAATAAATTTTCAATCAATCATTCCAATAATACACAGTTGGATGTGTTAGTTGGTTGGATGCACTTCAAGCTGCTTCCACATGAGGCAACTTCTCTCAATCATTCCAATAATACACAGTTGGATGTGTTAGTTTGGTTGGATGCACTTCAAGCTGCTTCCACATGGAGTTGTGGGAACTACTTTTTCTGGCGGATGGTTTTTTCAATAAATCTTCGATTAATGTGTGTTTATTGTATAGAAATAAGGTTGGATGAATCTGGCAGTTGTATAAAAGCTTTACACCACGTGCAGTCGTGATTTGTGACCAATAAACCATGCCTAGGGGGGTCTAACGACCCTCGGCTGCGCCTCGGGCCTAACAACCACCCCTAGGCATGGTTTATTGGTCACAAACCACTCCTGCGTGTGATGTAATGCTTAAATACGGCGTTGCGCAATATGTCGGGGCTCCCCCGCAGGTCGGACCATGGGGCCCCGCCCCCTCCCCTAAATCAATAATAGAGTACATGGGATAGACATCGCGGCCACTTTTTTAAATGTTTATCTTTTTCAGGCATCTTTTGTAAACAGTAGGAACTTTCTGTATAAAGATGCATCTGATTTAAACAGTATAGGGTCAGTAGGCACTTTCTGTATAAAGATACATCTGATTTAAACAGTAAGGTCAGTAGGAACTGTATAATAATATACATCTGATTTAAACATCATTGACAAATACAAACAAGTGGCTGTGTATTTTTTGTAACATGAAGGTTGTAGAACGCTATCATCATTGGAGTTCATACAACGGAACAGTTCACATATAACATTCTGTATAAAAGTAGCCTACAAAAAACAAACAAACAAAACACATCCTATAGGCTACATAGAGGATGCAATCAGGAGCTGCTTTGTAGGCCTATTATTTTATACGAGCGTGTCTCCTGGCATTGTTCTGCGCAAAGTCCTGTATGACAGTCTTTAAATCTATACTGCGCGCGCGCGTCGGCTCTCAATACTAAGGACAGCTAACCCAGACAGTCTCTCTTGCGACATTGTGCTCCTCAAATAGGTATTTATTAATTTAAGTTTTGAGAAAGATCTCTCAGCACTGGCAACAGTCACGGGTATAGTTAAAAAACAATTTCAGTGCTGTGGCAACATCGGGGATACTTGGCAAAATGGACTGATTTTCAATGAGCAGGGTTTGTGCAAGGTCTTTGATTGTTCCACGCTCAATGTTCTTTATAGTATTAGGCCTAAGAGCATTACGCGTCTGTCTTTGAAGAGACTGTGGACCCCCCATGATGATGCCAGCTCTTGCGCGTGCGCTTTTAAGCCATCAAACTCTCCTCGGAGTTGGGCAAGTGTGTCGGTTGCGTTACCAAGCATTGCTGTCGCCTGTAACAGGTCCACGTCTTTGCGCTGGAGATAATTATAATGATACACTGTTGTACTACAGCATACACATGACAGGGATGGGGTGCCTAGCAACATAGCAGGGAGGGGGGGGCCCCGCCCTCTGCGCCCTGTTCCCGCGTTACGAAATCTATGAGGATAGCCTACAGTGGGGGCGGGGCCCCCTAAGCTCCGGGGCTCCCCCGCGCCGTGGGGGGTGCGGGGGCCTCCCCTACGCCACTGGACACATACAGTACTACAGTACAAGGTTATTATAGTTAACAAAAACTAGATGAAAAACTAAAGCTATGTGTGAGGGGAAAAAAACATTTTAGTTAAAGGAACCTTAACCAAACCCTTTAACTGAAATAAAAATGTAAAACTAGACTTTAGAAAGAAAAAAAATTAACTAAAACTGCATTGTGTACTTAGAAAACGAACTAAAATAAAATAGAAATATACATAAAGTGTCTTTAGCTTCAGTCTTTGTCAATTTGGTAAAGTTAACACAACAAGCATGAGGAAGCTTTGGTGCATAATGTTCATTGAGACTCAGATGTCTACATGACTGTGAGTGATTTGTATTACAGAATATGCCACCTGTTCTGAACTTCTTAAATCTTGCCCCTGACAAATACCACCCATATTACAAAGAAAAGTATAAATCTAATTATGAAACTAATAAGAACTAAACAATTTTAAACCATAAAAACTAAACTGAAACTAGCAAACCCACTCGGGAAACAAATAGAAACTAAATTGAATCGAAAACCTACAATTTAAAACGAATGAAAAATACAAAACTATAATAACCCTGGTACAGTAGCTACAGTATGCACCCTCACACAAACACACCTCATACAAAAACATGTGTACACACACACACACGCTCGGTTTGGTGTAGACAGTGGCGCTGCTGGCTCTCCGGCTAGTGACGTCACTGGCACGCCGGCTGTTGTGGAGGGGGGGGGGGGTAACCGCGGGGGGGCGGGGACGCTCTCTCGTTGTCGGAACACAGTGTGAGAAGAGCATTTATGCAGGTAAACACCAGGAAGGCTGCTGGCCCAGATGGTATAACAGGACGCATACTTAAGTCCTGTGCCAACCAGCTGGCCCCGGTGTTCACCGCCATATTCAATCAATCCCTGGCGGAGTCAGTGGTCCCTGCCTGCTTCAAGATGTCTACCATCATCCCTGTACCGAAGAAACCCTCCCCAACATGTCCAAATGACTACAGACCGGTGGCACTCACCTCTGTGGTCATGAAATGTTTCGAGAGGCTGGTCAAGGACCACATTTGTGCCTCCCTCCCCAGTGATATGGACCCTATGCAATTTGCATACAGGACAAACAGGTCCACTGACGACGCGGTCTCCCAGGTACTGCACAGCACCCTCTCTCACCTTGACCGTCAGAAGGGGGGCTATGTGAGACTGTTGTTCATTGACTACAGCTCAGCGTTCAACACCATAGTCCCCACCAGACTGGTGGACAAGCTGATCGAGCTAGGTCTGAGCTCCGCCCTGAGCGCCTGGGTACTGGACTTTCTGAGTGAAAGACCCCAGGCGGTCAGGGTGGGGGGTCAGACCTCCAACACCATCACCCTGAGCATCGGGTCCCCCCAGGGCTGTGTTCTGAGCCCCCTGCTGTACTCACTCTACACACACGATTGTGTGGCCAAGTTCAGCTCCAACTCCATAGTGAAGTTCGCAGACGACACGGTGGTGGTGGGGCTGATCTCGGACAACGACGAGAAGGCCTACCGGGAGGAGGTTGAGGTACTGGAACGCTGGTGCCAGGACAACAGCCTACTCCTGAACATTCGTAAAACCAAGGAGCTGATCGTGGATTATAGGAGAGGACAGCAGGAGACGCACACACCACTGATGATTAACGGGGCTACCGTGGACAGGGTGAGCAGCTTTAAGTACCTGGGGGTCCACATCTCAGAGGATCTGACATGGTCAACACACATAGACACAGTAGTAAAGAAGGCGAAACAGCGCCTCTACCACCTGAGACAGTTAAGGAAGTTCAGAGTATCGGGGAAGATACTCCAGTCCTTCTACTCAGGGGCTGTAGAGAGCATCTTGACTGGAAACATCACTGCCTGGTATGGAAACAGCACGGCACAGGACAAGAAGGCCCTACAGAGAGTGGTGCGCTCAGCCGAGCGTACCACGGGTATTGCACTACCTCCCCTGCAGGTTCTATACAACAAGAGGTGCAAATCCAGAGCCTGCAGAATAATGAAAGACCCCCACCACCCCAATAACAGCCTGTTTCAGCTGCTGAGATCAGGCAGACGCCTGCAAACCCCAGCTACTAGGACAGAGAGGCTTAGGCTTAGCTTCTTCCCCCAGGCCATCAGAGTCCTGAACAATGAACATTGAGTACCACAGAACACTGAACTATCCACACATAAGCACACATGAGCACACACACGACACGCACGCTGTGCACGCTCACACACTAGCAGCCACTTTAACACTTTAACATGAGCGGGCACACACTCATGCCGCACACACCCACACTTATTGCCAAAAGGAAAGGCCACTTTAAATTAGTATTAGCAACAGTAACAGTGTATTGCACTACCAAAGCTACCTAGCATGTCCTATATGCTCTGTAAATAACTATGTACAGATACCGAGATGTCACACCATGTTACCTGTTACCTGTTATTGCACAATGTTTTTGTATTGGATTCTATTATATGTTGTACCCACTGTATTGCACAACGTTGCGGGCAAGACCACCCGCATTTCATTGTATACTCGTATACCGTGACAAATAAAACTCTTGACTTGACTTGACACACACACACACACACACACATCATAAATCCAATACACTCTAGAAAAGATGTGTTTTAAAGCTGTATTTACCTGTGATGAGCTGGAGCTTTCTGTGATCTCTGGATGTATTTCCTATTATGCCTTCCTGGATGTGGTAAGCTGCCAGGTCGAAAAGGTCCAGGTAATCTCCCAAAGGGAACCGATCCTGGAGGCCATCTTTAAAACGGATATAACCTGTACCACAAGGAACCACAAAACCACCATAATTTGGCTTACATATTCACTGACTCATTGGCCATTTTGCTTTTTTAATTTTTTTTAATTTCTAGAGATCAATGACTTGTTTTGATTTTATATTGTTGTATTTACATGTTCGAAATAAAGATTTCAAATAAAATAAAATAAAGGTGCTGTGCCTGTGAGCACATTCACACACCGACAGCAGAGGCAACCAGGCAAGGTGCCAACCTGCTCATCGGGAGCAGTTGGGGGTTAAGGACACTTCGATATGCTGCTGGGAGGAGCCGGAATCAAATCATAAACCTTCTGATTACCAGATGACCACTCTACCTCCTGAGCCACTGGCCCTTATACTCTCTATATCAAGAACAAGCACGAGCCACTGGCGCCCTTATACTCTATATCAAGAACAAGCATGAGCCACTGGCGCCCTTATACTCTATATCAAGAACAAGCAGGAGATCTTCCAGACCCAAGGGCGGTGTTGGCGGTGCCAGTGGTAGAATGTGAAAGTTGTTTGGTTAGCTAATGCTATCAGCCCATATCATTACACCATCACTGTCTTTTAAAGGCCTTGCCAGGCTCAGTTGGTAAGCTAGTGTGATATCATGTGAATCTTACCAGGATTTACCAGGAATCCATATTGATACCAAAAATGCTTAGTTTACCCGAAAGGGGGCTAAATATTGCTTCAAAGTAATAGCTTCTTTACCGCAACTCCTCCAATCTCTAACGACGATCCCCCGTTTTTCAGGGTGTAATGTGTGGAGTGTGATGTACAGAGCGTGATGTAGCAGAGTGTGATGTACAGAGTGTGATGTACAGAGTGTGATGTACAGAGCGTGATGTAGCAGAGTGTGATGTCCTGTGTGCCTTGGGGGGAAAAGAGGTGAGCATACTTCACTGCATACCATCAACTACTCACCACTGACACCCACCAATCTCAGACCATGATCTATTTTGCGAAATATATAGGCCATACTTAGGGATGTCCGATATTATCGGCCTACCGATATTATCGGCCGATATCGGCATTAAAATGTGATATCGGAAAATATCGGTATCGGTTTTCAAATTTCTTTATTTTAATTTTTTTTTTTTACATTTCTAGAACCTTTATTTACCCAGGCAAAAGCAAGTAAGAACAAATTCTGACTTTATTTATTGTCAAAAGTATGCATAATGTGTTAATTCCACAACTAAATAAATTATTCCGTTTTTTGGGGGGGAAACCCTGCATATTTCGGTATCGGTTGATATCGGTTGATATCGGTATCGGAAATTAAGAGTTGGACAATATCGGTATATCGGTATCGGTAAAAAAGCCAATATCGAGCATCCCTAGCCATACTGTATATATTGCCGTTACGTAATTGTCTGGAAAGAGTCCATTTTCACCCGTGTGTAGAGCTTAGGTTTTTTTCAGAGCCTGATGGTCAATAATATCTGCATGTATGTTCCATTGGAACAAAGACAGGAGTCAGACGTAACATAGCCTGGCACTTTCAACACCCACAAAGTCCGCTGCTGCCGCTTCTTCAGATGGAGCCACGTGATCAGTGCTGTCAGCGCGGATAGCCGTGTGTGATCCCCACACCAACGCTGGCTGCTTTTGGAACCGGAATGCAACGCAAACCACTCAATTAGCACTAAAAACAAAAGGTGGCACCCTAACCCACCATTTACATTTACATTTAGTCATTTAGCTGACGCTTTTATCCAAAGCGACTTACAAGTTCTGTACGACAAGCCATCAGGAAGGGCACAACTCTATCAGCTGAGTAACAATGTTCGTCAAAGTGTTGAGTGCTACAGTGTAGGTTAGTTTATTAGGACAAGTGCATGGCAGTATGGTTAGTTAGGGTTAGATAATTTTTTTATTTTTTATTTTTTTTATTCAGATAATGGTTGAAGAAGTGCGTCTTTAGTCGACGGCAAAAGATTGGACGTGTTTCGGCTGTCCTAACTAGGGTGGGTAGTTCATTCCACCATTGTGGGGCAAAGACTGAGAATAGGCGACTTCTCTTTGATGACCCTCCCGGAGTTTGGATAGGAGTAGGTCTGAGGCGGCCAGAAGAAGCAGAGCGTAGGGGTCTTGAGGGTGTGTAGTTAGAGACCATTGACCGGAGGTAGGCGGGAGCAGTTCCCTTTGCCGCACGGTATGCTAGGTCGAGGGCCTTGAAGCGGATTCGTGCAGCAATGGGGAGCCAGTGCAGGTCCCTAAGAAGTGGGGTGACATGGGCCGACTTCGGTAGGTTTGAGATCAGGCGGGCCGCTGCGTTCTGAATGAGTTGAAGAGGCTTAGTGGCAGTGGCCGGGAGGCCAGCGAGCAGTGCGTTGCAGTAGTCGAGGCGGGAGATGACTGTTGATTGGACGAGGAGTTGGGTGGATTCTTTTGTCAGGAAGGGGCGGATCCTTCTGACGTTGCTCAGGAGGAATCGGCAGGTTCTGGTTGTCGCTGCGATGTGAGCAGAGAAGTTCAACTGGTCGTCGAGGACAACACCAAGGTTCTTGGACAACAGAAGCCTTGAGCACCACTTACAGGTTAGAGAGTTCCTCCGCAGAGATTATAGCTGAACACTTGTTCTTTTCGCACATCAGAGGGCTTTTTATATCTGCATTCTCTCTGTAATACAATCTGTCTACTCTGTTTTTACATAAATGCTATTGTACATTAAATATTGCTATGTCATCAATGTGTTGTAAGTATTATGCTAACCTGATGTGCCAGATGCACAAATAGCTCACATACAAACACACTTCTTTAATCAATATCTGAATAATTCTTTTTTAAGAAAACTAATATTTTTACTGTCTTATACTATCATGCACTCTTTCTACTACACTAAGGGCTAGATCCACAAAGAATGGATTGCACGGAGCAAGTTGCACCCTTACTTACAATTCATTATGAATTGAAAATGGGGGACCCTGACGAAAGTCTTTCTCTGGTCTACATGCCCTTAACAATTGTGTGTATTGAGCCATACTGTATTGTACCCATTCTTAATAAAATGTTCATTCAATCAATCAATCTGCACGGTGATTGATTGAATGAACCTTTTATTAACAGATTGCAGAATGGGTACAATACAGTACGGCTCAATACACACAATTGTTAAGGGGATGCAGACCAGAGAAAGACTTTAGTCTTGTTTACATCAGGGTCCCCCATTTTCAATTAATTATGAATTGTAAGTAAGGGTGCAACTTGCTCCGTGCAATCCTTTCTTTGTGGATCTAGCCCTAAGTCTTTACTACTATGCACTCATCACTGCAGCACCCACGTTTCAGCACTGTTTGATGAACATTGTTACTCAGTTGTGAGAGTCGTACGCTTTCTGCTGACTTGTCGTACAAAACTTGTAAGTCGCTTTGGATAAAAGCGTCAGCTAAATGACTCAATCGAAATGGAATCATCAGGAACAGAGAAGATCTCTGTGGATGTGAGCAAATAGACCCCAGACTGTCAGCGTGATGTGAAGTCCTGGGTCATGTGTAACAAACTCTACAGATATTGTTATAGCGATATGTGTGACTAATTAAACATTTGCAAAACAGGAAAAGGGCGAAGGCTTAACCAAAACCGCCTGGGGCGGTTACCCTCTACATCTACAAACATTAAAAGAACAGTGTATACAATACAATTGGCTGTATTAGAGGGTGGGAGAAGCAGGCGGGGTGGGTCCGGGTCGTTGTAAACAGCGACTCCTACAGTTCGGTCGGGGCGCCTGCTAAGCGCGGATAGGACCTGAGTGGGATAGTGTGATCCTTCCACACGCTACGCCCTCTCAGGGAGGATCCGCGCTGCCAGGTGAAAAGAAGCGGTTGATTGGCTGGACGTGTGTCGGAGGAAGCACGTGATAGCCTCCACTCTCCCAGATGATCTGACTGTGGGGGGTAGGTGCGCAGCGACCAGGAAGGGATTGGGAATTGGCATATGACTAACATTGGGATGGGAGAAAATCGGAGGAAAAAGGAGGGGGAAAAAGATATATAAAAAAAAAAAAAAAAAAAAGCGTATACCAATGTGATACATGTACTGTATTTAGGCAACTGTATAAATACTGGGAATGCCTGATTATTGAGGTTCCACTCTGCCTAGAACTATCTGTCAGAGGAACCTGCTCGCAAGCAATAAAAGTTGAGTGAACATGTAAGAAATCGCCACGACAACAACCACAAACAACAGGTCGTAGAAAATCCACATAAGTCCGTCAGAATACAGGTAAGAGTTCTCACCGAAGCGTTTCCTGGTCCACCAGTGTGGCTCCTTCATGGTGGTGTACCTGACCTCAGGATGGAGCAGCAGTCTGTTGAACAGGTCCGTCGTGCCACACTTAGGCTGGCCAATAATGTAGAAGTAGGGCAGGCAGCGCAGGCGGTACTGTTTGCCATCTCTATAGTACAGACGTTTGTCGAACTTAGTCCTCAGAGAGTCAAAGACATTTTTGAAGCTTTGCGAGCGAAAAGTGAAAAGGTTCTTCCTGCCTGGGTTGACGGTGGTTTCACCGGGGAGCTCCTCGTGCCAGCAAGGGCTCTTGACGCTGGACAGGAACTGGCGAGGAATCGCTGAGAATAACTGTGGAGTGGACAGTGATAAAATTAGGCAAAAGGTGGCTCTCAGATAATTAACCTTTAGCAACATTTAAATGAGAGGTAACGGTTTACATGCACTAGATGTTCATAACACATTCATTACTCATCTATTAATCCATTGTGCTGGTGAAATAGCACATACAGTGTTGTAGTGTGGTTTAAAAACAAATTTGTTAACAGACCCTGTGTGCTGTCTGTCTGAAGCTGCCCGGCTCACTCAGCCAGAATTGAGATAACTCAGCTAATGGCTATGACATCGATTACACTACTGGTAAGTATGTCATACCACTTCTGAATAGTAATGAATATGTTGAGTTTAATGTAAATTATTAGCAAATAATATTGTATTTCTTATGGCCATGTGTTTACGTTCATCAGTGAAGATTGTTCCATCCCAAGCCAACACGACTCGAGTGAAAAACTGTTTCCAGAACTTACATGGGAGTCGGTGTCAATTACAACCCTTTCTTCTGTGACTTTGCGGGGAGCGTATTCAAGTTTGGAGCTGATGCTTTCGACCAGCGGTTTCAGATCTAAATAATTATCATCAGCGGAAGGTTCCGGGGCAACGGTGCCGATGGGGAGGGACCTGAGCTGAAAGGGGGGCGGGGTCAGCAGAATTCCGTTCCTGTCCCAGGTCAGGATGTAGGAAGCCATGATCAGGAAGGTCAACGTCAAACCCAACAGGAAGCTAACCACTTTTACTTTCGTGATATTCCTCAAAGCCGCCAACGACCATCGAGGATCCCGCTTGACCTCGAGACCTTCGGGTGAGTCCGCGCGACTGTGGTCAAACCAGCGCAACGCGGGCCTCTTCCTGTATTTGTTTACCTCTGTAGAGTCGTGTCTGTCATCCATTTGGGGAATTCCCTCATATTTGTCGTCTGATAGTGACATACTGACGCGAGGGCAGTGGCAGACATGTAGGGGAGGGAATGAGAAAGTCGGAGGGTAGTTTGTCTTAGAAAAGTGTTAAAGGTTCATCTATTGGAGCTTGTGTGTCACATGTGGGGGGGAAAAAACATTGAAACATCCATCCAGCGTAGATCAAAACATGGCGACATGGAGGTCACAGTTTCCCTCCAAATGTGCCCTCATTGGTTCCATGTCTTCAGCTGGACCTCCTGTAAAACCAAAAACGTACTGTATCAAGTTGCATCAAAAGCAGTTGTTAAAACACAAGGGTAAAGCAATTTATTTCGGCATGAGGGTTGAGCAGTAGCAGAGTTCCACTTAAGACAAGGTCATTTTCCACACTTCTGAAGGACCATGTGTTGTGTGTTATACTGAGATTAAGGTATTTGAGGGCGCTTTACTCCACTTGTGAGGCTTCCGTGCACGAATACCTCAGATGTAAGGGGGCTACTCTGGACAGCTTCCCCCAATGGTTACCTGTAATAAGTCTGAGGTCAGCAGCTGTGTGTGCGGTCCGCACGATGTACATCCCCATAGCGTCTGATGAGGACTAAATAGAGAAAAGCTCTGGTAAGAGACTCTCAAGGGCAGTATAACGACCAGTCTGTAATTCAAAACTAAAAACACACCATTATTCCCTATGAGTAAGAAGTCCATATGGTGCAGAGTTTTGTTTTGCTAACCTGAAAATATCACTTCTCAACATGACGGTTTTACACATGATGCCAAGAATGTATTGATACAGGTGGAGAAGCAGTAGGGCAAGTGGAAGTACCCCCCCCCCCCTCTCTCCCACCTCTCCCATCGTGTGAGTAAAAAATAAACCAGAGGCTGTTATTTCTGGAGCTGTGCACTGTCGAATGCAAGGCACAGAGCTGTAAATAATCTTTAATACACCTTTTTCATAATTCCTCAACCAGTAACACGTTTTAGTTTTCTTTTCCTTTCAGGGTCTTACGAGATTGAACAATCCCAATGGACCCTGAAATGAAAGCACAGTCCAAGTGAGTTACATAAACATTATCTAATTTGATGTTATTTCTCATTGCACGATAGTTACGATATCCACACTGGGGAGCTGTTAAAAATGGAACCACAAAAAACACAAGAATGACATTAAGTCATAATTTATTACAGCATACTGTGTAACCGACATGAAACAGGCTACACTGCTTCAGATAGGACTTATTTGAAAAAGCCCTAATTAAGCTAGAAATGACGATGTAATAATATCAGACTACTATTTTCAAAGTAAAAACGACATGCCAATGTCTTTTTGACTGCACAGAACTGTAAATGTCAAGCTGCCAACTATAAAATTGTCATGGCAAGCAGCTCGATCTCAGGAACAGCAAGAAATCAAATGTTGTTTTTTGTATCCTGTAATATATTAAACATATTATGAAAGAAAGACAATTTACAAGTTTGTTATTTAAAATCATAGATGGTTAGCAGAGTGGGACACCAGAGTGTAGGTGGACAGGTGCACAGGAAGAGAAGGCTGACAACAAAGGAACAATGAACTCCAGCACCGTTTTTAGTTTTGAATTACAGACAGTTAGTCAAATAAATCATATATGCTGACAAGTATATATTATATGTTTGCAATATAGATTACGTATGTACATATTACCATGAAAAATATATCATATTTAAGTGACAGTACAATACACATACACAATATATGTCAGTAGGCATGATTGATTTGACAAACTGGAGATGTTAGTGGATAATGAAATTGAGTACCTCAGACGAAGAATAATATGAGTCCATTTGACGTTTTCAGAGGAATAATGCTTTCAAACTGTATAAAGATGGTAAGTATTGTGTTCATTCATAGTTAAAGACAGTAGGGGCTAAGTACCTGCTGGCCATATATCACATTCAGACTCCAAGTGATTTGGATTGATTTTACAACTGCAAATATATGGGCTGTCCAAATCATTTCAAAACTGACTTATATGGTTCTTCAATGCAAAGGTTCAATTGTCATATTGCATATTATAATTATAAAACAGATCATTTTGACACAGGTTTTATAGAACTAACTATTGTCCCATGGTCTCACACAGAGGTCTCAGCTACTGTATTTATTTATATAGTTTAAATTCAATCATTCGCTGGCCTTTCTACCTTTCTACCATCTATACCCATTAGAGATAGTGGCTGCTCGTGGACAAAATCCAAGTGTGCGTGTGCGTGTGCGTGTGTGTGTGTGTGTGTGTGTGTGTGTGTGTGTGTGTGTGTGTGTGTGTGTGTGTGTGTGTGTGTGTGTGTGCGTGCGTGCGTGAAAGAAAGAGAGGGGAGTAGAGTACACAAGCATTAGACATCATGGGTCTAGAATTGATCTGTGGTTGGAAACAAACTTAACTTAATTTAAACATTTATAAAAAAAATAATCCATTGGACAAGTAAATCTAATGAAGTTGATTTCCAATGCTGAATGGTCACATGATAATGGGTTAAATGGGTGATTATCGATGTTTCTGTGAACTGTGAACACTCACTTGAGTTGATCATTCAGCAACCTGTTATTCAACCACTGCATCACTGCTTACATTAGATGGTGTTGTAACCCAATGACCACAAATGTTGAGAGTGATGGACGATCACAACACAGAAGGTTACACATGCCTTGTGTAGCTCACACGTCTTTCACACTGGCCTGTTTACAATGCCAGTTGGTCATGGCTTTCCTTGAGAGCTTGCAGACTCCTGTCTGCACTAGCTCCAAAGTGGCGAGCTATGCTGGGCTCTTGTCCAACACACTGCGCACATATATGCACCCATGGCTCACAGCCGCCTTGATGAATGTTCAGGGGGGGGGGGGGGGCAAGACCCGCCACATCATGGCTAGAGCAGGGATACCTATGATATGACATTCGATAGTAAAAATCAGTCCAGTGGCGTGTCACTCAGTGGGTCATTATTTACTGTCAGGGGCGTCCATTTGGTATGGCAAGGTATGGCACTCGCCATACCTTGGCAAATAAAAATGTAAAAAAAATATATATATATATATATTTTTTTTACAATTTTTTATGTTGATTTAGAATTCGAATGTCAACATTATGAACGAAGCTTCGAACTATTCGGAACAGCCCTAGCATGTTTTGATATTGTCAATTATCTCACTTTTACTAGGTGACTTTTACTGTGACTAACTGAAATATGCCAAAAAAAAGGAAAATGGACATAGGGAGTTTTTTTTTATCAAAGGGCAGCAGAGACAAGTGATACAGGGACACAGGTAAGGTCTGGCTTAGTGATTATAATAGTGCAGTTCAGCATTCAGTAACCCATACTTTTTGTGAATGTGTTTTTGATACTACATTCTGTTGAACACACACCTCAAAACCGTACCTAAGGAAAATTGGCTCAATTGCAAGAAAAGTAATAGACAGTTATGATATTACATTCTGCATAATTCGTATGCAAAATATTGTGGTTCCCTGCTTTAGTCTGTTGACACATTTCTATACTAAAAATGCTTGTGTAGTCCTGTGTCATACCTAAATGTCATATAACTGAATTGTATAGAAACAACTCACCAAAAGTGACTATTGCACAACTGATTTGACAAAAAAATTCCACCAAGGGGGGGAAACCCCCCCTTCACCCCCCCCCCCCCCCCCCCTCTTCGCCATACCTTGCCTTTTACTGAAAGGACGCCACTGTTTACTGTGCCTAATCTGCGGGCCTTTTACCTCCAAGGAATGAGATCAGGTAGAACTCCACCACCGCCACACTCAGAAGAGAACCTAATACGCCACCCTTAACTTAAGGGGGGACTGTACAATCCCTTTAAAAAAAAGTGCATTTGGCCAGGCCGTCTTATCATACAGAGCATCCCACCAATGGAACTCAATTCCTCAAACAATTAGAGTGTCCACATCATACCATTCATTCAAGTGCAGGGTTAGGGATTGGCTCATTGAAAACCAGAACTGTTAACACTGAGGTGTCTGTGTATGTATGTGTGTGCGTGGATATGGTGCGTCTGTCTATGTCTGGGTCTCTTAATATGTCATGATGTGCTCTGTCCTTGTGTCCATGACTGTATTGTGACCTGTATCCCTACTATGTCTATGTGCTTTTGTTGTGTTTTTAATATTCTAATGTTATTTATCTTGATTTTATTCTGTTTTTATTGCTAACCCTTTTTTTACACAGGATTTTAGCCTGTACCTTCTGGCAGGGGGACTGCCAATGGAAATTAGCCTTTTGGCTAAAATTGGGTGCATTTACATCTGTAAAATGTTTTATTAATGTACACTGTCCCCCTTGAACAAATAAAATAAACCTAAACCAAACTTTAAAGGAAAATGCCAACATTATGGGAAATTAAGAAGATATATACCAATTTCCTCTCTGTGCGTTCAGTGGAAAGCTATCCAGCTGCAAGCTAGCCTAGCTTAGCACAAATTAATGGAGGCGGATACCATAAAACACCTCTATCAGGAGTTTTAAGCTAGGTTGGCTGATCTGTATACTATAGGCTAGCTCGCAGCTGGATAACTTTCTACTGAATGCACAGGGAGAAAATTGGTATCTATCATCTTGTCTGACTCTGGAAAAGCCGGTAAGCACTTTAAGGGGAGCACTGAGTGCACTGTGCACTGAGTGAGGACCCCTGCTGCCTCAAACACGGTGCATCTGCCACGAGCCTTCCCTCCTGTGTCTCCCTTGTTACTCTCAGCCTTCCAACTGTCAGCATGCAGAGCAAAGATATACCACAGATATGCACAGCCTATTTTTAATTTAGAGGAAATAACAGAGTTGGAGGTGACCAATATTATTGGTACACTAAACAGTTCCAAAGCTAAGGATGCCTATGGGCTTGATACCAATTTTTTGAAAACCCATATAGACTATTTTGGTCCCCCCAATCACACATCTGGTCAATTTGTCCTTCAGGGAATCAACTGTTCCTTCAGCATTGAAGGTGGCCACGGTTGCCCCAATCTTTAAATCTGGGGGGGAAAATGACATTGCTAACTACCGGCCAATCAGTATTCTCCCGTCATATTTAAAGTAGCTGAGAAGTGGGTAGTAAAGCTATTGAATGAACATCTAAATAAAAGCTGTACCCTCTTGCACCCCATGCAATTCGGGTTCCGCGTCCATCATTCAACAGAATCAGCAAACTATGTTCTTAGAAAAAGTAAAATACTCACTGGACACTGGTGCCGTCTTCGTTGATTGTAAGCGGGCATTTGATACTGTCAACCACCAAGTTCTATTGTCCAAACTTAGACATTTTAATTTCTCTGAAAGAGCTCTCTTGTGGATGAAATCATATCTATCCAGTAGAAAGCAATGTGTTTGTGTTGATGGTGTCAAATCTCCCTACCTTGACTGTTATACAGGCCTTCCACAGGGTTCAAGTCTTGGGCCAATACTGTTCTCATTATTTATCAATGACCTACCTGATGCATGCCAAAACACCAATGTCCAAATGTATGCTGATGACTGTGTAATCTTTACATCTGCAAAATCAATACAAGATGCCTCTGCAACTCTGACATCTGCAATGACTCATGTTCAAGACTGGCTAACAAAATCATGTATTTTACTTAACACCAAGAAAACAGTGTGTATGGTGTTCACAAAGTCACCAGTAGAGGTCACTCACTCTAATGTGTTTCTGGGAGAGGCGGAGCTGGACATTGTAAACGAGTTTAAGTATCTTGGGGTCACATTGGACTCTACATTGACCTTCAAAAGTCATGTGAAGAAAGTAACAAACACAGTCAAGTTTAACATCAAAAACTTCAGGCAGATCAGGCCCTGCCTTCCAGTTAATGCTGCAAGGATGTTTCTGCATTCAATGATTTTATCACACATTGAGTACTGTTTTATCAACTGGTCTCTTTCATATGTCACTACTCTTACACCAATAGAATTACTCTACAAAAAAGCCATAAAAGTATTTGATAGGAAACCAAATTCATTTCATCACTGTAATATTTTAGAAAAACATAACATGCTAAGTTTCGAGAATTTCCAAGTTTTCAAATATACTTGCTTCATGTACAAGGTTCTGCATGGACTTGCCCCTCCCACATTGAATGAGTTCATCCAACAAAAAGGAGACACTGGCATTACCACCAGGGCCATCAGTAGAGGGGACTGTAAGGTGCCTTTTCGGTATACTACCTTTGCTAAAACTGTGTTCTCTGTTAAAGGTGCACTACTGGAATAGTCTACCAGTTGTGATTAGAGAGTGCCCCACATACTCCATGTTCAAGACCCATCTTAACGGCATCTTAAGGCAAACCAGAACTGTGATAATTTTTAATCTGATTTAGTTTATGTAACTTGTTTCTTGTTTTTATTGTTGTTTTTATCATTATTTGTCACAATGCCCTAAGCAGGCTATTTATTTATTGAAAGAGTTTTGCTGTCTCCTGTTTAGGGACTACGGGTGTAAATTAGCTCTTGCTACAACCCTGCATGTTTACATTTTGTATTTTGTACTTGATGTTCATTAACATGTGCTGTCCCTATCAAATAAACTATCAAATACAAATACTCTCTGTAAAAAATGCGGAGATGCTTTTAAACACAAATTGGGAGTGTGGAGCGATGTCAGCGATGTCAGCACGCTGCAAGGAATGTAAACTGATAAATGGAGTGGAATCACGCTGTTTCTCTGTAAACACAAAGATAAGAGGCATCCCTGTCTGACAGAAGTCAGTATACAATTCTCCACATCTCCATGGGTATGTGCACAACACTCACACAATAGACATACACTCACACACATTTGGAAATATTTTAGGCAGAGGACTGCCAGTTGACAGCCAAGTTGAAACATATAGTACAACACATGTTGTATGGTGTGTATTCACAGTCACACACACACACGAAAGTCTTTCTCTGGTCTGCATCCCCTTAACAATTGTGTGTATTGAGCTGTACTGTATTGTACCCATTCTGCAATCTGTTAATAAAGTTTTCAATCAATCAATCAATCACACACACACACGAACACACACACACACATCTTTATACTGTGTGTATGTACTCCCTTAATCTTAATATCATTATATTAATATCATAATAATATCATATCATCATTATCAATGTCTTAATATTGATTTGCATTCAGACAGCTGACTGAGGGATCCCCATCTTGAGTCCCCGAATGACCCAAGTAACATGTGCCTTGTTAGGACAGCTAGTTCCACTAATCTCCAAAACATAGTAGTGCCTGGCGTTGTTGTTCAGCTGGTAACATTGTGTCTCCTTTCTTCCCTAGAAGGTCAGGCTGTGTTCTAGAAGGGTGGCTGTAACCTCCATCACTCTGAGACAGACCATGCTACACTCTTAGATGATGTTCTGTATAAATGTTTATATAACCAGACTGGCAGACTCCTGTAGTTCTGATTCCAGGCCTCACTTCTTCTATACATACTGTGGCAGATATCATCCCCCGTTCCATGGTTACGTGGAGCAGTGGAGGTTAATGCATGACTACTAGTGAGGCAGTGCTTCACTAGTATACAAAAAAAATATATATATTATTATTAATGTCACGGGCAGAGGAGTCAATTAGGGAGATGATTAGGAGTGATAGAACACACCTGTGCACCACGTGATCACCCACATCCCACACACACACACACCAGCGTTTCCGTTAGCCGGTAATTACCGGTTTTTGACCGGCAAAATATGTTGAAGTCCGACTATTTAAATATCTCCGGTCTTAATGTCCGGTGAAAATAATTCCTCTAAGCACAATTTTATTATTTGAATTGTATTAAAATCGGCTAAAATTAAATAGCCTATGCGATGAATGAAACAATAATTCTATTTTCAGTTTCATTGTTGCTTCACTCTGATAGGATGGCGCCGCGCAAATGTGAAACTTAACTTTTTTTTTTTTTTGAGCCTGCACGCTCTGGCCATCATAACGACAAACAGGTACACGAGGAAGAGAGAGAGATGGCGAAACAAGCTAAGCTTAGTAAATATTTCATGAAACCAAGCACAAGCAGGTCTAATAATGACAACGAAGATGAGTCTTCTGAACTTGAAGTCACAGAGACCGCTGACGCTGATGCCGTGGTGGCACCCGCGGAAAAGAAACAAAAATGTCGAGCGTACTTTTACTATTAATTTATTGATTGAACCACAAAGAGCATCCCCAGTCTGCTGCTACCGTTGCGAGCCTCGCCTGTTCCAATGGGGATCTATTAAAGTCGAACCAGCAACTAAAGTCACTGTTCTCGCAGCCGTCGCAGGTACAAAACGGATAGTCACAACGAGAGACGGGGTGAGTGAGTGTTGACATTTTTAATCATATGCAACTGTTGGTTGACTGCCGTGTCACATAGTAATGCATATTATTGATTATAACTAAATGTAGGCTATAACCTATAATGAAATTAACAAATGCGTTACGCGCACGTGGCTCGTCCTCTCTGCATAACGAGGCAATGTGATGATCAACTACAGTTTGCTGTGTGTGAAGTTGAACATTATGATATGTGTGACGTGTCTGATACAACGAGGTGAAGCGATGTCGACTCGAGATTCATTTGGGAGTGCGTGTGACAGAGCTGCTGCAGCGGGAGCCTGCAGGGCGGGAGCTTGATGCTGGTAGCGTATCGCACTAACTTGAGAGGCGAGAGATAGTAATTTGATTCTGCAAATCAATTTCTCATTCTTCGCTTGATGTAATTAATACACATGTCCAATTATAACGGAATTCGTTAGCTCATAAAAATGTGATTATAATAGACTGCTGTTTAAAACTCTGACCGGAATTTCTTGAATATGTCCGGTGATAGAAATATTGCAGGACACTCAGACCGGCACGAATATGTTCTAACGGAAACGCTGACACACACACCACATAACATAAAACCCTAGGAAAGACAGAGTAATGGTGAGTGGAGGTGAGGAAGGAGCAGAGTGCAGAGAGAGAGCGATATCCAGAGTTTGTGAGGTGAGAGGTAGTTGTAAGGAGAGGAGAAAGCGAGAAGGTGTTCGTGGTACTGGACCCTAGACTGGCTGAGAAACCCCCTTGTGAAACTGACCCTGGACCGGAAGACAAACCCTGAGTATTGAACATTCCCTTTTTTGTACGAGAGCCTGATATGTGTTTTTGACCCTGGACTGTTATCCGACTATTCTAATTGCCCATTGGACTATTGTTGCGTCTATTCAATAGCTATATATTTTATTTATTGAAATTGTGCTTGTGTGGACAGTTCAATTTGTTTGTTTTGAACCGTGTCGAGCCTGAACACCACCAGGCTCGTCACAATACAATCAATATATACGTCACAACATACAGCCTCTGCTTCAAGGGTACAGACAGATACACGTGCACATTATCTGTACTGCGGTTTGATGTGTTGTCCCTCACCAAACACATGTGTGTGCATCAAGGGCGTGTTTTGACAAACCAACACAATATACTGTATATTAATGCTATTGCTATGCAATCTTAAAGGTGCTATAAATCAAATGTATTTGTTAATTAATTAACTATTATAACTATAGTTAACATTCAGCCACTAGATGTCGCACTAGAGCACCAGCCTGTCATTTATCCAATCAAGTGCCTTCCACATGGGGAAATGGGAAGTATGGAGGGGATACATGCACGCATGTAAACAACAACATACATTTTTGTATTATTATTATTACAACGAAAAGAAGTTTGGCATCCAACCAAATATTACCTACCAAATGTAGTGCAGTAGTAATATACAATGTACAGCTGATTAAACTGGATACTACTACTACTGAGTAATAAGAGTTGTAGTATTATTATGTACAGTCATACAAGTATAAAGACACTATGGTAGTAAGTCACACTGGGCAACAGCATAACTAGTAAGAGTAGGTATAGTAGGGTTATATACAGATATTATAGATATAGTATATACAGTATGTACAGACAGATGTGGATCGAATATATATGGTAAGTATATATATTTATACCGTATATATATATATATATATATATATATATATATATATATATTCCAGGGCTTGACATTAACCTTCGGACAAGTGGCTCAGATATTTTACTTACTAGCTAAACTTACTTGTCCGAAATGTACTTGTGAAAATAAAGGCCTATTAAAAAATAAATAAAACCGACAAGAGATTTGGACAATTATTATGATTTAATAACTTAAACACAGTGTGTGTGCATTTGTGTGTGCGGGGTACACAGTACTGTATATTTGTATGTCTTGTATGTCATAAATGTCTTGATGAATTGAAAATGGAGGACCCTGGGGCGCTCTAGTAGCACACCATGTAACACGCTGAGTCGCGAAACGGCCAACCCGTGTTCGACTCACGGACCCGGCGTCCTTTGCCGAATGTCTTCCCCTGCTCTGTCTCCCATTTCCTCCTCTCCCTCTCTCTCTACCGGACTGCCCGGTAGTACAAACCAATAAAGATCTACAAAAACATGTTAAAAAAAAGAAAAAGAATGGAGGACCCTTATGTAAACAAGATTAAAGTATTTTTCTGGTCTGCATCCTCTTAGCAGTTGTTTGTATTGAGCCGTACTGTATTGTACCCATTCTGCAATCGGTTAATAAAGTTTTCAATCAATCAATCAATTTGTGGATTTCTTAGGGGCTTATTTGCATTCACTTGAATTATTCATTGGTGTTGCGTTTGTGGTGTTCAATTGAGCGCAGGCTACGCAATAGCCTAATCAAGGCTGGGCGATTAATCAAGATTCAATTTAAATTACAATTTTGGCTTCGTATTCATGAAACAAAATAATCAAGATAAGACGATTATTGTGCCATATGCCGTGTTGCCCTCATTTTACCCCCCCAAGTAGTTTCAGCTTGAGTTGAGCGGGAGGAGGGAGCCACAGCGCGTCTCTCCAGTTATTTAAAAACATCTTTGGTAACTTGTAGAAGATGACAGCAGCCTTTGGTCGAGAAGAAAGGTCAAACAAATTCAGTCGTCATCATATGATATTCTCAAATCAATGAGTAATGGTGTTTAATAATCGTGATTTCAATATCAATCAAAATAATCATGACTTTTGCCATAATCAAGCATCCCTACTACACAATCACATGTTGGCTGTTTAATCCCTTTCCTCTCTGACATACACACACACACACACACACACACACAATTATGCCTCGTCGACTTCCTATCCTAATGTCAGTGAATATGTAGTGCTGAATTTCCCTCAGGATAAATAAAGTATTTCTATTCTATTCTATTCTATTCTATGGTTATGTGTTCTTACATTCTCCTCCGAGTCCCACCTAAATACAAACTGTGATTTAATTGGGGATGTATCCGTCTTTCTAATTCACAGCTGCTGTTGTCGTCTGTGAAGCGTAAAACTGGGTGTGAACTGTGAAACTGGTTCTACGAAGGTGAAGAGTGTTTAGACAATGTGTCGAGAATTTGTTGAGGTGATTAACTGCAAATGAGGAAACGTGATTAGGTATTACAGAATCACACTACATACACACACACACATCTCCTTATTCATCCAGTTGCATTTTGAGATATCCTTTGTTACACTTAATCCCTTTCCTCTCTGACAAACAAACACACACACACACACACACACACACACACACACACACACACACACACCTCCTCCCAATGCACCTCATAGTAGGAATGGGAATCGAGAATCGGAATCGATTGGGAACCGGTTCCTAATTGTCCGATTCCTGGAATCGCATGCCTCCGTGACTATCGATTTCTCTTATCGATGCCATGTTTTTACGACAGTTGCTCCTTTAAAAACAATAACGTTAGCGCCACGCATGCAGCCATAGCAGACTATTTGATTCATTGACTAGCAAAACCTAAAGGGCTCGATATTGCGACCGTTTTGTGTGTACAGTGAAAACTGAAAGTAAAGTAACGTTAGCCGCTAGCTAGCTAAATAGCCATGCTCATTGCAGAGAGACACAGAGAGAGAACACTGAGCTGGCCTTTATTTATACAGGTAGGTTATTGCTAACAAATTCTCTTTTGCAATAATTTTGAATGCAACTACAGTTCAATAGATTAAATTTGTTCTCAAATACATAATTTTATTTAAGTGTATAGTTAAAAAATGTTTTACAGTTTTTGTATTTTTCTGACATGGGGGCTCAACAATAAATGATAAATGACAATCAGAAATGTCAAGTTGCATGATGTTATTCTAACCAGCTTAGTTCTGTTGCATTTCCAATTTATTTATTTAAATTATAAATGCACCAGGAATCGATAAGAGAATCGATAAAGAATCGGATCGATAAGCAGAATCGATAATGGAATCATATCGATAAAATCTCATCAATTCCCATCCCTACCTCATAGTGACTTATCTCGTTACTGCTCTTGAACTTGTACAGTACCCTGCCTCTGGAAAGCCCCTGGCTTAGGCGCAGCGAAGAGAGCAAATATGAGGCATTCAACAAGACAGCTTCAAAGAGGAAATTATGTTCTTGTCCCGGGCTGATGAGGGATAGCAAACCAAAACGTTACAGGGAAAGGTCTGACTCTGACATGTGAAAGGAAAAAACACAAAGCCACAGTTATTTGCAAAACAGGACAGAACAGGCATGCATTACAGACAAATACTTGGCCTTAGGGTTTTTTTTCTGGCCCTCTCGGCTGATTTCTTATGAAATCTTGGCAGGAAATCTGAATATTCTCTGAGAACACAAAGATATCAGGATGTGGAGAGGACTCACTTTATCTCATCCTGCTCGAATTTCTATTCCGCCTCTCGCCTTCATTTTCTCGCTGAGAGAGATAAGAGACCAATGTGTTCAGTTGATTTCCAACTGTCACGCGAGACCGACAGATGCCTGTGATAGAGTATGATTTTTCTGAGCTGAAGTGCATGTGTGTGTGCGCGGGTGGGCGTGCATGCATGTTGTGTGTGTGTGTATGTGCATGTGCATGTGCATGTGTATGTGTATGTGTGTGTGTGTGTGTGTGTGTGTGTGTGTGTGTGTGTGTGTGTGTGTGTGTGTGTTTGTGTGTGCGCTTGCGTCCGTGCGTGCATGTATGAGTGTGTGTGTGTGTGCAGGCCTTTTTTCCCTTTGAATCATGGGACTGTTTCATGCTGTTCATGTTCTAACTGACCATGGTGACATAATAGGCAGAGAGGAGTGGAAAGATGTCTCCTACTGTTTAACAGGTGTATGCTCAGTCCTGATGGGATGGACTGGGTCTGGGTGAACCTGGGTGGGCAGTGGCTACTACTTTAGAATGACATGACTAATAGAGTCCTTCAGCTACCAGTATTATCCCCTGGGTACTACAGATTACAGACAGCAGCATTATAAATACTATACCATAGGACAAATGGTTTGTGAGTGAAGCTAATTATAAGCATGGGTTTTACCTCACCTTAGTGTACTGCTTCATATGTTGTTTATTTTGTGTTTCAGTTCTTTTTT
Organism: Notolepis coatsorum; assembly: GCF_963971535.1. Lineage (NCBI taxonomy): Eukaryota > Metazoa > Chordata > Actinopteri > Aulopiformes > Paralepididae > Notolepis > Notolepis coatsorum. The sequence continues at coordinate 132,181,739 of NC_140173.1, forward strand.
TATTTTGATATGTATTACTTTTATATATCAAGGTGCGTTGATTGGGCATGTACGGTAGCCTACATGCGCACACAACATATACATACACACACACACACACACACACACACACACACACACACACACACACACACACACACACACACACACACACACACACACACACACACACACACACACACACACACACACACACACACACACTGCATTTAAATAATGATGCTGTTGTGCTACATTATGCAATTACCTATTATGTCCTTACCCTAACCCAGGGGTGGCCAACCCGCGGCTCGCGAGCCGCATGTGGCTCTTTGCCCGTCAATGTGCGGCTCTTCCATCCATAAAAAAAAAAATTGTCCATTTGCATGTTCTTGGTATCTGAATCTAGGGACATATATGGATCAGTGTCAGAAATAGTGTGTCTGTTACTAGGCTTGAGTAAATTGTAATGAACCAAAGGAGAATATCAATTCTATTTAAACAAATGTTTATCTTTGACAGTGAATAACACCATGCTAAAATTGACCAGACCTGAAAAATCTAAGCAAATGAATAAAGGGAAGATGATTAAACGGAAGGTTTTGTAGATACAGTACTGAATTCTGCCATCTTTTTTATAATGTAAATTTCTCCACCATTTTTCATCATATTGCAACACCGTTTTTTGCAAGACGTTCACAGAAAGGTAGAGAAACTAACTGCGTTCTGTTTTATGGCAATAACGTTCAGGTTTGTGGGAGATAATCCCAAAAAATAAGAGAAATAAAAAAGTAAATCCAGAAGTCAGATGATTGACAGGGGCTGGCGTGAGCTGGGTAGGGTAGTTTTTCGAAATTTGAAAGCCCTGAGTCTCTGATTTCTATAATCTTATATTTCACTAACAGTTAAAATAATTGGTAAACAAACGTAATGCTGAAAATATACACTTTTACTGTATATCTCAGGCTTAAGAGGTTAACCCTGTGAGGCCCAAATTAAAAAGACATTAGCAACTTCAGAGGCCAGAGGGTGGGACATATAAACACATTTACTATCAAATAGCATTGTGAGGCTGAACAACAGGACCAATTGACTATACATGTGCTTAAAGGGGAACTATCTTATAAATGGCCTTTTTCAGTGTTTACCATTGTTTCTTAGCTATGTGGACTTATATTAATAGGATCTATGTCTCTAATTCTCATATTGGCGCATTCTTCCAATTGTCTCACAATATTCACCCTCACTGAACTGAGTCATCTGAAAATGTGCATATCTGTTATGTCAGAGATTTCTCAGCTGCATAATAATGTGGCAGTTGATGTGGCAGTTGGCACCAGGCCACACAGTGGTTGGAGCCCAGCCTCAAAACGGCTTAAGATAGAAAAATGCGGTTTTTGAGTACTTGATTAGAAATACAAACCGTACGTTAAATCTAGAGGAAGGAAGGACGTGGTACTTACCTCACCATTTGAAAAAAACCTAGGTGTTCCATAGACTCACAGGAATTGTGTAAACGTGCCCAAATAGTGAAAGAAATAGTAAAATAGTTCCCCTTTAACATTTTTTAAATAAACATTATTTTTTTAAATGGCTAAAAGTGATTTTGTAATTTTGCAACCGTGGGTCTCACAGGGTACTTTTAACCCTGTGAGGCCCAAATAAAAAAAACATTAGCAACTTCAGAGGCCAGAGGGTGAGACCTATAAACACATGAAGGGTGCCGTGACTGAAAAAAAAGGTTGAGAAACGCTGGTATATGGTGTGGCTCTTTGTGGTACCACAGTAATTTTTGTGGCTCTTAGTCTCTGACTGGTTGGCCACCCCTGCCCTAACCCTTTACTGGTACTTATTTTATAATTAATTTTCAGTTGGTTGTTGTTTCTAGGGATGTCCGATATTATCGGCCTACCGATATTATCGGCCGATATCGGCATTAAAATGTGATATCGGAAAATATAGAATTTTTTTTTTTTTTTTTTACATTTCTATAACCTTTATTTACCCAGGCAAGCAAGTGAGAACAAATTCTGATTTTATTTATTGTCAAAAGTATGCATAATGTTGTGTTAATTCCACAACAAGAAATATGTAATGTTAATTACCTGAAATTATAAAAAAAAATTGGGGGGGGGGAACCCTGCATATATCGGTATCGGTTGATATCGGTATCGGAAATTAAGAGTTGGACAATATTGGTATATCGGTATCGGTAAAAAAGCCAATATCGAGCATCCCTATTGTTTGTTTATTGTTTATTAGGTGAGATACTTGCATTTGTTGCTTTGATATTTATTTTCCTTATGTTTCATTGTGCAAATAAATAAACATAGACATACAATAGTCATATGGTATATAACATCTAATATAATATACAGTAGGGGTGTAAACTGTAAAGGTACACGTATCCGTACCGAACCGTTTCAGTGTGTACCGTACCGTACCGAACGGCTGTGTAGTGTACCGAACGAATACAACGGTATGTTAACCACTAACGACCGCCCACCGGGGGCTGTTTTTTTCACAATCTAATATAATTATTATTATTATAAAAAGAAAATTACAAGTCGATTATTAATTTTCAATATAGAATATTCGTTGACAGCCCTACAAGTACAATTGGTCACTGCACACTACATCACCCCTGAGTGGAACGTGGAAAGCCAAACTTTCCCCCACTGTACCGAAAACCGTACCGAACCGTGACTTCAAAACCGAGGTACGTACGTACTGTGGTTTTTGTGTACCGTTACACCCCTAATATATAGTATATTATATTTATTTAAATATGTTACTTATTCATCATATATTCACTAAACAGGTTGGGTGAGGGAGTATTGTAGTCTAAAGGTTTCACAGAAAGTAGGATTTTCCACAAGCACTGGCTCAAAATTGGCAACACAAACTAAACCAAGACTAAATAGACTATTCATTCATTTAAAATGGCAGCAATATGTATAAGACATTTTAAATAAAGTTTTGGAAGTAACATAGATAATGAGCCCTTGTTACCCCTGCTTGACTTGAAAGGGAAACAGGCCAAAGTTGGTGGCCTTAAAGCTTTCCTAAAGTAAGGCATGGGAACAATAGTAGTGGATATACTAATGCATGTGAAAGTGTCCTTGAGCAAGACACTTAACCCCTAATTGCTCCTGATGAGCAGGTTTGCACCTTGCATGGTTGCCTCCGCCGTCTGTGTGTGTTCGTGAATGTGTCAAATGTGAGGAACAAATTGTAAAGCGCTTTGGATAAAAGCGATATATAAATGCAGCCATTTACCATTTAACCCAATCAATAGCTCCTTACATTATGGGCGACATGGGGCTTTGTTTAGCTATAGTATTCACAGTCCTGTTCTCCACAGATCCCACATATGTGTCTTCTTGAATTGGAATTAGAAATGCAGTTGGCTGATCGTGGTGTTGAATTGCATGGGAGATACAACCTTTCAGCACAGCTCATTGGATTATCTATTATGAACTGCTGGGTAAAGTGTGTTTGTTCATAGAAAAGTAAAACATGGTATTTCTATACTCTCAAAACCCACAGGTTGCTGAGACAATCACTGTAGTATGCTCAAATAAATAGAAAAAAATATATGAACTAAGAACTATCTATGGGCAATTTATGTGAAAATGTAGAGCTGTATCTCTGCCGTTTTGTAACTGATCTGCAAACTCGACAGACATTATTCAACAACTTCCTTGTTCGAAACAAAGTCATGCGAGTGACTTTCGATGTTCATGTGGTCATGCGTGTATTTTGTGCCATTTATTTTCCACTGACTTTTTTCCCCCCACCGCAGCCATGTTTTTCAACCGATTCAGCTGCAGGGTGAATATGTCCCCTAAATATACGCTGCAAGTTTGGTTCAAATTGGTGCAGGAACAAACAAGCACGAAACCGTGCAGTCCCACGGTGCTACCTGCACCCAACAAAACCGTGCAGTCCCACGGCGCTACCTGCGCCCAACAAAACCGTGCAGTCCCACGACGCTACCTGCGCCCAACAAAACCGTGCAGTCCCACGACGCTACCTGCGCCCAACAAAACCGTGCAGTCCCACGGCGCTACCTGCGCCCAACAAAACCGTGCAGTCCCACGACGCTACCTGCGCCCAACAAAACCGTGCAGTCCCACGACACTACCTGCGCCCAACAAAACCATGCAGTCCCATGGCGCTACCTGCGCCCCAACAAAACTTCCTGCCAGATCGTCATTGAGTGAGTGAGTGATTGAGTGAGTGGTCCCAATTTGCCATGCATAGCCCACAGCGGCAGAAAAAGTCTCGGGGAAAAGATTTCAAGTTGCACATCTCTACTGTATGGTTCAGTTGCACATATCTACTGTATGGTTCAGTTGCACATCTCTACTGTATGGTTCAGTTTCACATCTGTACTGTTTATGGTTCATGAGATACAGCTATTTGAATTTGCAGTTTTCAACACTCGTTATATCATATAGAGGTTTGTTCCTTCCACTGTTTTGTTTTGTCATTACGTAAAAGTCTGCCAAATTGCATAAATGCATAAGTGCTTTGAGGTACATGTGGCAGAAGCTGAATAATAATAAAACCCTTCTGGGCTTGCACCCTAATTAGCAAAACACTTTATATGCAGGCCATATTTGCACTGCAGTCATAATTCTTCACATGGTTATAGAAACCACACGATATCAGTTGAGACTTGAATCTTCTTTGAAATATTGCTCAAGCTAGTGTACTTTACTGTCCAATCTGTTTAATGGCAACATGCTTACCCCACTGCAAGCCACATTGGCCTATTAGCATGTCAGAACAGAGGGAAGTTTGAAAGCTGTTATATAAGACTTAACTACATTTTCAAACATTTTAAATATCAAATGACTATGACATCCTAAGGCTCCTAAGATTTTTAAAGAAAAGTGAAATATATAATAACATAAAGATATAAGATCATGCCCTCAAATGCATGTTCACAAAGCATGATGACTCCATTATAACCGTTTAGGAATCTAATATAACTCTAAACCTCCATTGCCATAATGTATTTTGTCTTCATTGGAAGTGTTTACTTTCCAATTACGAGCTTGTCATGATCCGACATAAAACATTTCCTGCCCGTATCCGTTGCAATAGAAACCGAGAGCTGTCACCAAAACAAATTATCACAATTGTATCATCTCACATTCCATGCTCCCGTCCACAGAATCCCTTTCTTCCATTAGACCAGGACCCCCAGGGTCCAGTCTAAACAATCTGATACTGTGTGGCCATTGACCCCCCCCCCCCCCCCCACCCCTCTCTCTCTCCTTCTCATATTTTGAACATTAGCTAAGCCTTCAAACATAGTGCCAAGAGAAGCAGAGCTTTGCCGTCTCAGGCGCTCCAGACATTTGTTCAGCTCGACCGAGGGGCAACCTAAAACCTTCCTGCCCGGTGGGCGAGCCTCCAAGGTCGGGTACAGGCTGCAGTGAGGTTGGACCAGGGGGTGTGGGTAGTTATGAACCGCATAAAGGGTCCCACAAACTCTCCACCTCAAAGGAACATTCTCCCTCCCTGTCATCTGTCTCCTTCTCTTTCTCTCTCCTAAACACAGAAAACACACTGAGACCCCCCGCTCCCTGGCCCGTAGCTAGATCCAAACAGTCCACTGCCAGGGGTAGCCTACATGTAGTCCACCGAGACAGGTTTATCCAAAGGTCATCTGTCTACCTGTCAGGACCTCCCGTCAGTGCACAGAGGCGAAGCGGCGGCCCACAGAACAAAGGAGGGGAGGAGGGAGGAGGAAAGGGGACCAAAATGTCAAACGGAAATGCAGGGTGACGAAAGCCGTGCACTGGAACGTGTCCATTCGGGGGTACTTGTACTACTGCCCTTGCGTTAAAGACACATGGGAAGCATATCATCCGAGAGAGTGCTAGTGTTTTTCCGGCACACATTTGCACACATTTGGTTCAGAAGTTTGACTTGCACTCACACACCCATCATAGTTTCCTCTCTAGACCTCACCTTTTCTAACTGAACATTGGTGGTGGTGGGTTGCAAACTCAAACGCTACATCTATCACAACTGGGAAACTGCAACACCATTTTGTGACTTGCTTGTTGTGGTGTAAGAGAGCAAACATTCACTGTATTCCTTAGAGGAAAGGATTAGCAATTAGGAATTTAACTCAGAGAAATACACCGCAGAGGTGATATCCTGGTTTGTTGTGTTGATATCATAATAACAAATTATAATACACACACTGGAATGTCTACAAGACTAATAGCACAAAACATTCTGGTCAGAACTACACAGCATACAGGAGAGGTGGTAAGGGTATAACCTACCTCATTTGTTATGTTAGCAATAAACACTATAATGCCTGCAAGATAAGTACAGTACAAGACATTCAGAGCTTGTACATAAATGTTTGCAGTGGTTAATATCCTGTGACACAGCCTTTGGTCAGCTCTGTTTGTGGTTCCCTGTCCGGTTGGTTGGCCCAGAGTCTATTACCCCCAGAGGAATGACTCTGAGATATTCTGCAGCTGTTCAGCCAGGGAGAAAAGTCTGTCTACAGGAGGATAGTTTATAGAACACATACTACCCAGTGTTGTACACACTAGATCTTTGTTGTGGACTGACAGTGGAGTTCATGATGGGGGAGCCCAATATTTGGATGCTTAATTAAGGGTGGATATCCAAGAAAGTGGATGAAAATGTGATTTTCAGATTGGAGGAAGATATAGTACATCTATTAATGGATCCTATTTTTTTTTTTTTTTAAGTAGGCTGTGACTGTCTATTAATAGTCACCCAGCTAACCTTAAGACTAAATAGGGAGTGGACTGTTCAATGTTTTAGACATGACATAAAACTATATTTACATATATTTACTATATTTACAGTTTCAATAAATATATTCATTATTCGAGTAGAGAATAGTGTAAGAATTAGTTATAGTATAAGTTAGACAGAACTGGTCGACAAAGAAAAATAAATGGTTCGGGTTAAGTTAATCAATAAGCACACATGTGTTACACATTTGTCTGTATAGTTCCACGCATTGTTCATTATTTAGTTAGTTGTGCGATACATTTGCTAATTGGCCTAATTAGTTAAACTACAGGTACTCACAGTGAAGTTTATTGTAGGTTGAGTCCGGACGTCTCTTCTGTACGGGCTCATCATGGTAACATGTCATGATGACAAAACGCAATGAAACATGGATAACGTCTTGTTGTTGTTGTCCCCGTGAAACGAAGATTAAATAAACAACACAGATCTTGAAGTAAAGTGTGTTGGCAAGCTTTTGTCGTTGGATGTTGTCGCTGGAGCGCGAGACATTCTGGTCTCTCCATCTCGCCCCGCGCGTCTGGATCTCAGCGCGCAGCAGAGCACACTTTCGGAGGAGAGGGGAGGGGGCGGTAGAAAGAGTAATACACATCTTCTCCATCAAAACCCGAAATGCATATATTGATTTAGTCCAATAGGCTAATGACCACTAATTGTAGTCAAATGTATATACTCTCTTTTCTGGACTCTTTTTGTATCACAAACAGTACTGTATTTGCAAATCTGGTATGTCATAATTTATAAATGTATAGATGTAGCAGTACTGTCTATCTGTATGTCATATATGTATGTCAAAATGGGGGACCCTGATGTAAACAAGACGAAAGTCTTTCTCTGGTCTGCATCCCCTTAACAATTGTATGTATTGAGCTGTACTGTACTGTACCCATTCTGCAATCTGTTAACAAACTTTTCAATCAATCAATCAATCAATTCAATGCAATCAATCAATCAATCAATCAATCAATCAATCAATGATCCTGATGAATTGAAAATGGGGGACCCTGATGTAAACAAGACGAAAGTCTTTCTCTGGTCTGCATCCCCTTAACAATTGTGTGTATTGAGCTATACAGCTGTACTGTATTGTACCCATTCTGCAATCTGTTAATAAAGTTTTCAATCAATCAATCAATCAATCAATCAGTCACCCAGCACACATCCCTAAAGATGTTAAAGCCTAATTCCTCTGCATCATGCCTCGGGTTTGATTGATTGATTGATTGATTGATTGATTGATTGATTGATTGATTGATTGATTGATTGATTGATTGATTATGATTGATTGATTGAAAACGTTATTAACAGATTGCAGAATGGGTACAAATAATACAGTCGGTGTTCATCAAAAAACAGTAACCAGCCCTGCTACAATCCAGTCTGTCACTATCTACCTCATTGTGCAGCATATTTCATTAGCTTTAGCTACTGCACACATCATTCTCAATTGATTTGATTTTCAGAGCCAGACCTTTCTGAGCACGTGATAAGATCCTCTAGCTTTGAGGCCTAACCCCAGATCATTAACTAATTGCTGTTTAAAATATGATGCACAAATTGATAAATATTAATGATATATCTTGTTAATTGTGCCTTTAGACTCTGAGGTTAACTGGTTTTATTTAAAATTAAAAAAATCGATGACAAAACGCAATATAACGCAATATGAAGGACACAGAGGTTGTTAACATAATTTCACCTCACTCTGGCTTGTTATTCTTGGAGACAGAGAGCAATATGTCGTTATAGCCTGTGAATCATGCCAAGTGACAATTTAACCAAGTGTCACAAGCCAGAAGACATTCACAACATTGAACAGTTGGAACTCTTGTGAACAAATAATGGACAATATTTGTTGTGGATTGGTATAGGCTAAATTAAACAGATTGAATCAATCCTCCAAACCTAAACAATTGGATAGCCCCATCAAGGAGGTTAATGTATAGGTTCCTATATGTCTCAGGCCCCACCACCAAAAATAAGAATGGAGACATGTTTTCATTCTTTAGTTGACTGACTGAGCTCTTGATTCCTGGACTAACACTGGACAACAGGTAAATGTGAGTTGTGTTTTGCAAATGGTTTGTTTACGTTGTTAGGCGCAAACACAGTGGGTCTCATTCACCAACGGACTTAGGACAAAAGAAAAAGTCTTAGCACCACTTACGGGCCGATTTTGGGATTCACCAACCGTCCCTTGTCTTAGATTCTGTCCTAACTAAGAGCAGGATTTAGGATCCCTGAATAGCAGTCACAAGTTGACAGACTGATGTGCCCCGTGTTCTAACCTCTTCCACCCGACGGGACCGGTACCGGTCCCAAAATGGTCCCATAAATCAAGCTCTGCACTGTCTGACATAATTATCGTTTTTCTTTTTCAAACTTATATTCAAGAATAAACATCATAACCATGTCACAACAGCAGTTATAATGTATATTTGCATCAATACGTTTGTTTACCAATAGGTTAAAGTGTTATTAGTTAGATTTTAGTTTTTAAAAACGTGTTGTTGTTATCGCGGAAATCGGCCATTTTGAATTACCAGCCGCCGGTGAATGTAGTAATTTTTTGTCATTTTGAGAAGAGGACATCCAGAGCTTTCAATGAGGGTTGGCATTTTTTATATATTTTTATTTTTGTAAATCTTTTTCCCCCCTCCTTTTTCCGATTTTTCTCCCATCCCACTGTTAGTCGTTATGCCAATTCCCAACCCCCTTCCTGGTTGTTGCGCACCCCCCCCTACTGTTGGTCCGGGAGGCCGGAGACTATCACATGCTTTCCTCCGACACATGTGCAGCCAGCCGGCAGCCAGCCTGGCAGCGCAGACTCTCACTGGGAGAATGTAACGTGTGGAAGGTCACACTACCTCCCTCCAGATCCCTCCCTCGCTGTGCAGGCGCCCCGACCGAACTGTAGGAGCCGCTGTTTACAACGACCAGGACCCATTAGCAATGCCGAGAGCTGGGCTCGAACCCAGCGTCTCCTGCATTGGTGGCGAGTGCCTTGCCCACTACACCACCTAGCCGCCCCGCTAGAACATTGGAATTTTTTTAAACTACAGTTCCCAAAGGCTTCTAGTTTTCTGCAAACAAATTACTTCATGGTTATTATTATTTTTTTCTTATTACTCGGGATTATATACCACAAAACTGAACGTTATTGGCATATATTGGAGCGCAGTTATATATCGTACTTGGCTTATCGCGTCCCGCTCTTAAGCCTATCGAGATACACCTCATCTCATGTACCTATTGTACTCCATCACGAATAAAAAAACACGTACACCCACACCTGCCGGGTCCCGCCTCTATGGAGGCGCAGCCTATAAGACAGTAGGCATGGTCACCAATACACTCTTCCTCTATTTTCGTTTCCATCATAACGGATGCAGTGCACCTTATGTTAACTAGTTGTTATGAAAAGATTAGAGAAATTGCGTAATGTTGAAAGCTTACCGGAGGTTTGCTTACCCCTGGCATCTTCGAGGCATGTTTCAGCGACACGTCGGGCCTGTGCTGATGTTTCCTCGTCTGACGGCGGCAGACCAAGGGGCAGCGTACAAGGTTTGGCTATCGAGCCGGCTTGTACAAAGGTAGGCCCTGTGTCATTAGGCATCAATGTTGGTATTGGTAATGCTGTGGAGTATGTTTCGGCGCCAGGGCCGGGGTGGCTTGGTGATCGTTCCACTGCAGTGGACGTTTTCCTGGCAATCCTGGAGCATGCTGCTAACGCTAATGCTACTAATGCTACTACTGCTAATGCTAACGTTGACGCTGAAATGGGTCGTTGTTCTAATAATCCCCGCCGCGGGACATTGCCGCTTTTCCCTCCTCTTGCCCGCTTCATTGATGAAGGTCAGTCGGTTGTTAATGTGGGGGGTTTCGCTGAGTCCTATTTACCTTTTTTACGGGTAAACGGGCTAACAACAGGGTGCAGGCCGGGTGTACCGTGGCTACGTAGCCAGGTAGCTTTGTTCCTGTGCCCCGGCGGGGATGAACGATGTCCCACCCGGCCGATGCTTGACAGCGAATCGGCTCGGAGGGTGGCAGTATGGACGGATGAGTGTTATACTGCTGCAGGATGGTATTTAGCGGCGGCCAGTGTTATGGCTCAGCTGGCTAGTTTCCTATCCACATTGGTGTCGGGTAGTAGGACTATGGGTCCAGCCGACATTGTAAACATGTTGCATGTTTGTGGTGTTATAGAGATCTTGACTCAGTCGCAAGCTATAACTGCGGGGAGGATTAGGATGCTATCAACGTTTGTTGTTAGGCATGTTTGGTTGGAGCAATCTCCTCTTGGGGAAGAGGATAGGTTTTCTCTCCTCACGATGATGTGGGTCCTACACCGCCTCACGCTGTGCAGCCAGAGGTGGGAGCACGGTCTCGTCAACGACTGTGGCGAGATCCTAGACAGGCGGCCATGTTTCCCCCGCCAGTGGTGCCCTGGGTGGAGAGTCAACAGGGTTCCACAAGGCCGACAGCCTTGGCGGCCGAGGGATCGGCCATTTTGGGTGAATTTGAGTTTGGTAAAACAAGCCGTCGTCACTTTGCCGCGAGCAGCTCTCTGTTACCCACGGAAGCGGGGCTCTGATCGTTCTCCTTTGGCTGCGGGCCGCAAACCTTCCTTGAAGCGCATGCGGCCCCATTCTTCACTTCTCATGGGGACAGGGGCTGACACCCAGTTGATGGCTGAGCCTGGGTCTGTCCGTGAGAATGTTCTGTCGCGTGGCTCCTGCACCACACGTTGTGTGATGGATGAGCCTGGTGTTACAGCTGCCACTAGCTACGGTGGTCAGCAGGGGGACTCGAGACCTCTTCTGTTGAATGTACAGCAAGGGTTACCCCGGCCTCGCCTTCGCCAGGCGGGGTATCGCGCTGATGCCTCCCACTCCCGTCACAGCGGCAGTGGTCTGCAAAGAAGAGGCGAGCGTGATTTGGGTGGTAGCAATATCACTGCAGGGCTTCGGCGTGTAGGAGCCCATGGGGTCCTCATGCCTTGCGTGTCTAGCTGCGGAACAACTCCTCAGCATGCGCTAGAGGGGTGTTCAGGGGGGGGGGGTGTGTGTCAACCAGTTTGATGACAGCTTCTCACAGCGTCGCACAGCGGGAGGGACCGGGCCAACTATCTACTGTTCCTTGCGGCCCAGCGTCAGTTGACGGCGGGTGCGCTGTGGGATTATTTTCACATATGGCGACAGGAATGCCGCTTGGTGGGGTGGATAGAGAGAACGTTGAGGGAGGGGCTTGTTTTGCAGTTCGCACAACCCCACCCTCCGTTCTCAGGTTTGGTGCCGACCCTATTGTCAGGGTCAGACGCAGTGACAGCCCTGGCCGACGAGATCCAATCTCTGTTGGTGAAGCAGGCCGTTGTTGTGGTTCCGAGAGAGGATGCGATGTCAGGCGTCTACTCCCGTTATTTTCTGGTACCCAAGAAAACAGGGGGGGTCAGACCTATACTGGATCTGTCCACGTTCAATCGGTTGATTGTAGCGAGACCATTCAGAATGTTGACCGTCAAACTCCTTCTGCTTGCTGTCAGAAGGGGAGACTGGTTCACCTCCATAGACCTGAAGGATGCGTATTTTCACATCCCGATTTTCTCCTGTACAGCTGTTGGGTCAGCTGTTGGAGCGGATACGGAGGGAGCGCAGGACGGTGATCCTGGTCGCGCCGGACCGGGGCACGGCAGTGTGGTTCCCGGTCTTGATCCAGCTTCTGGTCGCTCCTCCTTGGGTCATTCCTTGGTCGGCGACGGCCCTCTCACAGCACAACGGGTCACTGTTCCAGTACCCGATGTTGGGCCAACGACTGTTGGTGTGGCTGGTGGGAGGGTGAGTCTGGAGGGGATGGACCTTTCTGTGGTTGATACCATCCGGAATGCACATGCTCCCTCCACTGTTGCGCTTTACGCGGGCAGATGGCGTATGTTCCAGGAGTGGTGTAAGGCGGGGGGCTGGGACCCAGTCTCCTGCCCCCTGGATACTGTCCTGCGTTATCTCCAGTCTCTCCTTGGTAGACTGTCGGCTTCGACGGTGAGGGTATATGCGGCGGCTATATCCTCCTATCATGAGGGGTTTGAGGGGAATGTCTTGTTCAGCCACCCTCTTGTGAAGCGTTTCCTGCTTGGCGCTCGACGCGTTAAGCCGGTGCAACGCTCCTTGGCTCCGACTTGGGATCTTCAATTGGTCCTCGGTCGGTTGTCCTTGGCCCCGTTTGAGCCGCTCGAGCAGGCGCCGTTGGGACAGCTGTCTTTCAAGACCGCGTTCCTGCTGGCTGTCACCTCCGCTAAACGCGTGAGTGAGCTCTGTGCTCTTTCGGTACGTCCAGAGTGCCTGTCTTTTCGGGCCGATTAAGGTGCCACTCTGCGACCTAATCCTGCTTTCATGCCTAAGAATATCCGGAGTTCCTTCCGCTCCCGGGATATTGTGGTTCAGGCGTTTCGTCCTCCTCCTCACGCTAGTGAGTTAGATGCGGGCCTTCACCTGTCATGTCCGGTCCGTGCTTTGGGAATTTACCTCAGCCGTACTCAGGACCTCAGGGTTACCGATCAGCTTTTTGTCTGTCACGGTGGTTCTCGTGCCGGTAAGGCACTGTCGAACAAACGCCTGTCCCATTGGTTGTGCGAGGGCATTGCCCTCTGCTACACGTTGGCTGGGCAGGATCCCCCTGGGGGCATCAGGGCGCACTCCACTCATGGGGTGGCTGCCTCTGCCGCTCTCCTGGGTGGGGCCTCGGTGGAGGACATCTGTGCTGCTGCTTCATGGTCCTCCCCGGGCCCCTTTGTAAGGTTTTACCTCATGGACATGACCGGGGGTTCTGTCTCCCAGGCGGTTCTGGGGTCTGTGGCCTTTCCTACTTCCCGTCCTTTGGTAGGGTAGCAGGAGTGTGTGGGTATGGGCCACAGTGTGTAGGTCACACGTGGTTCCGCCTGTGCTGTGTGTTCAAGGGGTTCTAGTTCCCTCTTGCTCGCACTCAGGTGGAGTTGACTGCGCCCCCCCTTCATTAGGAAGGATGGGGTGACGGGGCTCCCCGAACCCCTTGATGTGGGCTTACGGGTCCTCAGGGGGTGCATCTGTCGGGCCTCGCGTCCGCTCTAACCCATATCTCGATAGGCTTAAGAGCGGGACGCGATAAGCCAAGTACGATATATAACGGTAGGTTATGTATATAACCTAGTTATATGAGTACTGGCTGAGCGTCCCGCTCTTAAGCGGCCCTGAGTCCCCTTGAGGGGTCTTTTACTGGAAACAGGATTTTGGCGAGGAAGAGTGTATTGGTGACCATGCCTACTGTCTTATAGGCTGCGCCTCCATAGAGGCGGGACCCGGCAGGTGTGGGTGTACGTGTTTTTTATTCGTGATGGGGTACAATAGGTACATGAGATGAGGTGTATCTCGATAGGCTTAAGAGCGGGACGCTCAGCCAGTACTCATATAACTAGGTTATATACATAACCTACCGTTAGTTTGTCTCCCCTATTTTGAGCATTTAGCAACCATCTGATTGCATCCGACATACAGTAGATTTAATTATCTGTTCTTCATGCACACCTGGCAGGCACGTGCACACATAGAGCCCATGGGGTGCTTGAGCACCTGCCCTTTTGAGCCTCATAAAAAAGTGCCCTTTAAAAAAATATATATATTAAAATGTTTTATTTTTTTTAACCGTTACGCATATAGACTGCCCTTCCAACTGAAAAATGTCAGGATAGAATCAAAATATTAGGTAAAGAGAGAGATGCCCCATATTCCATTGCAGTTTGCACGGCCTCCTCAGCGTGCCTCTCCGCGGACCTATATATTTTATGCATAGCGTGGGTGGTGATGATGATGATGATAGAAACCGCTGTGGCGCATACAGTTGAATGCTGGTATTACACTCACTGAGGGACACAAATAAGTCAAGTCCGATGGGATTTGGGAATCTCAAATACAAATCGGGATTGGAATAAAAAATGCATTTATATTAAACAATACAGAATATACAGCACTTCTTGGGGTCTGTAGGGTAAGCACTTATTCCCTCCCCCCTGAACATTCATGGAGATGTATGGGCCTTTGAAGTCAGTGATAAAAGTGTCTTTCAAGGATAAGTGAGCTCCTGCTGTGAGGGCTGTGTGTGTGTGTGTGTGTGTGTGTGTGTGTGTGTGTGGGTCATGAGCAGATAACAGTGACTCTTAGGCCATGGTTAGACTGGTGTTTTTGTGGCGTATTTTTATACGTTTTTGAATACGTTTCATGTCCCTATTACACAGAAATGCGTTTTTTGCCATTTTTTTGTGGATACGGCTGAAACGCTAAATTGTGTTTGCGTTTTGGAGAACCGTTGTCAAGTTATTGTTATAAGGATCCCAGTCCAAGCTACAACAGTCTGCATTCCCTTAACAATTGTTTGTATTGAACCGTATTGTATTGTACCCATATGCAATATGTTAAATAAAGTTTACATCCATTCATTCTGCTAGCATTACCGATTGCATGAGCAGCTGGCTAACGTGAGCTATCAGATCCTGTTAGCTCAAAGCTCCTCTTTCAACTTAACAAGCATTAAACAAAATGGCCCAGTCATCTATTCACCTTTGTTTAATACACACAGCGTTGTCTCTAATGTTATCTAACTACTGATAGCTCTCGATATCATCAGTTTGGTGCTGGCTAAATAGCGTGAGCTAACGTTAGCTTCTAGCCACAATGCTATACTGTTATAATGGCATACTCCATTGACGTTAGCATGCAGCTAACAATGCTACCGATCTTTTTTTAGACTAAACTATCCGCTCTTGGTGGTCACTTGTGTTGATGTTAGTTTTGTTTCATCAACAAATGACAGGCAGAACACACAGTGAATGTATCCGTTTTGTTTATTGCACTTTTATTAGGCTTTGCTGAAAAAGAATTGCTGCATTGAGTAAATAGGCAAGATGGTGGCGCCCATAGGCGTCTGCCTTGTTGACATTTTCTTTGCTGGAGCTACCAGGAAGTGTATTGGCACATTCAAGTTCTGATTGGTTGAAATTGCCTTCATGTTCGCCACCTACTGCCACCTACTGCTTTGGCAGTGTACTACATCAGTGTGCTCAGGTGACAAGAAACAAAAAAAAACGAAAGTGTGACTCGAGGCGCAGGACGTCGCGGCGAAACGCGTATGATAATGAAACGAAAATGAAACGAAAGGTTAGACTGACTGATGTTTTTGTTTCGTTTTCAGATGAGTTTCGCTTTTCCAGGTCGCAACGTAGCGGTAGGCGAGTCACACTTTCGTTTTGTCACCTGAGCACAGTGATGTAGTACACTGCCAAAGCAGTAGGTGGCAGTAGGTGGCGAACATGAAGGCAATTTTCAACCAATCAGAACTTGAATGTGCCAATACACTTCCTGCAAAGAAAATGTCAACAAGCCGCCATCTTTAAATGCCTATTTACCCAATGCAGCACTTATTTTTCAGCAAAAGTGTAATAAAAGTGCAATAAACAAAACGGATACATTCACTGTGTGTTCTGCCTCTCATTTGTTGATGAAACAAAACTAACATCAACACAAGTGACCACCAAGAGCGGATAGTTTAGTCTCAAAAAAGATAGGCGATGTTGTTAGCTACATTGTTAGCTACATGCCAGTATAACAGTATAGCATTGTGGCTAGCAGCTAACATTTAGCTCACGTTAACCAGCCAGCACCAAACTGATGATATCGGGAGCTATCAGTAGCTAGATAACATTAGAGACAACACCTTGTGTATTAAACAAAAGTGAATAGATGACTGGGCCATTTTGTTTAATGCTTGTTAAGATTGAAAGAGGAGCTTGAGCTAACAGGGTCTGATAGCTAACGCTAGCTCACGTTAGCCAGCTGCTCATGCAATCGGTAATGCTAGTAGAATTAATGGATGTAAACTTTATTTAACATATCGCAGAATGGGTACAATACAATACGGCTCAATACAAACAATTGTTAAGGGAATGCAGACTGTTGTAGCTTGGACTGGGGTCCTTGTAACAATAACTTGACAACACATGGTAGCTGCAGCTATAGCTCTGTTGTCACCGGACATTGGTGAGAGCACGCAGATGTGGGTATCTACTGCGCATGGGCGTTGAGCAACAACGGCTCCGCGCAGATTACACGACACGCTGTCGGCGAGTTTTTGCCGTTATTCCAAAACAGAAACACAATTTAGCATTTTCAGTAGGGCCAAAACGTTTCCTGCCAAAACGGCATTTCTATCTAATAGGGACAGCAAACGTATTCAAAAACGTATTCAAACGAGCACAAAAACAGTGTGTGTAACAAGGGCCTTAAAGTTATCCGTGAAACGGACAACCACTAGAATGCTTACGCAGATATTTTAGGAGAGGGGAAAAATTAAACAACAGAAAACAACCTTTACAGGTGGAAATCTCAAAGTGAGTAATTAAGAAAATAAATCAAGTCCCAAAAAACAGGACTACTCTCAATAAAGAGGTATAGTATAAAAGTAAATAAGCCACAAGGACACCTCCTAATAAAGGAGTTTATATTGGAAAAAGTAAAACAATAAACCTCCACTAAGGGAGTTTATGTGTAGAATCACGTGAGTAGCCTAAAATAAGACTACCATAAAGCTCAATTCTGAATCAGAGATCAGACTACACTTCAATATAATGAGCGTGACCAAAAGGACAGCCAACACTAGGAAATTAAAAAGCAGTTGACACTGCGATCTCCAAACTTAAATAGACTCCACATGGCCATAGGCACAGCTGCACTGCATCAGGTGCAATCAAGCCCACACACCTGCCGATCCATGAGGCAATTAACCACAGGGAACAGGGATTGACAGCTATCCCTCACAGAGAGGTGAAATACAGCAAAAAGGTGGAGGTCTCTCTGCAGGAACCAACCTGCTCCTCCGAACCGGCTTAAGGCGGGATACGTGAAATGTAGGGTGTACCCTCATCGACGAGGGTAACCGAAGACGCATCGTGACTGGGTTTATCTTGCGAACAATAGTGAAAGGGCCCACAAAACGGGGAGCGAGTTTGCGCGACTCCACCCGTAATGGAAGGTCGCGTGTGGAAAGCCACACCTGTTCGCCCACACGGTAAGAAGGCGCATGGCGACGGTGTACATCCGCCGACCGCTTGTGCCGGGCCGCAGCACGCACAAGAGCCGAACGCACCCTCTTCCATGTTGCCCGAGACCGACGGATAAACGCCTTGGCAGATGGCACCCCCACGTCCCTCTCCTGTTCAGGAAACAGTGGAGGCTGATACCCAAACTGAACCTCAAATGGGGAGAGACCAGTGGATGCATTGCACAATGAATTCTGCCCATATTCTGCCCATGCCAGGTGGTGACTCCAAGTGGTCGGATTGGAGGAAGCCAAGCAGCGAAGTGTACTCTCCATAGACTGGTTGGTGCGCTCTGTTTGCCCATTGCTCTCCGGGTGGAACCCTGATGACAGGCTAACCGTCTCACCCAGTATAGCACAGAATGCCTTCCAAAACAGAGCAGTAAACTGGGGTCCACGGTCCGACACCACGTCCTGGCAGATGCCATGAATTCGGAAGACATGGTCAACCACCAGTTGAGCGGTCTCCTGAGCAGATGGCAGCTTGACCAGCGGAATGAAGTGAGCTGCTTTGGAGAACCTATCCACCACCACCATGATGACGCTGTGACCATCAGAAGGAGGCAGACCAGTCACAAAATCCATGGCGATATGGCTCCCCGGACGACTAGGAATGGGCAAAGGATGAAGCAGCCCTGGTGGTGACTGTTGATAAACTTTGTTCCGTGCACAAACGGGGCAGGCTGCCACAAATTCCCGAATGTCCTTCATCATACCAGGCCACCAGAACCTTCTGGCCAAGAAGTCACGAGTTCTGTGCACTCCGGGATGTCCTGTCAGCCGAGAGGAGTGGCCCCACTTCAACACCCGAGAACGAATGCTGTTTGGTACTGTACAAATAACCGACCCGGGGGCACCCCACCCGGATCTGGTTCCAAACGTCGTGCCCTCCGCACAGCAGAGTCAATGCTCCATGTCACAGGAGCTAGGATCTGTCCTGCAGGAACAATGGGCTCAGGAGGACGGTCCTCTTCTGATCCATCATATAACCGGGAAAGAGCATCCGGCTTGATATTTCTAGACCCGGGACGGTACGTCAGGAGGAAATTAAACCGAGAGAAAAACAGTGATCAGCGAGCCTGTCGCGAGTTTCTCCTCGGAGCACCCTGGATATATTCCAAATTTGTATGGTCTGTCCAGACTGTGAATGGGTGTTCAGCTCCCTCTAGCCAATGGCGCCACTCCTCCAATGCCAAATTGACTGCCAACAGCTCTCTGTCCCCAACATCATAGTTTCTTTCAGCCGGCGAGAGCCCACGTGAATAGTACGCACATGTGTGTACCTTACCGTCGGACGATGAGCGTTGAGACAGAATAGCTCCAACTCCAAGCTCAGAAGCATCCACCTCGACGATAAATGGCAGGGATGGGTTAGGAGTAATGAGGATAGGCTCAGAACTGAACCTTCTCCTAAGCTCAATGAATGCTGCCTCAGCCTTGGGAGTCCACTGGAAATGGGAAGGTGCTGTCTTCCTGGTGAGTGCGGTGATAGGTGCTACCACTGAACTGAAATTACGAATAAAACGACGGTAGAAGTTTGCAAATCCTAGGAATCGTTGCACCTGCTTGACCGAGACGGGTGTAGGCCAGTCTGTCACTGCTGACACCTTCCTGGGGTCCATTTGAATCCTCCCCTCAGATACAATGAATCCCAGAAAGGACACAGAGCGGACATGGAAGGCACACTTCTCAGCCTTCACAAACAACCGTGCATCCAAAAGGCACCTCAAGACCTGCCTGACATGTTTGACATGGTCAGAAATGGACTTGGAGAATATCAGAATGTCATCTAAGTAGACGAAAACAAACTTTTCCAACATCACGTCATTGATTAACGCCTGAAAAACTGAAGGGGCATTAGTAAGACCAAA
This sequence comes from Notolepis coatsorum, assembly GCF_963971535.1. Taxonomy (NCBI): domain Eukaryota; kingdom Metazoa; phylum Chordata; class Actinopteri; order Aulopiformes; family Paralepididae; genus Notolepis; species Notolepis coatsorum. The sequence goes on from NC_140173.1 coordinate 132,201,523, forward strand.
TGGCATCACCAGGTATTCGTAGTGACCATTATGAGTGTTGAACACGGTCTTCCACTCATCCCCTTGGCGTATGCGCACCAGATTGTAGGCATTGTGGAGATCAGGTTTGGTAAAAATGGATGCCCCTTGGAGGCGTTCGAACGCCGAGTTCATCAGGGGAAGGGGATACCGTTTTTTTACTGTAATGCTGTTCAGACCTCTGTAGTCGATGCAGGGTCTCAATCCTCCATCCCTTTTTCCCACAAAAAAGAATCCAGCACCCGCAGGTGAAGTGGAAGGTCTAATAAAACCGGTAGCCACAGCCTCCTTGATGTAGGTGTTCATAGCTGCGCTTTCGGGAACCGACAACGAGTACAAGGAACCACGAGGGGGAATAGAGCCCGGCTGCAATTCGATGGCACAATCATAAGGTCGGTGCGGTGGCAGGATGGTGACCCTTTGTTTGCTAAACACCTCACTGAGGTCAGCATAGACAGTGGGAACTCCCTCTGGTAACGGGTGTGACTCCACGCTCATGATGTTGGTGCTCTCCATGAGGGGGTCAGCTGTACAAGTAAGGAGAAGTCCTCACACAGAGCCTCTAAACTGTCTAAACTGTCCTCGGCCAGAACCTCCTCACAGAGGGAGTCCCAATCAAACTGTGGATCCCATTCCAAACTCCCATCCTGATCGACAGATGGCTGGGAGTGCAATGGTTGAGAGAGTGGGCTCTGGAAACCAAGACCGCCCACTGCTTCAACAGGATCACAACCGCTCTCACTAAACTGATCATAACTCGTGGGTGACGGAGGAATTTGGAAACAACGGTGATGGCATTGGGAGCCCCACTGCATGACAGTGTCCCTCTCCTCACCCCAATTTATCTGTGGCTTGTATTTACTAAGCCAAGAATGACCCAGCACAATGGGATATGTGGGGGAATCCACCAAAAAGAATCGAATGCGCTCAGAATGGTTCCCATAAGCAACCCACATAGATAAATAATTGGTTCTTTTGGTGACACTGCCTGTACCCAATGGCCGTCCATCAAGCGCCGTGACACTACAGGGCTTATGGAGGGAATGTACAGGTATTTTAGAGTCCTCAGCCCATCTGGAATCGATGAAACTGTCCACTGCCCCTGAGTCTAAAAAGGCGTCAACCTTAACAGACTGCCTATTCCAGCCTAAAACCACAGGCAAAAACGTTCGAAAGGGGGTGATGTGATGTCTCACTAGTTTCTCTCGGCCCACCAGCGAGACTGACCGTTTCCCTCAGTTTCGGACACTCCACCCTCGTGTGACCTTTTCTCCTGCAGCACCGGCACCAGTCCACATGAGAACCAGTCTGCCTGGAGTCACGCACAGAAGTGCTGTCCACCTGCATAGGTTCAGACGAGCTGGCCACTGAAGGTTGTGGAGGAAAAGACGAAACTTCCTCCAGCGGGACACGAAAACGTTGGCCCCGCCTCTCACGCTCACGGTCTCTGATCCGGTCATCAACGCGTATGGCGGTAGTGACCAGTGTGTCAAAATTGTCTGGAGATCTCACAACCGCCAAAGCATCTTTAACCTGATCAGATAACGCGTTGGTGAACAAAGTGATGAGTGGTCCCTCAGGCCAGCCTGTAGCCCCAGCCAGTGTCCTGAAAGCGATGGAAAACTCAGCTACACTACTGGCGCCCTGGCGCATGCGCGTCAGCTTCATGGCCTGAGCCTGAGCCCGTATGTGGAACAGCCCAATCGAGGGCAGGTCCCTCCAACAGGGATAGAACTAGGGAAACCTCAGACTGAAAACGAGAAGGCTGGGCTCTGTACACTATTTGGCATTGTGCCAGAAAACCACAGCATTTACCTGTCTCCCCATTAAAGCATGAGGGGAGCTGGACTTTAGCCTCACAAGATAAAGACCGGGGGCCTGTGAGTAGTGCTTGAGAGACATTAGGTGGGCTCTGGTGAGGGGGAGGTAATTGTGCATAGGCTATGCGGTCAGCCAAATCACGCATTGGAACTATCCATCTTGCGCAATCCTTCATACATCTCCCCATGCTGTTGCACCATGAGAGCTTGTTGTTGTTGTAATTGTACGATAGCTTCCTCATGTGAAAGCAATCCTTGACGCTGCGCAGCTAGTGCTTGTTCGAGACCTGTGTTATCTGCTGACCCAGTCATGGCTTTTTCATTCTGTGAGGGCTGTGTGTGTGTGTCATGAGCAGATAACAGTGACTCTTAAAGTTATCCGTGAAACGGACAACCACTAGACTGCTTACGCAGATATTTTAGGAGAGGGGAAAAATTAAACAACAGAAAACAACCTTTACAGGTGGAACTCTCAAAGTGAGTAATTAAAAAAATAAATCAAGTACCAAAAAACAGGACTACTCTCAATAAAGAGGTATAGTATAAAAGTAAATAAGCCACAAGGACACCTCCTAATAAAGGAGTTTATATTGGAAAAAGTAAAACAATAAACCTCCACTAAGGGAGTTTATGTGTAGAATCACGTGAGTAGCCTAAAATAAGAATGACTACCATAAAGCTCAATTCTGAATCAGAGATCAGACTACACTTCAATATAATGAGCGTGACCAAAAGGACAGCCAACACTAGGAAATTAAAAAGCAGTTGACACTGCGATCTCCAAACTTAAATAGACTCCACATGGCCATAGGCACAGCTGCACTGCATCAGGTGCAATCAAGCCCACACACCTGCCGATCCATGAGGCAATTAACCACAGGGAACAGGGATTGACAGCTATCCCTCACAGAGAGGTGAAATAAAGCAAAAATAGACAGCTGTCCCTCACAGAAAGGTGAAATAAGGCAAAAACCATGACACTGATTATTATAGTTCAACATTCAATATTTGATCACCAAAACCCCCCAAAAAGCATAAAAAGGGGGCCCCCGCCCCGAAAAAGGCCCTTAAAAATCGGCTTGCACGCTACACACGCTCGGTTATAACACACACAGGTATAGTGCCCTTTTCAGCCTTTGAGCACCTGCCCCTCTAAAGTCCTGTGCACGTCCCTGACGCCTGGTGATACTAAATCCAAATTGAACTCGGCCATTTGAAATATAAGATTTGGCCCAATCCACAAATGTGCGAATTGGCTATTATAAAGTCATTTATAGGCCTGCTATTCTATAATAATATTTCAAATTGCATTGGTCCGGATGGGAGAATTCAGTACTGTATCTACAAAACCTTCTGTTTAATCATCTTCCCTTTATTAATTTCCTTAGATTTTTTTGTACACGTGATCTCAAGAAGGTACTGAATGAGCTCAGTGGCAGTTATTCATGTCTGGTCATTTTTAGCATGGTGTTATTCACTGTCAAATATGCAAAGAAAAATCATAATTCATATTCTCCTTTGTTTCATCACAATTTAAGCAAGCCTAGTAATAGACACAATATTTCTGACACTGGGAATACATTCACTGGGGTCCATAGATGTCCCTAGATACCAAGAACATGCAAATGGACCTTGTAGAAGTGGAGCAATATTCCATTTAATCACTGTAGGTATGTATTTGAGGCGGATTTTCAGAAAATAGGGCTCTGGGCTTAAGAGGGCTTTATTTGGGAGGAATCATATAGTGATTCCTTCATGTCAACTCTACAGGCCTCCTTGGAATTAATTAATCATACATAAATATGACAATATATTGTTTTATATTTAAAGTCTCAACAACGCATTTGATGTCCGAAAAATATGCTGCTGCACGACATTGCTGAACGCGGGTTGAGGAGGGAGCGCCAGTTCCACGATCACGCTGATCTATTCGCAGAGAGCGACGCGTGCCTAGTAGGACGCTTCAGGCTGCCAAACCCAGTCTTGATAGAGCTGTGCGAGACGCTATGGAGCCAGCAGTGAGGAGCCAGACCAGACGCTCCAACCCTGTGCCACCACACGTCCAGGTACTGTCCATGCACCCTGGGCTTCTTAGCCACCGGAACATTCCAGAGGGAGCTAGGAGACAGGGTGGGCATATCGCAGCCCTCGATCAGCCGCTGCCTCTCACGAGTCTTGGGTGGCATCATATAATTGGCCAGCACATGCATCCAATTCCCATTTTCCGACCAACAGCAAATCCGGGTGAAGACGGCCTTCTACGGCATTGCTGGGCTGCCAAACATCATCGGCGCTATTGATTGCACTCACGTGCGCATCCAGGCACCCTACCCAGACCCGTTTCCATACCTGAACAGGAAACAATACCACCCCATTAACGTCCAGATCATCTGCGACGCCCACAACCAACTACTGAACATCGTCGCCCGCTTCCCAGGAGGTGCACACGACTCATACATCCATCAAAGCTATGTGGGTATGCGCCTCGAACAAGGAGACGCTAGAGACGCATGGCTAATTGGTAAGTATCAGTATAGGTTCCTATTCTTCGAATGACTTGTTTTATTAGGCGACAGTGGATATGCGCTGGCCCCCTGGCTGATGACCCCACTCACCAACCCTCAGACGGAGCAGGTGGCACAACGAGGGCCATGCGCGAACCAGATAACTAAAGAGACGGTGGATGTGTTTGGACGCAGCAGGTGGCAAGCTCCTGTACAAGCCGGATAAGGTGTGTATGAAGGCAACATCTGATCGTGTTTAAAACATTAGAGTGCCCACCTCAGCCCAATACAATCATATTGTTGCATGTCATTCATTGTGGCTTATTTATTCTTTTTGTTTCAGGTGTGTAGGATTATCATGGCCTGCTGCGTTCTGCACAACATCCCACAGAAAAGTGGTGTCCCACTACCCCTCCAGCCACCTCAACAACCACCTGACCAGGACATGCGTCCTGATCCATTAATGGGGGGCAGCACTGGGTAACGGGGGGGCAGCACTGGGTAACGGGGGGCAGCGCTGGGTAATGGGGGGGGCAACGCTGGGTAACGGGGGGGCAGCGCTGGGTAACGGGGGGGTAGCACTGGGTAACAGGGGGCAGCAGCACTGGGTAACAGGGGGCAGCAGCACTGGGTAACAGGGGGGGTAGCACTGGGTAACAGGGGGGGTAGCACTGGGTAACAGGGGGCAGCAGCACTGTGTAACAGGGGGCAGCAGCACTGGGTAACAGGGGGGGTAGCACTGGGTAACAGGGGGCAGCAGCACTGGGTAACAGGGGGGGTAGCACTGGGTAACAGGGGGCAGCAGCACTGTGTAACAGGGGGCAGCAGCACTGGGTAACAGGGGGGGTAGCACTGGGTAACAGGGGGCAGCAGCACTGGGTAACGGGGGGGCAGCACTGGGTAACAGGGGGCAGCAGCACTGGGTAACAGGGGGGGTAGCACTGGGTAACAGGGGGCAGCAGCACTGGGTAACAGGGGGGGTAGCACTGGGTAATGGGGGGGGTAGCACTGGGTAACAGGGGGCAGCAGCACTGGGTAACAGGGGGGGTAGCACTGGGTAACAGGGGGCAGCAGCACTGGGTAACAGGGGGGGTAGCACTGGGTAACAGGGGGCAGCAGCACTGGGTAACAGGGGGGGTAGCACTGGGTAACGGGGGGCAGCAGCACTGGGTAACAGGGGGGGTAGCACTGGGTAACGGGGGGGCAGCACTGGGTAACGGGGGGGCAGCACTGGGTAACGGGGGGGCAGCACTGGGTAACGGGGGGGTAGCACTGGGTAACAGGGGGCAGCAGCACTGGGTAACAGGGGGTAGCGCTGGGTAACGGGGGGGCAGCGCTGGGTAACGGGGGGGTAGCACTGGGTAACAGGGGGCAGCAGCACTGTGTAACAGGGGGCAGCAGCACTGGGTAACGGGGGGGTAGCACTGGGTAACAGGGGGCAGCAGCACTGTGTAACAGGGGGCAGCAGCACTGGGTAACGGGGGGCAGCAGCACTGTGTAACAGGGGGCAGCAGCACTGGGTAATGGGGGGGTAGCACTGGGTAACAGGGGGCAGCAGCACTGGGTAACAGGGGGTAGCACTGGGTAACAGGGGGGCAGCGCTGGGTAACGGGGGGGCAGCGCTGGGTAACAGGGGGGTAGCACTGGGTAACAGGGGGCAGCAGCACTGGGTAACGGGGGGGGTAGCACTGGGTAACAGGGGGCAGCAGCACTGTGTAACAGGGGGCAGCAGCACTGGGTAACGGGGGGGTAGCACTGGGTAACAGGGGGCAGCAGCACTGTGTAACAGGGGGCAGCAGCACTGGGTACCGGGGGGGTAGCACTGGGTAACGGGGGGGTAGCACTGGGTAACAGGGGGCAGCAGCACTGTGTAACTGGGGGCAGCAGCACTGGGTAACAGGGGGCAGCAGCACTGGGTACCGGGGGGGTAGCACTGGGTAACGGGGCGGGGTAGCACTGGTGCTCGGTCAGGCTTATGTGGACAGCTCCGCCTCGCAATCCGTTGCATCTGTGAATAAATTGGGGTGATTAATTTGTGGGGGTTGCGATCATGCAATGCTTGGCACACTGCAATTGGATATTATACAGGTGCTCAATTAGAGTTAGAATGGTGAGGAAAGGATAATTTATGTCAGTAATTCTATTCAAGAAGTGAAGATCCTATATTTATAGATCCACAGAGTGAAATATTGCAAGCCTTTATTCCGTAAAATTTGGATGATTATGGCTTACAGGCACAGCTGATGGAAATTCAGTATCTGAGAAAGTTGGATTACATAAAACCAAAACAAAATATGTAGAAATGTCGGCCTACTGAAAACGATATGCACTCAATACTTGGTCGGGTTGATTTGCATGAATCAATGCGGCGTGGCGTGGAGGCAACCAATATATGTCCTCAATGTTCTAATTTATTGAGATTAGGGCTGCACGATTCTTGTTCAAATGTGAATCACGATTTTTCTCTCTAAGAATTGAGATCACGATTCTCTCACACAAGTCTTATTTTTTCAATAAAATCATTTATTGAACTCTTAATCAGACAACATAACATATCAAAGTGCTTGACTTAACTTAAACATAAAATATATGAACTTAAACTTAAAAGTGTCTTGTAACATACAATATAACTCAAGTCAGAATCGTCATCATTTAAAAAAGTTTAGTAAAAAGTAAAAAAATATATATATATATTGTCATAATTTAGAAATGAGATCACATAGCTTACCGTCCGTTTCAGTATCGGAAACCAACAGGGGAGACCTGCTGGCTGCTGAGACCAGGAGACGGTTCCCCAGGCCTGTCTCCATGTCCTCAGCACCTGGCACACCAGTGACCGCCGTGGTGCCCATGATGGCCTGGACACACTGGTCCACCTCGGACAGCCCCGGGCCTGCTGTTCCTCCTCCAGTGGCCAGCATGCCTCTCGATCCTCTTTTTGGACTCGGATTTGAGGTCTACCCATTTATTTTTTATTTCTGCCACTGTGCGCCCCTCTCCGGACACCGCGTTAACCTCCGCCGTTACCGCGTCCCATTCCTCCTTCTTCTGGGTAGCCCTGTACCCTGTGATGACGCTACTAAATAATAATACTTTCCTCCTTTTCACTCCCAGCAGGAGTACCTCCAACTCCGCATTGCTGTAGTTAGCTCTGCGTTTTCCTGCAGGTGCGCCTCTAACTCTAACTCTCTTCGAACTCATAATTTTTGGGATTTCATTTGCACACGGCTCTGTTGGCTGGCTTTATTAGGAGCTGCCGGAGGTGTGTCTGTATGCAAATGAAGTAAACAGGAACACGCGTTCAAGTTTGTCAATGAGTGACGTATCTCATTGTGGGCATCGCAGCTGTGATCATTTTGGCCACTTAAGACAGCCTCTCCACGTGTTGGTGAATCCAGGTGTAATTGTCGTCGGCTTTCTCTTATGACCTTCCAAGGTGGTTGTCGTAAGAGAAATCTTATGGCAATGTTGGTGAATGAGACCCAGTCTCTGTAAACACTGGAATAGCCTATAAGCTAAAACACATCTACAGTATATTGTAGGGGCTCCCAGTAGCTATTTTACATGTACAGATCCAACTCATGTAAGTATGTGAATAAACCAAACATTTGTATGGTAAAAAGAAATCACAGATTGGGGCTTTAAAGTTGCATTCTAATGTATTTTTTAAAGCTGTGCTCATTTCTTGAATGGGCAGCCTACCCTTGGTAATGATCATTGATCTTGAAAGAAATTGTATAGCCTTTTTGGTTTCCGTTTTTCCATAAAGCTATCATTGAAGTATGACAGTATGAGAGCTGATGAAAATGGCAATGCAAAAGCCTGCATGTCTGTGTAGCGTGATCGAATCTGCGTTGTGTCTGGTGTGAGGTGGACGTAGACTCAGACAATGGTACCCAGTTGATGGTTGTTTATTTGGTAATCCTGTTAACAAACCAACACAGCACGTACACAAAACATGGCGGCGTTAGCGACCGTCATCAAAGTGCAGTCCACCTGTGCTCTCGTACTCAGCCAACTCAAAGAGCGCACGCGCGCACATTTAAAACAGCGCGCCGTCTACAGTTACAGCCATTAAATACATGTAGCTCAGTGCAAGTCAGCTTCAGCAAAAACATATGAAACAATATGAAATGAAAAGCAGTGTGTAAGCATTAATTAAACCAAAATACAAAAACAACGGTTCATACCTGTTAACAAACCAACACAGCACGTACACAAAACATGGCGGCGTTAGCGACCGTCATCAAAGTGCAGTCCACCTGGTATTGCCAAACAGAATACTGAGTTAGTACACGAACGTACTGTGGCTGTTGTACACAGGGCGAATTAATGTCATTACACAACAGGGTATTTCAGTACCAAAACCAAACATAAATCACTTTTACAAGTTATACATTGCAATTAAATCCCATATTAAGCAACCGAAAGCGCGTACCTGTGCTCTCGTACTCAGCCAACTCAAAGAGAGCGAGCACTTGCGCCAGCGTGTCTCTCGTCAACAAACCGGCGAAACCATTTTGTACATTAGTTGAACGTATTTACAATACAACAAATATTCAATGGAAAGATATCCTATCTTCTCTAAACCCATTATAAAAGACCCAAAAGGGATTTCGTTTGGAGAATTGGTAACTCAATGTGAGGAAATTAATATAACCTAGTAACCAAGGCACCCCTCCAAAACTCTAGAGTGGGCTCGGTCCACTTTGTTCCTTCAAAGTAAAAGTGTTTCCATTTTGACCTACTTATTTAAGATAAAAGATACCAGTTTCTGTCCATGATTCTAGCATAACAACTTCACTCTGCTACATACTCCCCTACTGACTTATGCCAGATCATGGACAGTGTTCCCTTCAATCAACTCAACAGCGTAAGTATAAACCAAAGAAACAGAAAATAATAAAAAAAATCTTACAATAAGTCAACGCGTCACATGTAACTCAGTGTATTCCCTTAATTCCAAACCTAGAAAATAGGTTGACCAGCTCAAAAGCTATCCGATAAAGGATCAGGAAAAATAAAGGGTAGCGAACCCCTCATCTAACCACAGGCAAAAAAACATGCCATGTACATATTTATACCATGGAATACACCAAAATTACCAAATCATGTCTAGTGCAATAGACAACCGTAACTACCAGTATGACTCAAAGAAAACAGCAAAATCAATGAAAGAAAAAAAAAAAAAATTAGTAATAAAAAGAATTACCCAAAAGAAAACAAAAAAATTGTGTCATCTTTTAGGCTGACAGCAGAGCCCTGACTTGTACAGCCATCGTCTGAATGAGCCTGTTAACTGGCCTGATTAGTCTCCCCCGCCTAGTGTAAACCCCTTGAGGTACCTCAACTACACTCGGTGTGACATCGACAATGGCCGATTCAGGTTCACTCACTGGTACAAATAAGGATGCACTACAAGGGGCCTCTTCCGAAGCCATCATGTCTCCAGTAAATGATTCCACAGTTGTCGTGTCTGACGACTGATCACTATCCTGATAAACAATTACAGAGTATGACTCCTCTGATTCAACATCTGCATCTGGTCCCTCCATCCAAAAGTGGCGTGGTTTCTTCAGTTTACACTCCTGCTCCTCACCATTATGTGACTCAAGTGTAATTCCATGCTGTTGATCACTACTCATGCTCCCCACCTGCTCCTCTGCTGGCTCTGATACACCCATCCCTGTCGTGGTATCTACTACTCCCTCCACACTGGACTCAGGAAGATGAGCAACCCACAGGGCAGTTCTCAGCTCATCCTGATCAGAGTCATCTGTCATTTCCTCACTCGGAACAGTGCCAGGAATAGACACCTCAATCTCTGACTCGTCCCATGACGGCAGAGGCAGGAAATTGACGGGCATAATCAAGTTCCTATGAACAGTCTTAATCCTCCCTGTGACAGGATGACGGATACTGTATATATTCAGCCCACTGTTTTTACACACTACAGTATAGACGGCACTCTCCCAGCGGTCAGCTAGCCTTTTCTTGCCTCGCTCCCCCTTATTTGCCAGTAAGACCCGATCCCCCTTCTCTACCGCATGTCCCTTTAACTGTCTGTTATACACCTCAGCTTCCCTGGTCTGTTGCTTCTCAGCATGCTTTTGAGCAAGTGCCATTGCTTCCCTTAGATCCTTTCCCAGTGACTGGACATACTTATCCACATCCACCGTATCTCCATCCAAAAGGACACTCTGAAACATGACATCGACAGGTAATCTTGGAGTGCGACCAAACATCAAAAAGAAGGGTGGGACCCCCGTGGTCTCATGCACTGTGCAATTATAAGCAAACGTCAAAGTGTTCAACATCTGAGGCCATTTCACCTTGGAACGAGGTGGCAAAGCACGGATCATACTACCTAAAGTGCGGTTTAGACGTTCTACTTGTCCATTTCCCATAGGATGGTATGGCGTGGTATGGGATTTTTCAACCCCTGCCATCTGAAGCATTTCTGCTATGAGTGCACTCTCAAAATTAGCTCCTCTGTCGCTATGAATGCAGGCTGCAAAACCATAAACAGAAAAAAAGTTATTCCAGAGCACTCTGGCCACCGTCTTTGCAGTTTGATTGGGACACGGATAAGCACACGCTAGTTTGGTAAAATGGTCAGTTATAACAAGCACATCAATGGACTTATTATTGGCATCCTCAGCCGACCAAAAGTCAATACACACCAACTCCAGTGGTGCAGTGGTGACTATAGATACCAGCGGAGCCCTAGCCTCCGGCTCAGGCGCTTTGCTCAGTACACACCTCTTACAATGACTCACATATTCTTTGACATCCTTTTCCATGGAGTCCCAATAGAAACGTTGTCTAGTGAGCCACAATGTGCGCTGCTGGCCCTGGTGCCCGGCCTCATCATGTACCCCTTGCAGCACCTGTCCTCTCAGAGCGCTCGGTACAACATATTGAAAGACCTTCTTCCCACTCACAACGTGTTTTGAAACACGGTACAACACTCCCAATTTTGTTGTGAGTTTTCCCCACTGTCTCAATGTGCGGTTTGTTTCTTTCGACTCATGAACTCTCTCTCTTCGAGATGGGCGGCGGCCTCTATCTACAAAGAATTTGACTCTACCAGTGACAGGGTCCTGGCACTGTTTGTCGTACAATTCCTCATGAGTGAGGACAGGCAATGGGCTCTGTCCCATGGACACCAACCTTTCTAGCTGCTGCACATGAGAGACTGCTCTCATAGCTGCGCCATCCTCCCAACAGCGATGTGTGTGTAGCACAGCGGATACCTCTTCACTCCCACTGTCACTACCCACCTCACCACTGGCCTTAAGGGAACTCTGAGTGGACAATCCTAGGCCCTTCCTCCTCACCTCTGGTTCCTCACAGGTAAGACGGAACATGTTCTGCACGTCATCCACCTCCAAACCTCTAGCCTCCCTCAACAAGACATCATACGAGGTCCTTGTCAGCCTGTGCATCACCCTAGGCTTAGCAAACGGCTCCCTGCTCAGTGCATCAGCTACTGTATTTTTAGGCCCAGGGATGTACTGAATGTCAAAATCAAAAGGTGCCAGCTTAGCCACCCATCTCTGCTCGCATGCATCGAGTTTTGGCTTTGTGAGGATGTACTTAAGTGGATTATTATCTGTCCACACTGTAAATTTATGTCCTCGCAGCCAATGGCTAAACTTGTCGTGTATAGCCCATTTCATGGCGAGAAACTCAAGCCTATGAGCGGGATATTTAGACTGAGCATGATTCAAAGATTTACTAGCAAAAGCTATGGGCCTGGCTGTGCTACACCCTTCCTGCACTTGTGAAAGCACAGCTCCCAGTCCGCTAGTGGATGCATCTACAGACAATAAAAATGGCTGAGAAAAGTCAGGGTGAGCCAACAGAGTTTGTCCCACCAATGCGGCTTTTAACGCCTCAAAGGCCTCCCTACACTCCACAGTCCAGTCTGCTGCACTAAGCCTACGAAGGGGGGCAGCTCTCTTGCTTTTTACTTTGCCTCTCCGTGGCTTCTTCACACCCGTGGTCAACTGAAACAGTGGTCTTGCAACTACAGAGCAGTTCTCAATGTAATGTTGATAATACACCATTCCTAAAAATGACCGGATCTTATTGGCAGACGGGGTGACCCCATCCGACTCCATAATATCGCTCTCCGTCACACCCACTATCGCCTGCACCTTATCGGGGTCTGTAGCTATCCCTTCCCAAGAAACAATGTGTCCCAAAAACTTCAGTGACTTTCTCAGAAACTGACACTTAGATGGAGACAACTTCAGGTTGTGTTCTCGTAAACGCTGAAATACCATCTCCAGCCTCTGCAAGCTCTCTTCTTCCGACTTGCCAAAGACCAGAAGATCATCTAAGTAACAGAGAAGACTCAGCGAGTTCTGATCACCAAAGATTGTGAGCATCATTCTCATGAACGTAGCTGGACTGTTACACAGCCCCTGGGGCATACGGTTATATTCATGTAAACCGAGAGGAGAGGAAAACGCAGTGTATTTCTTATCATCCTCATGCAGTGGGACATTGTAATACCCGGATGTCAAATCCATGGAACTGAAAAAGGCATTGCCTCCCAGCGCTGCAAGTACATCTGCTTGATGAGGTAATGGATGTGCATCTTTCACGGTACGAGCGTTTAACCACCTGAAATCTGTGCACAGTCTCAATTCCCCATTCTTTTTCCAACAAAGGACAAGGGGGGATGCATACTCACTACTCGACTTCCTAATTATCTCCCTGTCCTCCATCTCGTTCAGAGTCTCTCTCAACTTTTGGTAATGGGCGGGGGAGAGCCTCCGGTAAGGTAACCGAAAGGGTCGATCGTCAGTCAGTCGGATATGGTGACAGAAGCCACCAGCCTCACCACAATCCAACCGGTGTCTAGAAAACACATCCTCATAGTTCTCGATCAGATCAGTCAGTCTATCTTTCCAGACTGGTGAGACCTGACAGTCATCAACTGACAGGTTCTGGAGCCCTAGACTAGCCAGTCTATCGTTCCCCCTAGCTACATTGTTGCTATCACAACTCCTAGCTGTCAGACTGCCGTGAGAGCTGCCACTACTCACTCTACCGGCATTCTGGTGGACTGACGTGTCCGTATCATTGTCAAAATCTTCTAATGCAATGCATGGATATACGTCAGCCACTTTTGCATTTCTTCTCAAGGTGATAGCCTTGTTAGTCGGATTTATAATCTTGACAGGAAGCCACCCATCCCCCCAGAGAGGTGTAACTACCCTGCCAACTAGTATGTTACGGTGCACACAACGAGAGGCGCTGGGCTCAACGATAACAGTACTTCCCATAGACAGTTTTGTCTTGGGTGGGAGACGACCCCACACTACATGCTCACCCATCGGTTCAAGTGTTACGGCCTGTTTCAACTTGACTGTTCCCACTTTGTCAGGAATTTCCTCCCCCCTCCATCTCTCAAGATTGGCCATGAACCTGATAAACTGACTGTTTTCGTCCTGACATGGTGACTCAGCTTTTCCCAGTATGCGCCAGTAGGCCCCCGTGGATTTGAACTGTCTAATCAAGGGCTTCATCACATTGGTGCCTATAATGAGCTCATCTACCTGACCCTCCACTATTAAGACTGGTACTATGTATTCAAAACCGTAAAGCTTAAGTTTCAGCTCACACGTTCCCACCGGGCTAGTTTGTTTCCCACCACACCCCACAAGAACAACATTGGTAGTCGATATTAAATCACCCGTCACTACTCCTGCCTCCCTCAGCCGAGGAACCACATCAGCGCGCAGAGAAGTAGCCATGGATCCACTATCTAACATCCCCTGTAACTCAACCTTGTCTCCTGTCAATACGGTGGTGAAAAATAAACTGTCACATTGGGATGTTCTGGTCACATTCTGCATAATTACTGTCTTGTCTTTGGGTGCTGCTTCACAAACAGACGTATATACAGACTGGATATCATCATTGCAATTGGAGGAAAAACCATAGGGGCCCACATTGTCCTCCTTTGAACGAGGGCCGGCTAGTTTTCCTGGGGAGGACCAGCCTGTCTCTGACCAGGGGGCTGTCTAGGAGTGGTCTGCCCACAATAGATACCAATATGCCCTGGACTCAGACACTTGAAACACAGCCTGTGCGTCCTGCAATGTGTCCTAGTATCGTGCTCCGAACTGCCACAAACCTGACATTCTTGAGAAGGTCTGGGGAACTGCCTATGGGGGCCATTTTGTACGTAAGGACCATTTTGTACAGACTGAGTGTTGTTGCCTAACGCCATTTCTAACACTCTCAGAACCCTATCCATTGTGTTATTCTCAGCTACAGGCGTCAGCTGCTCTAGCTCTGGACTACTGACAGCCACAGGGGACGCGCTTTGTTCATGATTAACAACCACCCTCTCCTGTGATGACTCAATGGCGACCACTTGTTGTGTCAACCGACCTCGACTCGCTCTATGTTCTCTCAAATATTCATCCAAATGTCCCTGCACCTCACCTGCTGTCCACTCACGAGATGGCTTACTCTTGAACACTAAAGACAACTCCTTATCGGGGCAGTTACGGATGAACATGAGAACTAGATGCTTGCTCAGGCTAGTCTGAGATTCCCCCGTACTAAGAAGGCACTGCTCTGTGGCTTCTGCTGCTTTGTTAAGCCTAATCCAATAGTCAAGAGGATTCTCGCTTGCATATGCTTTGACTGCATAAAAGTCAGCTAATGGAAGTTCTGAATGAATAATATCACCAAAATGTTGTCTCAAAATGCTAAAAATAACACCCACCTCACTGACAGTTGAGTTGCTACGCAGCCATACTTTGGTAACGTCCCGGGCCCTCCCCATTAGCTTGTTCATAACCTCCTCAACTTGTTCAGTTCCAGTACAGTTATTTTTCTTTCTGAGATACGTCCTCATGAGTTCCTCCCACTCAAAAACAGAACACTTATCTGTGTTGTCCCCTCTAAAATAGGGTGGGGCATTTGCATCTGAACGTAACACGAGATTCATTTTGGATGCATCAATCACAGTATTCCCACATTGGTCAGGTTGGAACGTCTGTTGGGGATTTTGAGAAGCTAATACAGGTGAAATCCCCGTGATTGTGTTCTGCATTAACGTCATTCTAATAGCTTCCCCTATTTCTGACCCAATGGATCTTATCAAATTGGCCATTTGACTGGGGGATGTTTCCACACTAGTGTTGTTCATTTCACCAGGTGAGGGAACAACCGGAGTGAAAAGTAACGATTGGGCATTTCCCTCTAAGTGACCCTCTACACGCCTCCTTTCAGGACTAGAGGAACCTGAGCCACCTTGACTCCCCGGAGTAGACTGCATAACCGGTGTGTAATCGAGAACCCCACTCCCCACAGTAATCCCTCTCCCCACAGTCAAGTTCCCTGTAGGAGTGTTTCCTACATTCAAAGTCATTTTCAATATCAAATGGTACTTTCACCATTTTACTCTTCAGTGTGTTTTAGGTAACACACTCGAAATCAATAAACTTGATTAGAGACTATCTTTTTCAAAGGATTCAGTGCTCTCCAGCCTCCTCAGGAACAGACCTCAGGAACAGGCGGCGAATGCAGCGTCCCCGTGACCAGGTCGCGCCAGCAGCATCCACGCGTCTAGGCCGCACATAAGCCTCCACGTCTCTCCAGCTACACCGGTGGTCGGCCTCTGCTGACCAGTTGATCCGGCTTGTCTTGGCACCAGTTGTAGCGTGATCGAATCTGCGTTGTGTCTGGTGTGAGGTGGACGTAGACTCAGACAATAGTACCCAGTTGATGGTTGTTTATTTGGTAATCCTGTTAACAAACCAACACAGCACGTACACAAAACATGGCGGCGTTAGCGACCGTCATCAAAGTGCAGTCCACCTGTGCTCTCGTACTCAGCCAACTCAAAGAGCGCGCGCGCGCACATTTAAAACAGCGCGCCGTCTACAGTTACAGCCATTAAATACATGTAGCTCAGTGCAAGTCAGCTTCAGCAAAAACATATGAAACAATATGAAATGAAAAGCAGTGTGTAAGCATTAATTAAACCAAAATACAAAAACAACGGTTCATACCTGTTAACAAACCAACACAGCATGTACACAAAACATGGCGGCGTTAGCGACCGTCATCAAAGTGCAGTCCACCTGGTATTGCCAAACAGAATACTGAGTTAGTACACGAACGTACTGTGGCTGTTGTACACAGGGCGAATTAATGTCATTACACAACAGGGTATTTCAGTACCAAAACAAAACATAAATCACTTTTACAAGTTATACATTGCAATTAAATCCCATATTAAGCAACCGAAAGCGCGTACCTGTGCTCTCGTACTCAGCCAACTCAAAGAGAGCGAGCACTTGCGCCAGCGTGTCTCTCGTCAACAAACCGGCGAAACCATTTTGTACATTAGTTGAACGTATTTACAATACAACAAATATTCAATGGAAAGATATCCTATCTTCTCTAAACCCATTATAAAAGACCCAAAAAAGATTTCGTTTGGAGAATTGGTAACTCAATGTGAGGAAATTAATATAACCTAGTAACCAAGGCACCCCTCCAAAACTCTAGAGTGGGCTCGGTCCACTTTGTTCCTTCAAAGTAAAAGTGTTTCCATTTTGACCTACTTATTAAAGATAAAAGATACCAGTTTCTGTCCATGATTCTAGCATAACAACTTCACTCTGCTACATCTGCCAATTATGCACTGTATTATGTAATACAAATATAGTGCCATTTGTCATGCCACACCTGTTGAAAAAATGGCTATCTGTTTGAGATTTTATCATTAATGTTAGCTAGGGTAGGGTCTGCTAATGGTCAATTGACAGTTAGCAGACAGTTGTGCAGACTGGTCATACATGTTAGTCCTGATTAAGATTCAAGAGCAAGTAAACACCAAAACTATTGTGGCAGGCATAATAATTGAGCTTCTTTGTATTTTGGGTGAACGTCCCATAAAAATTTGGCAGTCTCTCAATATATAATAGTTTGGTGTTTAGTTGCTTTTTTAATAATCACACTCCATAGGATAGTATAACCTTAAGCATTTTTCAGAGGGCTTGCTTTGTTGCATCCCCACCCCTGTAGTACGGAAGGGGAATTGATTCTGTTGTCGAGAGCCAACTCTCTCTCTCACCATCCGTCATGACATCTGTGTTTCTTAGGTGGAATAGACAGGAGGGGGAGGGGGGTAAATGAAACGTTGAAGGCTGCTACGATGCTCATCTGTAGAACTCCCAGCCGTTGTGGCATTAAAGATTTGTGACAAGAGAAAGAGGAAGCCCTAGGAAGCGGACACTGCTGCGCAGGGAGATAAACGCCTCATTTGAATAAATTGCATCCCCTCCGGAGCACATCATCCATATGCATGAGGAACTCTGCGTCTAATTGCTGATAATTCCCCCGCTTTAAAGCGATAGCGATTTATACACATCTGACAAGAGAATAGGCACGTGCTACATTGCCGATCAGTGAGTTGCGTCCTGTGAGACACATTTACCTCGGAGTCATAAAATTAGATGATTCGTTTTGATTAAAAAAAAAGAAAAAACTTTGATATGGGATATGTTGATTGATGTACTCCGATGTTCTCTCTGTCTCTCTGTCTCTCTGTCTCTCTGTCTCTGTCTCTGTCTCTCTCTCTGTCTCTCTCTCTGTCTCTCTCTCTCTCTCTCTCTCTCTCTCTCTCTCTCTCTCACATACACACAGACACACACACACACTCTGTGGACCAATAGCCTACATTTAGACTATACACACACCTCCACCAAGTGAATACCTGTAGCTTTCTGCAAATGAAAAAATATAAGTTTTAGAATATGTTCTATTTTAAAGCTAGGGTAGGCAATTTCTTTTAACCTTTTTTTATATCAGGTTTTTTTTGGCCTGCCAACCACCATGTTCCTCATCAAAACATACCTGCTGGCACTGTGTGTGCAAAAACTACCTGTCGATCAGAGGCCATGAGGACATATTTTTTTTCTTCATCCAGCTCGAAGCTGACAGTGCTTTTGGGAGTCTGTGGGGTAGCACAGGGTACCAGGCATCAAAAGTGATGCTGAGCTTGCTCTATTGTCAATTTCTCCAAAGTGCCTAGGCCTACTTTCCTTCACCCATTCAAGTTTCAAGTTTCAAGTTTCTTTAATAGTTGTCATACAGAAGTACAGAATACTTTCATACAAAATGCTTCTTACTGTTACGCTCCAGAGACTGTGCTAGACAAGATAGTATCAAATAACATAGTATAGCATGTAATTTAGAAGTAGAAAATGAGGTCACAGTGTTCAGTATAGACATATGTACAATGTTCGATGCAGAATAGACGTAACTGAGTTACCATATAATATACAATACTATGCAGTGTACTAATGTACAGTACTATATAGTGCAAAGCAGAAATGGGATGAGGTACAATTTAGGTATAATTTACAGTAAGGTGTACGAGTTGTAGTGCAATCCTTCATCAATAAATATAAAGTGTGGGGAGTGGGTGCTACAGTGTGTTTGTTTAAAGTGGGTGTGTGCTATAAAGTGTGTGGAGTGGGTGCTACAGTGTGTTTGTTTAAAGTGAGTGTGTGCGTGTGGATGTGTGTGCTACGTGCGTTTGATGGTTGTTGTTGTGTAGTGTTCATTGTTCGTTTAGCAGCCTGATGGCCTGGGGATAGAAGCTTCTTCTGAGTCTTTCTGTGCTCGCCTTGAGACTCCGGTATCGCTTGCCCATTCACCCAATTACACCCCAATATGAAACCATAAACTTTGTCTACCATTCTTGAGATAATGAGGTTTACCAAAAAGTACTGAAAGAAAGTATTGCATGAGGTATATCAAGTAGCTATTCTTTGAATGCTGGCAAGTTTCTTGTAAAAGAAATATATAATATATGCTACAGCATGACTTGGAAAGCATGTCTTGAAACATCTTCTTCTGATGTTCTCTCTGTGCTGTGTGTGTGTGTGTGTGTGTGTGTGTGTGTGTGTGTGTGTGTGTGTGTGTGTGTGTGTGTGTGTGTGTGTGTGTGTGTGTGTGTGTGTGTGTGTGTGTGTGAGCTTGTGTGTGAGCTTGTGTGTGAGCTTGTGTGTGTGTGTGTGTGAGCGTGTGTGAGCATGTGTGTGTGTGTGTGTCTGTGTCTGAGCATGTGTGTGTGTGTGTGTGTGTGTGTGTGTGTGTGTGTGTGTGTGTGCGTGCGTGCGTGCGTGCGTGCGTGCGTGCGGCTGCCACACTCTTTTAGCTTCAACTTCCCGTACATAATCTGCCAACACAGAAATAAAATAAATAAATATGGATCTCGGCTCACATGGGGATGTTTCATCTCCTGCACAGAGATCGTCAGGATTTCATCACTCAGACTCGGTAGAAGGTTTTGAACCTCCTCGTCTTTGGGGATATGATTCATATCTGGATCAGAACGTCCTGCTTGAACTGAGTATGGGAGGTGGGAGAGGCAGGCAGACACACTGCAGGCTGAGGCACATCTCATCCTTTTGTGATACTCACAGTGTTACTTAACAGGGTTGGTTATCGTTCACGGATTGTTAGAGCAGCCATTCTGAGATAATAGGCTTGTTTGAGAAACTTTGAGATGAGCTAGGCCTGCGCAGTTTCGACCATGGCCTTGCCAAGCGCGTTGCATGGCGGTTATAATGTTGTCCGACTAGCTCTGGAAATCTGACTGTGCGAGCCGCGGAAATCTCACAGGAGCTTTTCCCGGCTGTAATCGGCTACTCTCGCTTGTTTTCGAGACAAGCCGAAAGTCATCTCAAACAAGCCTAATGTCTGCTTAAGCATTACGTCGCTTTCACACAGGGGCTGTTTGGTCCGGACTTTCGGACCAGAATTCGATAGTCCGGTTTTTCGGGTCTGTGTGAATGCGCGTCGAACTCGGTCCGCGGACCAAACAGGCGAACTCTGGTCCGCCTGAAAACGTAGGTCTCGGTTCGGCTTCAGCGGACCAAATATAGGAAGTGATTATTATTACCACTGCTTGCAGCACTCACTGCAAAACAAGCACACTGCATCTAATCTCTCTATCTATCTATCTATCTATCTATCTATCTATCTATCTATCTATCTATCTATCTATCTATATATCTAACTGTGCATCTTGGGAAGAAGGAAGAAAAACGCGGCTTATTATTATTACCGAGGCGCACGGCATTAATAATGGATCAATGCCACGTCAATACTATTATTATTAGTGTGGGTGACCTGGCGAAGCCAGGTTGCCACCCACACTATACGACCTGGCGAAGCCAGGTTGCCACCCACACTATACATATCCATACTCTTTTTATTATTTATTTATTCCACCGATTTTGCAAACACTTTGCAACACGTAAGCGTTCGCGCCCCATACACGTGAAAGGTATCAAAACGAGCGGCTTGCCTATGGCAACACCGGTCTCCGAACTCGTAAAGTTTCACCGCACCGTCTGGCTACGAATCGACTTTAAACGGTAAAATATCGGTCCCATTGGGAATGCATTGCATTTTAGAGTGTAGCAGCTGAAATAATCTTTTTCCCCCTACCTTGGGTGAATTGCGAGTGTGATCTCAATTTTGGACGTAGAAATAAAACAAACACATCAAAACGATGACACGGCTGTCAACCCGCTCACAAAAGAAAAATAAATGGAATTGGACATTTCTATCTCAACTGACGACCATTTGTTTGAAGGTTCTCCTCCCCATTGACCGCCATGCAATCGCACTCTAGAAATCACATTTTTCACACTATTTTTTAGCCTTCTGTTCCGATCGCCGAAGGAGTGCCACAATATCGCACGAATGTCACAATATCGCGCACAACCCTTCGCCTACTCGTTGTAGTGCTCATGTGCGCGTCACAACGCTTCATCTCTTATAGTTTTCTTTTAATCAATGTGACAATGCAGTCATGCATCTGCCTCCATAGAAATGCATTGGATAGAAAATATGCAAGTCATAGTGATTGCTTCACCTGTGTGGCTCATGGCTCACTCATGATTGGTTCAGCTGTGTGGCTCGTGGCTGAGCTGCCAATGACATCATCCACTTAACCCATCATTGGCCATCACTGTGTTGCAGTACTGAATTGCTGACAGCGCCCTCTGTCTTGTGGGTTGTGTCATTGTACTCAGTAGGGATATCCTCTTTCATTTTTCATTGGTCCATGTTGACCCCCTTTCATTGGTCGATGTTGACCACTCCCCCGATCCTTAGACCACGCCCCCTTAGGCCACACCCCCTCAGTGTATCTCTTGAACCGTTTGTCGTAGAGACTTGCGGATTGTGCCATTGGTCGATGTTGACCACCTTTCATTGGTCGATGTTGACCACTCCCCCTGTTGACCACCTTTCATTGGTCGATGTTGACCACTCCCCCGATCCTTAGACCACGCCCCCTTAGGCCACACAGTGTATCTCTTGAACCGTTTGTCGTAGAGACTTGCGGATTGTGCCATTGTACTCGGTGTAATAGTGTAATAGTGTGTAATAGTGTAATAGTGTAATAGTGTGTAATAGTGTAATAGTGTGTAATAGTGTGTAATAGTGTAATAGTGTGTAATAGTGTAATAGTGTAATAGTGTAATAGTGTGTAATAGTGTAATAGTGTAATAGTGTGTAATAGTGTAATAGTGTAATAGTGTGTAATAGTGTAATAGTGTAATAGTGTGTAATAGTGTAATAGTGTGATAGTGTGTAATAGTGTAATAGTGTAATAGTGTGTAATAGTGTAATAGTGTGTAATAGTGTAATAGTGTAATAGTGTAATAGTGTGTAATAGTGTAATAGTGTAATAGTGTGTAATAGTGTGTAATAGTGTGTAATAGTGTAATAGTGTGTAATAGTGTGTAATAGTGTAATAGTGTGTAATAGTGTGTAATAGTGTGTAATAGTGTAATAGTGTGTAATAGTGTGTAATAGTGTAATAGTGTGTAATAGTGTGTAATAGTGTAATAGTGTAATAGTGTGTAATAGTGTAATAGTGTGTAATAGTGTAATAGTGTGTAATAGTGTAATAGTGTAATAGTGTAATAGTGTGTAATAGTGTAATAGTGTAATAGTGTGTAATAGTGTAATAGTGTAATAGTGTAATAGTGTGTAATAGTGTGTAATAGTGTAATAGTGTGTAATAGTGTAATAGTGTAATAGTGTGTAATAGTGTAATAGTGTAATAGTGTGTAATAGTGTAATAGTGTGTAATAGTGTAATAGTGCAATAGTGTGTAATAGTGTAATAGTGTGTAATAGTGTAATAGTGTGTAATAGTGTAATAGTGTAATAGTGTAATAGTGTGTAATAGTGTAATAGTGTAATAGTGTGTAATAGTGTAATAGTGTAATAGTGTAATAGTGTGTAATAGTGTGTAATAGTGTAATAGTGTGTAATAGTGTAATAGTGTAATAGTGTGTAATAGTGTAATAGTGTAATAGTGTGTAATAGTGTAATAGTGTGTAATAGTGTAATAGTGCAATAGTGTGTAATAGTGTAATAGTGTGTAATAGTGTTATAGTGTGTAATAGTGTAATAGTGTAATAGTGTGTAATAGTGTAATAGTGTAATAGTGTGTAATAGTGTGTAATAGTGTAATAGTGTAATAGTGTGTAATAGTGTGTAATAGTGTGTAATAGTGTAATAGTGTGTAATAGTGTAATAGTGTGTAATAGTGTAATAGTGTGTAATAGTGTAATAGTGTAATAGTGTGTAATAGTGTAATAGTGTGTAATAGTGTAATAGTGTAATAGTGTGTAATAGTGTAATAGTGTAATAGTGTGTAATAGTGTAATAGTGTAATAGTGTAATAGTGTGTAATAGTGTGTAATAGTGTAATAGTGTGTAATAGTGTAATAGTGTGTAATAGTGTAATAGTGTGTAATAGTGTAATAGTGTAATAGTGTGTAATAGTGTAATAGTGTGTAATAGTGTAATAGTGTAATAGTGTGTAATAGTGTAATAGTGTAATAGTGTGTAATAGTGTAATAGTGTGTAATAGTGTAATAGTGTGTAATAGTGTAATAGTGTAATAGTGTGTAATAGTGTAATAGTGTCTAATAGTGTAGAAGTGTAATAGTGTGTAATAGTGTAATAGTGTGTAATAGTGTAATAGTGTGTAATAGTGTAATAGTGTAATAGTGTGTAATAGTGTAATAGTGTGTAATAGTGTAATAGTGTTATAGTGTGTAATAGTGTAATAGTGTAATAGTGTTTAATAGTGTTATAGTGTGTAATAGTGTAATAGTGTAATAGTGTGTAATAGTGTAATAGTGTGTAATAGTGTAATAGTGTAATAGTGTGTAATAGTGTAATAGTGTGTAATAGTGTAATAGTGTAATAGTGTGTAATAGTGTGTAATAGTGTAATAGTGTAATAGTGTGTAATAGTGTAATAGTGTGTAATAGTGTAATAGTGTAATAGTGTGTAATAGTGTAATAGTGTTGCAGGTTGTGTCATTGCACTCAGTAGGGATATCCTCTTTGATTGGTCTATGTTGACCACTCCCCCGATCCTTAGGCCGCGCCCCCTTTTTGTATCCTTTGAACCGTTTGTCATAGAGACTCGCGAGAGACCCTCTCCCCCGTTGGCCGGCGGTGCACAGGCGTCACCCACACTTTCACAATTTCCCCCGCGCGGAATTGTCTAGTTATTATTATTATTATTATTATTGGCAGTGGTGCAGTGGCAAATTGACAGTAGGTCAAACGCTGCATGCTTCTCCGGGAGTCCGGTTGGATAATGCCATGTAAAAGCGATTGCGCGTACTTCAGCCTCAGTGAGTGAGGTATCACAGAGTGATACCGAGTGATACCAGCACTGCAACACTGATTATTGGTCTACAAGTTGTTTAGCGAGAGGATGGTGGCAGTGTTGCGTTGTTATTATGGGCTGAGCCGCCACGCAGGATAATGACGCCGCGCGCACGCGCGCGCGCACACGCACGCGCGGCCCCGCGCGCATGCGCATATGTTCCCTCGCGCACAATAATACACTTTGTTTGTATAGCCTTTCATACAGAAACTGCAGCTCAAAGTGCTTCACAACAGAATTAAGACAGGCATAAAATGAGCACATAAAGTGCAGACATATAAAATCAGTTTTTCACATTAGGATCTAACATCCCAACAGGCAACCTTGTTTATGGTTTGATTCAGTTTTAATATAAATAATAAAAATAAAGAGAAGATTAATTAATTATCTACTCAGTCCCGAAGTTTGTGATGTAGATATGGAATGTCCCGGGTTGCTGCTGTTTGCAGAGTGTGTTGTTGTCCGGGGGTGAGTGGTGGTGGGTGGGGGGTTGAATCAAAACAGTTGTCAATTCGGAATTGACGGCTGTTTTGATTTGGCCCTTCGTTCGCCGTCGTTCACCTTTGGACGGCGGTGCACTCTGTGGGCAGCGGCAACTTGGGACGTTCCATATTTACATCACAAAGAGTCCCAGACTGGTTGAAGACACCAGCCTATAGCGGCTATTGTTATGATAATGCGAGGTAGATCCGAGCCGAGCGCAGCGCGTTCTCGCGAGCGCGTGCATGTGCGTGCACGCGCTTCTGCTCAAATCTTTAATACTCAGTGAGGTACCACTGAGTGGTACCCCGTGCCATAAACAACGCATGCCTGGATGGTGGTAATGTGCTTCAAATTTCAATAGAACAATGGATCAATGCCATGTCAAAACTCGGCTCCGCTGATCTGGAGGACTCGTAGTCCACACAGACACACACACACACACACGCGCGCGCGCACACACAGGCTTGCAGCCACACACACATTTCCACTGTCCAATAGACAAGCGCCCTTTTCGACCGCGTGACATTGTTCAGAAGGTCTCGGTCCGCTGACAGATTTCTCTATGTGAACGCAGGCGAACCAAATGAAGAATGCAACAATGTTGCAACTTCACCCCCAGAACCGCACAGAGTCCTCCAAAACTCTATGTGAAAGCGACTGATTACTTCGGCGTCCCTGGGCGGTGCGCCCTCTGTGTTTTACTCTGACACAATGGGCCTCATTCACCAATACTCTCTTATATATTTTGTATTATATTTTTTCTTAACTGTCTGTTAACTGTTAAGCTGTTAATTGGGGGACCCTGCTGTTTTTATCATAAATCGATCAATACAGATCGTATTAGATCCCCACGTGGGGTATCATTGGAAAGCCACACTCATTGGCTACAACCCTGTCCAAACATTTTCGAGATCGCCAAATGATTGACGGAGCTGGAGCCCCGGGAGTCGGCATGTACTTTGTGTACTTTGGTGCACGCCTCACACATCGGCATGTAACTAGAGAAACGCTGATAGGGCTTTAATTCTATATATTGTATTAAAAGACCGGTGCCACTAGAGGTCGGCAGAGTGGCGCGTTGCAAATCGTCCTCAAGAGGGCCCACATGTGGATGTTAAGAGGTTAATGTTGTGTTTCTTTTTCAAATGTAGCCAAGAGTAACCCTATCAAAACAGCAGTCAAAGTGTATATTTTCATTTTTACCGATGTTTTTAAGATTTACCGAAAATAAGAATTTATCTGAAAAATGCTAATTATATCTCTTTTATTGTAAAACCGTGAGGAAATGACTAAATCCAGATTTAACACTGCCATTGGAAAGAGGAGCTTTCCCCTAGCCATAGATGTAGGATTTGGCCATAATAATGTCAAGTTCAAGAGAACATATGAACAGCAGGTATACATTTCTCTGTATCTGATATTTTTTTTTTTTTTTTTTTTTTTTTTTTTCATGCATCTGATGCTCGTTTTTTTATTTTATTTGAATTTTTGGTATCTAGCAATATTATTATTATTATTATTACAGTTATTATTGTTATTATTGGTCATATTATCATTGTTATTATTATTGTTATTATAATTGTGGTAATGATTATTATTATTAGATGGTATGAAGCTGTAAGGTGCACTTGAGCTGACCATTATGTTAAAATGAATATGAAGTTTGGAAGGGGGCAGGAAACCGCAGAGAAAAAACCGGAAGAGAGGAAGGAAGAGAAAAAACCGCAGAATGGATTGAAGTCAATGAGGAAATGGTTTACTGGAGAGATACTTTTTTTCTCCACAGTTTACCATAATCGCTCCTAATCACTCATTTCTGAACGGATTTTTATGACATTTGGAGATGTAC
Organism: Notolepis coatsorum; assembly: GCF_963971535.1. Taxonomy (NCBI): domain Eukaryota; kingdom Metazoa; phylum Chordata; class Actinopteri; order Aulopiformes; family Paralepididae; genus Notolepis; species Notolepis coatsorum. The sequence continues at coordinate 132,227,957 of NC_140173.1, forward strand.
TACATAAGACTTCAGGCTATGGACCCAGGGCTATGATCCAGCTCATACAATTTTTTTGGGAAATACTATATTTGGATATTTCAACTACTACAGAAAAACATGAGTAACAAGTTTTTCTACAACTCAAGTTCAGACCTATGTTACTCTATTTCATTAGCACTAAAGGTTATCTTTCTTTATTGTATCGGAAACTTCAGAATGTTGTCTTTCAAAAGAGACCATGCTTATGCATGTGCTATAAGTATAAAGTATAAAGATACACTTTTGAATAAATGTATGCAGTCCTCAAGTTCAAGTTTAAAAATGGCCACTTTTCTGGGCACCAGTTAAGAGGTTAAGAACAAAATAAGAGGAAATCTGTTCTTATATCGCTTCGTGAATGAGGCCCATTGTAATTAACAGCGTTTGTTTTCCTCCGCTATTAGTGTGCAGCTGACCTTTTCATTGGATTGATTGATTGATTGATTGATTGATTGATTGATTGATTGATTGAACATTTTATTAACAGATTGCATAGTGGGTACAATACAGTAGCTACGGCTCAATACACACAATTGTTAAGGGGATGCAGACCAGAGAAAGACTTTTGTCTTGTTTACATCAGGGTCCCCCATTTTCAATTCATCATAACATATATTACATACATGACATACAGATAGACAGTACTGTTTTTTTTTATTATTTGTATTACTGAATGAAACTGTAAACAGAGAGCCTATTGGGATGCTAGATCCTAATGTGAAACTCTGTGATTTACCTTACCTTGCTACCTCTCTATCTTTTTTATCTTTTTTATGCTCGCTTATGCCTGTATTTCTTGCACTTTGAACTGCAACTTCTGTATGAAAAGTGCTATACAAATAAAGTTATTATTATTATTATTATTATTATTATTACTGTTACATCCAGACATTTATGACATACCAGATCTACAAATATACAGTACTGTTTAAGAGTACAATGCCTGTCATATAGACCCTGGCATTGGAAACTCTGATTAATAGACAGAGTTTCTAAGAAGAGAGTATATACATTTGAGGGGGAAGAAACTGTACATTGGAGGAGGTTGGGTAGGTGGGGTGGGGGGGGGGGGGTCTGTACATTGGAGGGGGTTGGGTTTGGCCATTTGCAGGGGCCAGTTTCGAATTGCAGCCTCCCGTAGGTGCTCTTTGAGAGAGGTTTTGAAGGTGGGTAGTGATTCACATTCCTTTACAGCTGTGGGTAGGGCGTTCAACATTGATGTGGCATAATTGCGAAATGTGTTTAGTCCCTTGTTTGAGCCGAATCTGGGTTTAACATGATTTGTGGAGCTCCCTCTGGTGTTGTGGTCGTGGTATTCACTGACCTTTGGGAAGTATTTTTACATGTACATGGGTACCTTAGTGGTGTAGTGTATCTTGTAGTTGTAGACCAGGCCCATTGCAAGTTGCTGTACTCTGTCGTCTACTCTAAGCCATCCTAGGTTGTCAAAGTGGGCAGGGGTGAGGTGGGTTTTAGGAGTGAGGTTAAGCAGTAGTCTGACCAGTTTGTTTTGTGATGTTTGTAATCTTGTTTTTAGTGCCTTTGAGGTGCTTTGGTACCATGAGGTGCAAGCATAGTCATAGTACCCTTGAATGAGTGCTCCTGTTAGAGTCTTCAGGGTATTCTTGTTTACCAGAGAGGAGATCTGGTACAAGAATCTTGTTCGTTGGTTGACTTTTTTTATTCAAGTTCAAGTTCAAGTTTCTTTAATAGTTGTCATACAGAAGTACAGAATACTTTTATACAAAATGCTTCTTACTGTTACGCTCCAGAGACTGTGCTAGACAAGATAAGTATGAAATAAAATAGTATAGCATGTAAAAATAGAAGTAAAAATAGAAGTCACAGTGTTCAGTATATACATATGTACAATGTTCGATGCAGAATAGAAGTAACTGAGTTACCATACAATATACAATATACTATGCAATATACTAATATACAATACTATATAGTGCAAAGCAGAAATGGGATGAGGTACAATTTAGGTACAATTTACAGTAAGGTGTACTGAGGTATGGGTTGTAGTGCAAATCCTTTACCAATAAATATAAAGTGTGTTTAGGTGTTCTAAAGTGTGGAGAGTGGGTGCTGCAGTGTGTTGTTTGTTTAAAGTGAGTGTGTGTCTGTGGATGTGTGTGCTGTGTGCATTTGATGGTTGTTGCATAGTGTTATTGTTCGTTGAGCAGCCCGATGGCCTGGGGATAGAAGCTTCTTCTGAGTCTTTCTGTACTTGCCATGAGACTCCGGTATCGCTTGTCTGACCGCAGCAGTTCAAAGAGGCAGTTGTTTGGGTGGCTGGAGTCCTTGATGATTCTCTTAGCCTTACCCCTGCACCGCTTGTTGTAAATGTTCTGGAGAGTGGGAAGCCCCCCTCCAATTGTGCGTTTGGCTGAACGTGCCACTCTCTGTAGTCTGCTTCGGTCTTGTGCGGTGCTATTCCCAAACCAGGAGGTGATATTGCCAGTCAGGATGCTCTCTATTGTACATGAGTAGAAGTTCTTAAGGATCTTCTGACTGACTTGGAACTTCCTTAGGCGCCTGAGGAAGTAGAGGCGTTGTTGTGCCTTCTTCACAACACTGTAAATGTGTGTGGTCCATGTCAAGTCCTCGGATATGTGGGCTCCGAGGTACTTGAAACTGTTCACTCTCTCAACCGGTGCCCCGTCGATGCTGAGGGGGCTGTAGTCCCTGACCCCCGACCTCGTAAAGTCTACAATCATCTCCTTTGTTTTGCTGACGTTCAGGGAGAGGCTGTTCTCCTGGCACCATCCCGCCAGGACCTTGACCTCTTCCAGGTAGGCCCTCTCGTCGTTTGCAGAGATCAGGCCCACCACTACTGTGTCGTCAGCAAATTTGATGATTGTGTTGTTGTTCCGCTGAGCCACACAGTCATGTGTGTACAGGGAGTAGAGGAGGGGACTCAGAACACAGCCCTGGGGGGCCCCTATGTTGCGGGTGATGGATGAGGAGGTGGAGTTGCCTGCTCTCACCACCTGGGGTCTGCCCGTCAGGAAGTCCAAGACCCACTGGCAGAAGTCATAGTTCAAGCCCAGGTCCCTGAGCTTGGCTATGAGTTTGGAGGGAACTATGGTATTGAATGCTGAGCTGTAGTCGATGAATAGCATTCTCACATAGTTCCCCTGCCTCTTGTCCAGGTGTGATGCTGCTGTGTGCAGCACATGGGCTATGGCGTCCTCCATGGACCTGTTGGGGCGGTATGCAAATTGCAGGGGGTCCAGGTTGATGGGGAGGGAGAAGCAGATGTATTACATTAGTTGCCATTTTGTCACAGGAAAGATTTGCCTCTAGGATGGAACCCAGGTATGTAATTTCATCTTTCCTTTCCACTGTAACAGAGAAGCCGTTGGTCTTGCTGAGTTTGTTATTTGATCCAAAGAGAATGGACTCTGTTTTGCCCAGGTGTAATGATAGTTTGTTATCAGCGAGCCAGGTGCAGATTCTGCCGAGTTCAGAGCTGAGGGTTTTTTCAACCTGAAACTTGTCCCTGTCAGAGACCAGTAGTACTGAGTCGTCCGCGAACAGGAACAGGTTGCAGTCACAGGCTGATGACATGTCATTTGCATAAATTAAGAACAGTAACGGTCCTAAAATGCTTCCTTGTGGAACACCGCAGATCACTGGGGGGGGGGGGGGTAGTGTACCGTTTACCTCCACCATCTGTTCTCTCCCCTCCAGGTAGGATTGCATCCAGCTCACTGATGTACTATCAAAACCAATCAAAGTAGCTTTCTTCTGTTTTTCGGTCTGTGGGGAGGGGGGGCTCTGTATTGTCCGGAGGGGAGTGGGGGATCCTTTGTTCAGGGTCGCTGTCCCACGACGGGGGGGGCTGTGTTGATTCCGTCTCGATGTCCGGGTAGCATTCTGTGGGGGGAGGGCAGGGGGGCTGTGTTGATTCTGTCTCGATGTCCGGGTGGCGTTCTGTGGGGGAAGGGCAGGGCCCTTTGTCTCGAGTTGTTAGCCATGCTAGCCTGCCGGCTACCGGCATCCACGTCGAGTTGATTAGCCCCGGTTCCTTCCCTCTTGTCTCGTCCTCCCGTGTGTTCATCTGCGGCGGCGGCAGATGGGTTGTACACTCCAGCAGCCATCGTCACCTCCTGTGGTGCCAGACCCAGTCGTCTCGTCTGTGTTCGAGTCCTGACCGGGCCCAGATTTAGCTGTATATCTCCCGAAAGTAGCAGGACAAGGGACAAAAAGGTCCTTCGGTCTATTCAGCTAGTCGGGAGAACGTTCTTTCTTTCCGGATTGGCCGTTAATGCTGCGTGAATAGACGCTGTCCCAACGGCCAGGTGCTTATGCGCCGAGCCGTTTAAAATATAGAAGTTGCTGTGGGTCTCCTTTTCCCCGTGTCTTCTTCTCTCCTCTTCTGTCTGGTTGTGCTTCATCGTAGAATAGAGGTACGTGTCCATTATCCATATCATAAAGATGAGAACATTTGCGCAAAACCTCTTTGTGCGGCACGGTGGTGTAGTGGTCAAACACTATCGCCTCACAGCAAGAAGGTCCAGGGTTCGATTCCCACTTGGGGACCAGGTTTCCATGATGCCAGTTACCCAGGTGGGGTATCTCCCAGGCCTTTCTGTGTGGAGTTTGCATGTTCTCCCCGTGCTCGCAAGGGTTTCCCCCCCGATAAGATAAACCCAATGGAAAAACATGCACAACAACAAGATCGCTAATGCTGTGGCGTCCTTGACGAAGACTGACAGGAGCACTTGGATTGGTCCCCTGGCGCGGCTCACGTTGACGCCTGTGTGCTCCCGGCTGCCCTTGGGGGGGAAGGACGATGGGATGGGTTAATCGCAGAGACGAATCGCATGCATCGCATGTGTGCCGATTGACGACCGTTCATGGCTGCGCCGGAAGTAGAAGCCGAGCAGTGAAACAAAGCATGTGAGGGGAAAGAACAGCGGGTAGGAGAGAAGAGAATATAATACAAAGAGGTTGTCTATGTGCAAGTCTAATCATTTATTGCAGGTCTATGATTTTTACTTGAGAGGACACCAAAACATGGATACTGTGATGTCAGGTTTTGATACTTTGGTGATCATTCTTTAAGAGGGCTCTATTCAAACAGTATTTGTTGCTTTCTATAGACAGTAACCTAATAATATTATAGATCTCCGTCATGTCTTTCCATGCAGGACATGCCAGAGAATATAGCCAATGGTGTGAGGTTATAGCCAGTCCCGCAGACGGTAGTATTCATGCTAAAGGTTTTTGGCACAATCTCCATGACGATGTGAGTGGTGATGGGTAACAGACTCCTGTCAGCTTTGCATGGATTCAGGCCAGAGTTCTGGTTGAGGCAAGGACGCAGAATCTCACTTCCTTCTACCCCTAATCACGTGGTGCTCATTTATCAAAAACGGGTCGCTTTTCTTTTCATGGAAATTCTATTTTCATGCACTGCTGGACTTCAGGGGCCAAACATCTCGCAGTCACATTACTGTACTCTGGTGTGAGGACAAAGATTAGGACATATGAAGTTCAAAGATCAGTGAGAGGGTGGAGCTTTGAACATGGAAATGCCAGACGATCTAATGGCCTAACCCTAACCCTCCCAGAGATTTATTCCATACGTATTCCACCCATCGCTCACACACTGACATGCCATTTCCAAACAGCCTTGTAAACTGGAGTTGAGCAAAACTTCGGCCCGGGAACTTGAAGCCTTCCAATTATGTCTCCTAAAGTCAGATTAGTCTCAAAATCTCATTCTAAATCCTCCTGCTTTAGCAGCTTCATTTCATTGCCTTTTTTTTTATTCCTTAGAATCTCCTTTCCAGTGGGATTTTTTCTTGTTGCTCATGCCAGCTACTTTGCTATTGAAATTAATTGCTTGATCAAGATTCAATTGTTCATCATAAAAGGAAGAAATCTGTCTTTGAAAGAGACTAAATGTGATTTCCTTTGGAAACGAAAGGACAAAAGCCATAAAGAATAGAATGACTTGACACCAAGTGGAATGTATCTGATTTAATTATGACTATGGAAAAACTGCTAATACTCAAAAGATTTTACTTTACATTTCTTCCCTATGGCCGGAAACAGCTGTGGCAGACAGCTGAGAGGATGATAGATCATGGGCAAGTAAGTATTTGTCAGACTTGGCATTCATTCTCTCTCAAGTACGGTATAGCTGTCTAAAGCACAGTCTGGCTAATTTGTGGTTTAGAGAGGGCTTTGAATGCGTCAAGAGAGCTCATAGAGAGAGGCAGCTGGTGCCAGCGTCACAGTGTTGATTTTCTGAACAACCCTAACGATCTGTCTCGTTATTGGTGGCGGTATTTTTACATGCAAAGCACCTCATAGACCAGCTGATTGATTGATTGATTGATTGATTGATTGATTGATTGATTGATTGATTGATTGATTGATTGATTGATTGATTGATTGATTGATTGATTGATTGATAACTTTATTAACAGATTGCAGAATGGGTACAATACAATACGGCTCAATACAAACAATTGTTAAGGGGATGCAGACCAGAGAAAGACTTTTGTCTTGTTTACATCAGGGTCCCCCTATTAGCTATGTCACTAATCTATCAAGCCAGCCTATCTCTTCCACAATTATTCGAATGCCCCAGAGACAGTCTGTAAATCAGCCAGAGGAAGAGGAAGCTGTAATTTTCCACCAGACTTTCAATGATATTGTGCAACACCGTTCCCATCGTTGAGATGACCCTTAGATTACATGGCACTACACAGTGAAGCTGTAACCCTCAGAGTCATTCTCTTGCTGTGTCTGTTGCAATTGACCCATCTCAAACCCTGTCCTCTTTTCTTGACCCATCTCAAACCCTGTCCTCTTTTCTTGATCCCCCATTCACACCCGTTGCTTCCCTTGGGGGTTGAGGTTAATTGGTTATATTTGTTCTTTTTGTCTTGATCTAAGCTATCTATGTTTTAGCAGCTATGTGTAGGAAAGTCAACACCTGCCAAATGTCTTGCTGCCCTGCGAGTCCTCAAAATCAGAGTTGAAGGGCATCACTCTGAGCTGAGTTTCTCCTTGTGATGACTTACAAAAGAGACAGGAAATGCTGTAGTTAAAACATTAATGGTCCAGAGACTGGTGTCAGAGAAGCAGGGCAAACCAGATTCAGCTATAGTAAAACTAGGCAGATTGACTGTTTTTGATTTGTTTAAAAATCTATTGTTTAAAATAAATAGTTTTGTTAAAATATCACTGAAAAGGAACTCAGAATGAGATGCTTAATCTTTTCATCAGTTTTCCCCCCCATAAAAAAAAAAAATCAAAAACATTAGCTGTTACAGTGTTGTGGTGGGGAGAGGTGAGTAGGGCCCAAACGCTGGACAGAGAAGAACGAGGCAGGAATCAAAGGTAGCAATGAAAGGTTATTTACTAGCAGGGGTAAACAAGGGAACGTTACAAGGCACAAAGTAAAGTAGCGGCGCAGCCAAGCTGGCACGGGAAAACACGACACTGACTAGGAACAAAACCTGACCTGAAAACCGAACTGAGCACAAAACAAAGAGCATCAAAACAAGAGTACTAGAAGGGCGGCTAAGTGGCGCAGTGGGCAAGGCGCTTGCCACTAACGCAGGAGATGGTGGGTTCGAGCCCAGCTCTCTGCGTTGCTTCCGGCTTGGCTGGTCGTTCATACTAATACAATTGGCAGTATTAGGGGGTGGGAAAGCCGGTGGGTGGGGATCGGACGTTGTGGACAGCGACTCCTACAGGTCGGTTGGTGCGCCTGTACAGCAGAATCAGGAAGTATCGGGGGCAGCGTGAGCCTCCCACGCGTTACTCCTCGCCACTGAGAGATCGCGCTGTGCAGGTGAAAAGATGCGACGGCTGCCTCCTCGTGTACCGGAGGGGACACGTGATGCAAGGCTTCGTCCACATTGCAGCCGACCAGTGGGAGGCATGGTCTAGCAACGTTCGAGACAGGGGAGGGAAGAATTGGATAATACGAAAAATTGGGATGGGAGAAAAATAGAAAAATGGGGAGAAAAAGTAGATAAAAAAAAAACAAGAGCACTAGCATAGACTTACTATCGACAGGGAACAAGGGATAAATCCGCGAACGGCAGGATAAGGACACGAGCAACAGAGTAGGGGCTTCAGAGGGGGCTTCACGGATGACAGGCAGGGAACACAGGGAAAACACGGAAGACTGGGTACAGAGAACACGGAGCAGGATACTGGATACACGGAACAGGATTCAGGGTTACGCAACAATGACGCCACGGGGAAGACACGGGACAGGCAGGTATATATACAGACGCTGATTACAAGGGGCGACAGCTGGGGAGGTTACAGACTAAACACGACATGACTAAATACAGGACAAGACTAGATCACAATACAAACATACTGGAGAGAACACTGGACTAGATAATGGGACACAGCAGGTACAGGAACGCAGGGAATTACATTAGGACAGGGAGCAGAGTAATAAAGACAGACAGGCAGATCAGACATGACAGGAAACACAAGAGTACAGGCAAAAGGCCACAGGGTGGCAGCAGAGGACCACTGTTCATGAGTCGTTGGGTGGACGAGAGGAACAGATTGTAACATTAGCTGTGTCAATGTATTATTCATTTATCCATTTGCTAAATATTTGATTTGGCACTAATTCAATCACTTTCATATATTAGGATCCATCAAATAAGAGCGATCAATACGAGGCTACTCAAGACTGGAAGCCTCTTCAAGGTGTCCCAGCATCAGAGGTGCGTTGCTCATGGGACGGGGTTGCACGATGTGCAACCAAGCTTTTGTGAGCAGAAGCGCGTGCACGCACATGCATGATGTGCGTGCACTCAAGAACGTGCTGCACTCGACTCGTTGCATGTACCTGGCTACCTCGCATAAGCATAACAATTCATGGAAATCACATTCACAGGTTTGGTGTGAACGGTGCTCTGCCTGAGTCAGACCATCGTTCACACCAAACCTGTGTGCACGTGGCGTCATTAAAATATAGTGCAACCAGTCAGCCAATCAGGAACGCACCTCTGCCCAGCATGGCGTGTGTTTAAGGCTTTGTGGTTTGTGCTCATTGATATGAATCAATAACAGGAAGCATGTTATCTGAGGTAAAGTATTGCTCAATATTGAGTAAGGAAATGACTGGCTAAATGCAGAGATAAAAGTAACATGATATCGTTTTTTTATAGTTTCCATTTTCAGAGCTCAGATAGGAAATCACATCAGACTATTATCGCTGTTTTTTTAGCCTTGTAATTTTTTTTGTCTCTTCAGCTCAAATGGTATCAAAACATTATGGTCAAATCAACAGACTTTCACCATGAAGCTATAGATTTCTATATGTTCCCCCTCTGTCTCTCTTATGCAAATGACACAAGCATTCTCCGCTCTTTCTCTACTAACTTGTGAACTTCAATGGACATGATGCCTGTTCCTGTGGACTACCATTATCGCAGAAGACAGGGCTCATGCACACACACACACATACACACACACACACGCATATACACATGCACACAAACACACGCATATACACATGCACAAACACACGCATCTACACATACACATACACACGCATATACACATGCACACAAACACATGCATACACATGCACAAACACACGCATATACACATACACACAAACACGCATATACACATAAACACACGCATATACACATGCACACAGGTTTTGCGATCTGCACGGCCTCAGCCAGCTAATCACCCAACCCACACGTGTATGTGAATCAACACAGACTACCATTGACCTCATTCTGACCTCTGACAAGTCCAAGATCTCCAATAAAGGGGTTATAGCATGCGGGTTAAGCGATCATTATATGATATTCTGTACCCGCAAAAAGCTAAAACAAAAGGCCGGCTGTCACAAAACAGTCACATCTAGAGACCTCAAAACCTACTCTAGCGAGGCCTTCAACCTAGAACTGGAGAGCCTGGACTGGTCAGAAGAGCTCAGTGGTACACTAGTTGAAGAAACATGGCTTGGTTTCAAAACCAAATTCTCAACAATACTAAACGACATGGCCCCCCTAAGAACCACCAGGGTAAAAAATCGCGCTGAGCCGTGGATGCACTCCGAAATATTGACCACTATGAAAACCAGAGACAAAGCCCACGTGACTGAACTCAAACTGCAAAAAAACAGACTAAGAAATGACATAAACTTCATGATCAAAACTGCAAAAAAGAATTTTATCAATGACAAAACTGAGGAAAACTAAAATAAACCCTGTGAACTTTGGAAATGACTCAATAATCAACTAGGCTGCAGTAAAAAAAACTTAAAACCAGATTTTCAAACATAAACATAAAGACAGACAACACGCTCATCACAGACAAACTGGATGTGGCCAATTACTTAAACATTTTCTTCACAAACATAGCCACAACACTGGTAAATGAACTACCCTCCCACTCAGGGCATTTTGGGGTAGAATACATCATAGCCTACTACAATAACCTAGGGGTCCGCAAAGATGATTTCAAACTAGAAATGGTAACAACAGCTGAGGTACACAAAAAACTGAGTGCCCTCCAACCTAACAAGGCCACTGGCCATGACAATATCCCCTCCAAATTCCTCAGAGACTCAGCAGCCGCCATCACCCCAGTCATCACACACATAATAAACCTCTCCATAAAACAGGGACACGTACCCAAAGACATCAAAATTGCGAGAGTAACCCCCCTGCACAAAAAGGGCAGCAAATTAGACCCAGGCAACTACCGCCCTGTTTCTATGCTTACCTCCATCTCGAAAGTCATGGAATTTTTTTTATACGAACAGGTTGAAAAGTACCTTGCGGAAACAAATCTAATCTACGAATTCCAATCTGGCTTCAGAACATCCCACTCCACTGACACATGCCTTCTCTATTTGAACGACCACATCAAACAAGAGGTGGACGCGGGCAAATACTGCGGCATGGTCATGCTGGACCTACAAAAGGCAGAGGTGTGGACTCGAGTCACATGACTTGGACTCGAGTCAGACTCGAGTCACGAATTTGATGACTTTAGACTTGACTTGACCAAATAAAAAAAGACTTGCAACTCGACTTTGACTTTAACACCAATGACTCGTGACTTCACTTGGACTTGAGCCTTTTGACTTGAGAAGACTTGATACCTTCCCCCATGCCCAACGATTAAAAATGATGTTATTAAATGTGCCGTGAATTCATTCATTTCCAGCGAATACACACTTAATTCGCGCAGTCCTGGCTCCTGTGTTGTGAGCGTGTTTTGTTTACTTGTTAGACTGTCATGGCGGCGCCCATGTCGAGTTTTAGATATTGGATATTCTCACTATTTCTCTTTTGTTGAGCACAAAGAAAAGAACATTTTAGTTAAATGTAAATTGTGTCTTGGCTCAATCTACTGCCCACTTTGTTTGAAACAATCTGGCAGCAATGCATCCAATCAATTTGCGCGAGAGAAGAAGTAACGTTACGAACGTTAATAACGACGGATCCAGTGGAAAATGATACCAAAGATTGCTTCGTTTGCTTATAAAAACGATGTGGTGGTCAACAAAAAACGGATTGCAGTATGCAAAATGTGCGGGTCGAAAATCACAGATGGAGAAGCAACAACTTCCAACTTCATTTGACATTTGAAGCTGCACAATTAACCGTAAGTAACTTGGCTTGCTAGCTACAGTACAGTAGTTAAATCAATGAGCCATCGACACAGTCAGTGTGGTAATGTTATAATTACATCCAAGATTGATACACGGCTGGCTAGGCAGTTGGTAGTCATAGTCTTGTCTTGTAAAATAAATAAACAATCAGCAATGTCTCGGTTGATGAGTGGCCAGCTGCTGCTCCTTAAAAAAAATCAAATGTATTGATTGAAATTTGTATGAACAGATTGCAGAATGGGTACAATACAGTACGGCTCAATACAAACAATTTTTAAGGGGATGCAGAGCAGAAAAATACTTTTGTCATTGATCCAAGAGAGAGAGAGAACTCACACACGAATTAGGCCCTACCTAATTCTAATACCTAATAAACTACCTAATATACGAAATGCAGAGATGCCTTGTCATTTCAGTACAGATTTTTTATACCCCAAAATGTATAAAGGGTTAAGGTAGACTAGTTACTGTAGTTGAACCGAGGTCTTCTATTATGGATCATGTGCCATATACAGGGCAGGCAGACTGTTACAAAGGATCAGATTAAACCGAATATATATATTTATTTATTGATATATATTGCATAGTATTTGTATATCGTTTGATATCCCCTGTATATTCCTTGTACATATACACGGAATATCCCTTTAGCCCAGACCATAATAGTTCATTCTCCTATTGGACAGCGGTCCACCGGCGCCAGGGACCGGCCTCCGGAGCCAGGTTCAAAGTCACCGTCAAGATGTGTCTGGACATGCCCGGCCTTGCCCAGGGATACGCGACAGAAGTGAGAGTGGAACTAGTTTTGTTCACCGTGCGTATAAATACGGCGCAGGTGAATGTAGAAGCCCCTTAGCCCCTTACCTCCGTACCCCTTCGTCCTTAGTATGTTACCGATAAGTTGAAGCCTCACCCACGATACAACGTGCGGTGAAGTATGGCCTGTTTGGCCTCAGAATAGAGCATCGAGACCGCGTGCGAATTAGTAACTGAATTGTCAGAGTTTGGCGCTATACCGTCGAGTGCGACATATTTCTATTAAGTCTTTAATAGTCTATTTGTGTATAGTGTATCGTGCGGTTATAATTCTACAGTGACCAGCATCTCCAACGCTTTCTCGTATTAGCTAGAGTTCTTATCCAGGCTGGGCCGACCGCATGGCGCTTTCACCCGAGGAGACCTAGACGAGAGCCGTATGGACATGTACACTGGATTAATCTACCCGACGACTACATAGCCCTTTGCGGCTGGAATATATTTGCTTTGGTCCTGTGATTTATGGAGCGGATAATCGCCGATGCCTGCACGTGTTGGATTTACCCCGAGAGGAGTCAAGTCGAGTCGGCGCTCAGAGAGCCTGAGGCCGCCTAGCTTTCTTCCCTGTGGAGCTACAGTCTACAAGAGAACCAAGCTGTATTCGTCTGTGGATCAAGAGGCTACTGCACCGGCTTCTGTACCTGAAGTCTCCCTAGTCATCGTTGACCAGACGTCCTACTACCGACAGATCTTCTACCCCCCCTGCTGGCTTACAACCAGTGGGAACCCCTTCCAGTATCTTCCGCTATATCACTAGTGCACCATAGATATAATTCCCAAGATTCAGGTTGTATAATTACCTCCTGCGTAACCAGAGAATGGACATTCGTTATTGATTTGCCTGCGCATACTCCTTTGCCTTACAAGTGCATTCAAAGAATAATGTAAAGTATCCTATGTACCTTTTGCTCCATTAAATACTTGATTAATACCTTTGACTGGAACCGATTTCATTGTGGGAAGTGTTCATCATATTCATATATCGTGTACTGTATGGCCAGTAATTAAAGTACATAAAGCGGTAGTGGTTTAATGATACCATACTTATCAATACAGTCAGGGAATTGTACCCCTCAGTTACAATTGGTCCTTCGAGCCGGAGGGTAACTAGTGTAATATTAATATAGTGGTATTAATATTGACATGGCCTATGATGAACACTCCACAAAACGGTTCTCCTAAAGTAGATCGCCCGCAGCGTAGACGGCAGACACCTCAGTACTTAGAGGATTACGTTGCCAGTATACTACCTAGCCTTCTACAGACGGTAAACGCGGAAAAAGTAGATAGTAAAATTATGTCCGACCCTATCGCCCAGGTTACCCCGCCAATAGAGGCCCTAGTGGGTTCTAATGTAACTGACCAAGCTCACGGTAGGGACCAGGAGGGACCAGACACGACTTTACCCCCCGCCAAGACCGAAGAAGTAGTCCCCGGAGAGCTCCAGGATAAAGACGGCTCTCCAGGGATGGAACTCTACCCGCTACAAGAAGAGGAGAGCACCCAGGAGATGGATCTCCAGGACTCGCCACAGGAGAACAGATCTCCAACGAGTACTGCCAGGAGCGGATCACCCCAACCAGCGTCTTCCCCCAGCGGGGCGGACAAGATGCTGGCACAGGCATTCCTCGCCAGCCTAGCAGCCTCTACAGAGCGCGATCGACTCCAAGCAGAGCGCGATCGACTCCAAGCACAGATGCTTAGCGAGCGCGAACATTCTTCCATGGAAAGAGAACGCATTCAAGCGCAGCAACGGAGCGACGAAGATCGTATACGTCTAGAGATTAGACGCCTTCAGACGGAAGAGAATATGGTAAGAGACCGGGCCGAAGCAGAGCGCGCCGCCGCCGAAGCAGAGCGCGCCGCCGCCGAAGCCCAGCGCGCCGCTGCCGGTGTCCAAAGAGAAGCAGAGCGCGACATCGCTCTCACCAAGCGCGAAGCCGAGCGCGACCGATTACAAGCGCAGATAATGGAGCAGCTGATCGCCAGGGCGACACCCCCTCCCTCCGCACGGGGTTCCAGGGCCTCGTCAAGACACGGGTCAAGGGCACCCTCCCCTACCCGATCAAGCGACCCTGAGCCCGACCACCAGAGAGAGCCTATACCCCCCTCCGAACTCCTTCCCCGACCGGTCCACGCGAGGACCAGCTACAAGGAAGAAACGGTCTACACCGCGGAGAGGCTAAATAGACGACTACAGGATCTAGAGGACCTGCCAGAGCAAGAAGAAGAGGGAGAGGAGGAGAGTCAAGCCCGACAGCAGCACAGAACTCCACAGGACCAGGAGGTCCAGTACAGCCCAGGCTCTACCCCCGCGGCTCTGCGCTACAGACCCCCGACTCAATTCACGGGTGAGCTTGACGCACGACCAGCCCCGAGGAATAGCACCTGGATACGCGGGCCATGGTACCCAGCAGGTACCAGCCCACCAAGAGGCGTAAGAGGAGACTCGCCTAGGAGGCCTCTCTTCCAACGCTCACCGATGTGCCAGCCATCCATGGCATCATACATTGGCACACCGACGTTTCCGGA
This sequence comes from Notolepis coatsorum, assembly GCF_963971535.1. Lineage (NCBI taxonomy): Eukaryota > Metazoa > Chordata > Actinopteri > Aulopiformes > Paralepididae > Notolepis > Notolepis coatsorum. The sequence goes on from NC_140173.1 coordinate 132,242,970, forward strand.
CTTCACCCACGAGAACAGAGCACAGTACACCGAGCTACGAATGTGCCTAGAGACAATGATGTCCGATGTAGCAGACGAACCGTACAAGTATGCTATCCTACTGAAGCACCTCAAGGTGCCCCGAGCGCACAATATAGCGCTGGCCTATGCCACCTCTACTACCCCATACACAGCGGCTCTAGCAGCACTCGACCAAAGATATGGACGCATATGGGATTACGTAATACAAGAGATAAGGCATATCGACCGCCTACCCCCAGCCACAGACAATCGCTCACTAGATGACCTGTCTATCAAGGTACAATCCCTGGTAGGGATGCTGGGGGCGCAAAGAGAAAAGGGTATGCACGAACTGTACGCAAACTCTAATGTCGAGAGGATTTTAGAGAAGCTTCCGCCCGCCCGACAAGAGCGCTTCAGGCGGCAAAGAGACCACCGTGATCCTAACGGTCCCGAGCCATCCCTCCTAGACCTAGCCGACTTCCTAGCGAGAGAAGTCAATAGCCTACGGTTGGATACGTTCATGCGGAGCACCCCAAGCTCCAGAGAGGGACCTAGGAGAGCAAACGATGGCCGAAGATTGGTGACCGTCATGCACCAATCAGAACCAGTACCGAGCAGCAAGAACCACAGTACCCCCTCGATGAAAGAGAAGTGGAAGATGGTGTGCCCGTACTGCAAGAAAGAACACTGGTTGTCACAATGTGACACATTCAAGAAGATGACCGCCGATGAAGTGGGTCAATGGATAAAGTCCAACCGACGCTGTTACCGATGTGCGCGCAGTCACATGGCAGCCGAGTGCCGCTTAAAGAAGAGGTGTAGTCGGTGTGACGGAGCCCACCTAGATGTCCTACACGACAGTAACAGAAGAAAGCCTGCACCCTCAAGCAGCACAAAGGCAAGTGTTATGTACATTGACCCCGCCAGCAGCGGGGGCGCCCGAGTGCTCTTAAAGGTGGTCCGCGTAACACTGAGTTACCAAGACAAGGTCATGGACACCTACGCCGTCCTTGACGACGGGTCAGAGAAGACCCTTCTCCTCGCATCCGCTGCGGCCCAGCTGGGGCTGCGGGGGAGCGAAAACCAGATGACGATTCGGACAATAAGAAGAGATCTAAAGACGATAAAGGGCGAGAATGTCTCCTTCACTATCGCAGCAAGCGGGCAGCCAGAGAGACGGTATAGGATTACTAATGCTTTCACCAGCCAAGAAATAGGCCTGTCGCAGTACACCTACCCCATCGCCAAGCTGATGGATAAATATGTGCACCTGCGTCAACTACCTATCCCGCTCATAGACGGTGCCACCCCGACCCTGCTGATAGGCTCCGACCATGAAGACCTCATAGTCCCGATAGACCGGGTCCACACAGGGCCCAGAGGCTGTCCTGCAGCAGTCGAGACCCGCCTAGGATGGACATTACAAGGCCCCCTCGCTAAGTCTCTTAACCGAACAGCAGCCACTAGCTGCCTCCACTCCAGAGTGACAGAAGAAGACACCACCCTCCTACAGCATGTCGAGAGGCTATGGACACTAGAGACAATGCCCTTTAAGAACGAAAAGAAAGACATTCGTTCCAAGGAAGACATTTACGCCATAGCACTCCTCGAGCAAGGGACAAAGAGAGTCAAAGTCAACAGAGTGATGAGATACGCAACTCCACTCTTGAGGCGAGAGGGTATGCCTACCTTCCACGCCCCAAAAGAAGCGACGGAGCGGTATCTATTGAACACAGAGCGGCGCCTAGCCAGAGACCCCGCTCAAGAGACTGTGTACCGCGCTGAGATTAACAAGCTAATCACAGCGGGACACATAAAGAAAATTGACATTAAAGAGGCCGATCAGACGACCGAATCATGGTACGTGCCGCACCACAAAGTCCACCACAACGGCAAGGATCGTATTGTGTTCAACTGCAGCTACCAGATCGGATCACAAAATCTGAATAAAGAGCTCTTGCCCGGCCCAACACTCGGCCCCTCCCTACTAGGCGTGTTACTACGTTTCCGCCAGGACAAGGTGGCCATCAGCGGCGACATCAAAGGGATGTTCCTGCAGGTGAGACTAGTGGAGGAGGACTGCGGTTCCTATGGAGAGAGAGGATCGGGGATGAGCAACCAGCCATCTATCAATGGGAAGTCCTCCCTTTCGGAACCACATGCAGCCCATGCTGTGCTACATTTGCACTGCAAAAACACGTCGCAGAGGACCCAGCAGCTGATGAAGAGGTCCGAAAAAGTGTAGAAAATAGTTTCTACGTGGACAACTGTCTGCAAAGCGTCTCGACGCCAGAAGAAGCCGAGGCCCTTCTACTCAAGCTCCGCGCCTCCCCTAAGTCTTTAACTCCCGGAATATCCCTTTAGCCCAGACCATAATAGTTCATTCTCCTATTGGACAGCGGTCCACCGGCGCCAGGGACCGGCCTCCGGAGCCAGGTTCAAAGTCACCGTCAAGATGTGTCTGGACATGCCCGGCCTTGCCCAGGGATACGCGACAGAAGTGAGAGTGGAACTAGTTTTGTTCACCGTGCGTATAAATACGGCGCAGGTGAATGTAGAAGCCCCTTAGCCCCTTACCTCCGTACCCCTTCGTCCTTAGTATGTTACCGATAAGTTGAAGCCTCACCCACGATACAACGTGCGGTGAAGTATGGCCTGTTTGGCCTCAGAATAGAGCATCGAGACCGCGTGCGAATTAGTAACTGAATTGTCAGAGTTTGGCGCTATACCGTCGAGTGCGACATATTTCTATTAAGTCTTTAATAGTCTATTTGTGTATAGTGTATCGTGCGGTTATAATTCTACAGTGACCAGCATCTCCAACGCTTTCTCGTATTAGCTAGAGTTCTTATCCAGGCTGGGCCGACCGCATGGCGCTTTCACCCGAGGAGACCTAGACGAGAGCCGTATGGACATGTACACTGGATTAATCTACCCGACGACTACATAGCCCTTTGCGGCTGGAATATATTTGCTTTGGTCCTGTGATTTATGGAGCGGATAATCGCCGACGCCTGCACGTGTTGGATTTACCCCGAGAGGAGTCAAGTCGAGTCGGCGCTCAGAGAGCCTGAGGCCGCCTAGCTTTCTTCCCTGTGGAGCTACAGTCTACAAGAGAACCAAGCTGTATTCGTCTGTGGATCAAGAGGCTACTGCACCGGCTTCTGTACCTGAAGTCTCCCTAGTCATCGTTGACCAGACGTCCTACTACCGACAGATCTTCTACCCCCCCTGCTGGCTTACAACCAGTGGGAACCCCTTCCAGTATCTTCCGCTATATCACTAGTGCACCATAGATATAATTCCCAAGATTCAGGTTGTATAATTACCTCCTGCGTAACCAGAGAATGGACATTCGTTATTGATTTGCCTGCGCATACTCCTTTGCCTTACAAGTGCATTCAAAGAATAATGTAAAGTATCCTATGTACCTTTTGCTCCATTAAATACTTGATTAATACCTTTGACTGGAACCGATTTCATTGTGGGAAGTGTTCATCATATTCATATATCGTGTACTGTATGGCCAGTAATTAAAGTACATAAAGCGGTAGTGGTTTAATGATACCATACTTATCAATACAGTCAGGGAATTGTACCCCTCAGTTACACAGACGTTAAATAAATGATTGGTCCAAGTGGGAAGACAATATGTTGGTTATTGTTATCCTACCTTTAAAATGGATATGGTGATCCTTATTCTTTTTTTTCTCAATATAATCCTGAACTGGTTTTCTCAAGCAGCTCTTGCCCAAATGTATCTACCATAGTTGTAAAACTAACCCTGATTCTGAATATTATTACGTTTTGCCAACAAGTTGATAATGAAATCTTTTGGTGAAGCACGTATTATGACTTGTTTAGGACTCAAAACTCAAAGCTTAGGACTTGGGACTCGACTTGGGACTTGTCAGTCTTGACTTGGGACTTGACTCGGAACTTGCCTGTCTTGACTTGGGACTTGAGTACCAAGACTTGAGACTGACTTGAGACTTGCAAAACAATGACTTTGTCCCACCTCTGACAAAAGGCCTTCGACACTGTCAATCACTCCATTCTGATTGACAAGCTAAAAGCAATTGCTTTTGATAGTTTATCAGTGAGCTGGATGCAATCCTACCTGGAGGGGAGAGAACAGATGGTGGAGGTAAACGGTACCCTACCCCCCCCCCCCCCCCCCCTCCCAGTGAGCTGTGGTGTTCCACAAGGAAGCATACTAGGACCGCTACTGTTCCTAATTTATGCAAATGACATGTCGTCAGCTTGTGACTGCAACTTGTTCCTGTTCGCGGACGACTCAACCTGCTGGTCTCTGACAAGAACAAGTTACAGGTTAAAAAAAACCTCAGCTCGGAACTAGGCAAAATCTGCACCTGGCTCGCTGATAACAAACTATCATTACACCTGGGTAAAACAGAGTCCATTCTCTTTGGTTCAAATAACAAACTCAGCAAGACCGACAGCTTCTCTGTTACAGTGGGTGACAATATTGTCACAAGGAAAGATGAAATTACATACCTAGGTTCCATCCTAGAGGCAAATCTTTCCTGTGACAAAATGGCATCCAATGTAATAAAAAAAGTCAACCAACGAACTAGATTTTTGTACCGGATCTCCTCTCTGGTAAACAAGAATACCCTGAAGACTCTGGCAGGAGCACTCATTCAAGGGTACTACAACTATGCTTGCACCTCATGGTACCAAAGCACCTCAAAGGCGCTAAAAACAAAATTACAATCATCACAAAACAAACTGGTCAGACTACTGCTTGACCTGACTCCTAGAACCCACCTCACCCCTGCCCACTTTGACAACCTAGGATGGCTTAGAGTAGACGATAGGGTACAGCAACTTGCAATGGGCCTGGTCTACAAGATACACTACACGACTAAGGTACCCATGTACATGTCAAAATACTTCCCAAAGGTTAGTGAATACCACGACCACAACACCAGAGGGAGCTCCACAAATCATGTGAAACCCAGATTCGGCTCAAACAAGGGACTAAACACGTTTTGCAATTATGCCACATCAATGTGGAACGCCCTACCCACAGCTGTAAAGGAATGTGAATCACTACCCACTTTCAAAACTTGATATTTGTCTAGTCTAGTGTGTTCATTAGATGGATGAAATCCTCTTTCAGTGCCTCTGTGCCTGTTTTCTTAGGCAGTTAGCCTCTGGTATGCGTGCCATTAGCGTTAGCCACGCTTCTAGGCCTCTTTTCTTTTGGAAAGAATGATACAAATAAATAAATAAATAAAAACGTTATTATTATTATTATATATATATTTTTTGTATTCGACTAAGAGGTTGGCAGTCGACCACGGCTCCTTTCGACCGATTAGTCGACTATTCGACTAATAGGGGTCAGCCCTAATACAAACACATGCATATACACATGCACAAAAACACACGCATATACACATGCACACACACACACAAACACACGCATATACACATGCACACAAACACATGCATATACACATGCACACACACACACACACACAAACACACGCATATACACATGCACACAAACACATGCATATACACATGCACACACACATACCATGCGGTCCAGAGTTCCATTTTATTTATTCAGCCTCCTGCGTATTACTCTGCAATAGATAACTAAAGCCAACAGGGGCTGGGATGGAATTTTCTCCCCATTCCACAGTCCCTAGCGTGTGCACTGCGCACACACGCACACACACACACACAGAGGCATGTGGTGAGCGCTGCTACTATTAGCATCTGACCTTGCCCCAGAGAATTCTCCTACATGAATTTTAAACATGAGCCCTCTACAGCGTGATCTAAATGATCCCTCTCAGATGCCTTGGGAAAAAATTATTCAGGGCATTGTCATTTTCTTGCCTCGAGCCAAGATACCAGAATGGAATCTTGGATGTACACTGCATTCCATAGAATACTGATTCAATGTTATGAAAATTGTTAGCCTGTGTGCCAGACCCTGTTAGAATGTAAAATTACTGTAAACTGAAGGGGATGTTTCTTTGCATCATGAATATGTCACTATCTAGAAAACAAGACTGGATTATTTTGAAACGGGGCAATGTTTAGCCTGGAATAGCGCACAAACGAAAGTATGTAGAAATGAACTGTTTGTCAATGTTGGACTATAAATAGTGCCTATCAAATTAGCCATACTATTGTCACCATAGCTATAATATAGAATATACAATGGGTCCGCAAACATTGTGAAAATTGTCGATAACGCTGGCGCCAGGCAGTACAGATGGTAAAACAGCGTGGCGCTCAATGAGTTAAAGGCGAAAGTGTTTTTGGTGTGTGTATGTCTTTTTTTCCCCTATAAGTGTCACCACAAGGAAAGAAAACAGGAATATTTCTGACAAGGGGCTGTTTTTCTGACAAGGGGCTGAGTGACAGTTACCATCTTCCTGGACTCTTACTTTTGAAACAGCACTGTGCAATATTACACCTACTGTAGACCTCAGTATATTTCTACTGTATTTATTTACTGTATATTTTATTCCATTTTTATTCTATTTTATTCTACTCTTATCTTAGGCAATTTGATTTGTTTTGTTATTCTTATTCGTGACCTGTTCTGTCTAAATGTTTAAATGTATTTCTATTCTATTCCATGTCACCATGGAAACAATGACGGGTGAATCTCCATGTGAAAAGTACAGCTCAGCAGATTTCTCATGGATGTGCGTCCTCTGCTGCACCGCTCAATCTAGCAAATTAACCTGACAAATGTCTGCTCGTTTCTAATTGAAAGTGAATGGTAACCGCAGAATTAGTTTCCCCATGTGAAAGATTCTTTAACCCTGTAAATGTCTGCTCTGCTCTAGTTAAAAGTTAATGGCAGCTGTGAATCTGCGTTCCCATGTGAGAGCCACCTTAGGGGTTAGGTAACAGGCACCCACCCGCCGGTAGGCCCTCTTAAGGACGATTTGCCCACCGGTGCGACACACCACTTTGGCGACCTCTAGCGGCTATATAAGTCGAATGAAAATGAAAGGTTATAATATAACCTAGTTATATGAATACTGGCTGAGCGTCTCGCTCTTCGCCATTATGAGATATCTCTTATCTCCTAGAACATAATGTGCTCACGAAACAACAAATGCACTCACATGCACGTGACCAGGCCACGCCCCTGCGTCCCACTATATGACGCCGGACATGGTCACACTCTACCTTCCTCAGAAAGATTTCCAACATGAAAACCCATCCAAGGGACCTCAGGGCGCTAAGAGCGAGACGCTGAGCCAGTATTCATATAACTAGGTTATAGGATAACCTTTCATTATATTATCATACTGGCCAATCGCGTCTCGCTCTTCGCCATTATGAGATATGGGGCAGAGCAGACACGTGGCCCGACAAGTGTACCCCCTGAGGGCCCGTAAGCCCCAACCAGGGAGGAGGGGAGTCCCGTCCACCCGCCCGTCCTAACAAAGGGGGGGAGGCAGTCAACTCCACCAAAGTGCGAAAAAAGGGGGAACCAGACACCCCTGAAAATGCACAGCATTTTATGTAGGCAGCTGTGCCAGGGAGACACAGGCAGCTCCGAGTGAGTGTTTAGAATGGGGATCAAAGGAAAAATGTCAAAGGATCTAAAAACGAGAACACTTTTGGCACTCAAGTGTTGGCAACGATACACGAGTAAACTCGTTTTTGGCGCCCAATGAGTTAATCGTCAACAACCGAAATCTGTGATCCTTGAGCATTTCCATGCTTGATTCATGTTGGTTATAGAATAAATGAAAGTTAATGGAATGTGTATGTGTATGTCTGTGTCTGTGTCTGTGTCTGTGTCTGTCTGTATGTGTATGTGTGTGTGTGTGTGTGTGTGTGTGTGTGTGCGTGCGTGCGTGCGTGCGTGCATGCATGTGCAGAAAGTGCAAGAGAGATAGATAGAGAATTGAGTTAGACTGATAGCAGCATCTCGTGACAGGGTATGAGAGCATGGAGAAGGTTCCATCTAATTGAAGGATGCTGCTAAGCCTTCTAGCAGCAGTCCAAGTGCTGTCAAGACAAAAGTGTCTACCACCATCCAACTATATAGAAGCCGCTCTCGCTCCCCCAGCTCATCACCATCCACACAGACAGCCTCCTCTTCCTCACCCCATATACGGTGGAACCGTGATCAAAGCCACAGGGGTAGGACACACAGTTGAAAGCCATCAAGACATGACATCGACTTAAGAGAGGGTTTGAAGTTACCCTATAGTAGACAAGGATCTATAGCACCATACTGATTATCTGACAGAATAATATAGTTTGGCTTCATCCGAGTGTCGTGATACATTTGAAGCATATGGGAAATCGAGTCAGTGGTATTCAAAGTGCTCAGGTAAACATACAGGTATACACATCTATTCTGAACTGTAGATTCCATAAAGTCTATTCTGAACTGTAGATTATATATACACATCTATTCTGAACTGTAGATTCCATATACATGTCTATTCTGAACTGTAGATTATATACATATATTCTGAACTGTAGATTCCAGTAGAGTTCTCAGGTAAACATATATGTCTATACTGAACTGTAGATTCCAGTAGAGTTCTCAGGTAAACATATATGTCTATACTGAACTGTAGATTCCAGTAGAGTTCTCAGGTAAACATATAGATTCTGAACTGTAGATTCCAGTAGAGTTCTCAGGTAAACACATACGTCTATTCTGAACTGTAGATTATATATACACATCTATTCTGAACTGTAGATTCCATATACATGTCTATTCTGAACTGTAGATTATATACATATATTCTGAACTGTAGATTCCAGTAGAGTTCTCAGGTAAACATATATGTCTATTCTGAACTGTAGATTCCAGTAGAGTTCTCAGGTAAACATATATATTCTGAACTGTTGATTCCAGTAGAGTTCTCAGGTAAACACATACGTCTATTCTGAACTGTAGATTCCAGTAAATTCTCAGGTAAACACATCTATTCTGAACTGTAGATTCCAGTATAGTTCTCTGGTAAACACATCTATTCTGAACTGTAGATTCCAGTAGAGTTATCAGGTAAGCATACAGTATATACATATATTCTGAACTGTAGATTCCAGTATAGTTCTCAGGTAAACCTATACGTCTATTCTGAACTGTAGATTCCAGTCGAGGGTAAACACATCTATGGCTAATTTCCATTGAGGGAGGGGTTACTCCACTTGCTGATGTGCATTTCACATTTCACGTGAGACACAACAACAACATAATACAAGGGAGGGAGTTGAGGCTATTGGAAGACAGAAATATTTTCAACTCGAGCAAATGTCTGTTCGCCTCCGTTCACGTCTGTCAATTGTCGAAGAGTGCAAAACAAGGAGGCATTACCGGACGGTGGCCAATCTGCTGCCAATGCCCAGCTGGAAGATGCGGAAGATTGAGGAGGTGGATGACTGGGAGAGTAGGCAAGGAGAACAACCTGGGTTGTAAAGGCTGAGAAGCAGCCCATACAGAGAGTTGCATGGTCAGCCAAAGAAGCCAAAGAACAATTAGATAAATTGATAGAGCGGGTCAAGCAGCAAGAGTAATCAGTAAAACCATTGGATGAATGAATGAATGAATGAATGAATGAATGAATGAATGAATGAATGAATGAATGAATGAATGAATTAATGAATTAATGAATTAATGAATGAATGAATTAATGAATGAATGAAAACTTTATTTAACAGATTGCAGAATGGGTACAATACAGTACGGCTCAATACACACAATTGTTAAGGGAATGCAGACCAGAGAAAGACGTTTGTCTTGTTTACATCAGGGTCCCCCATTTTCAATTCATAGTAAATCCCTGCTGGATGGCCAGCAGGGGGCAGTGATCCCTCAGCAGGATGAAGCAGGGCAAGAACTCCCTGTGCTGTCTGACGTACACCAGGTCAACTTTGAGGAAGCACTCGAAATTGACAAGGCCATAGCCCCCTCCCGATTGAGCAATACAACAGCCCTCCACCTATAGTGTAGGTCAGTACATCCCTTTGATCTCTTTTACCAATACAGTAGAAGCAAAGAAGGCAAAGAAGGACACTGAGAGAAGGAATAAAAGCAGCAGAAGAAGCCCTGAAGTAGATGAAGCAATCAGTCCAAATGAGCCCTTCACCTGTGTCAAGACAGGTGACAGCCTCAACCCAAATTGGAAAGAGAAAGGGCGAGGTGGTGAGCGACCAGATAAGCCGAGAAGGCTGCAGGCTCCAGGAATAACAGTTGCACTGGTGGCCCCAATACACCAGGCGACTGTCGAGCAACACATCTCAATTGATGTTTCAGATGAAGAAGAAGAATTGTATTATAATGATGGATGAAGCATGAAAATAGAGGATGTGAATGGAAAGGCATATCTTAAAGCACAGCCCAAGACCTATTTTTATTATACTCTTGCTTTTAGCTGATTTTAAAATCCCTGTTGTCATTTATGCTTTTTAGCTATTTTCTTAAGTGATTTTAAACTCATCCTTTTCTTTTCTTTACTTTTGTTTGCTTTATTGTCAAATTTTGTGTTTTCATTTGTTTGCTCCGTTAAGCACTTTGAACTGCATTCTATGTATGAAAGGTGCTATATAAATAAAGATTATTATTATTATTATTATTACGTTATGGATAACAATATGAACAGAGGCGAGGCAGCACAAAAGGCATTCACTCAAGTTGAAAATATTCCCTCTTCCTCTCTGACTCATTCACAGATCAAATGAATTGAGATCCAGCATGTAAGTTCTAGCCTAAAATGTTGTCAGAAACATATTTGAGTGAACCATTTTAAGTGATTGGATTCTCTCATTCCCCACATGTTATGCTCATTCTCATGGGCATGTGGACATTGGAAATAATGGGGCGCAATAGCGATCTTTAAATACTTGACCTGCCAACTTTTCACCTCCTTAGTTCATACAATCTAATTGTAACTAAGATATTTGCTGGGGGGGGGGGGAATGCTTTTGTGCATAGGTCACAATATTTATCAGCTTATAATATAAATGTTGGGTGGCGTGTGTTGGTCCATTGGGTTGCAGCACAGGTTGAGTGTTTGTACTAGAGCTGTAGCTAAATCAGCACAGGCTGCCACTGCTCAGCACCGGGTCCATTGGAAGTGGAAAAAGGTAAAGAAAGCAGGAGCACAGATTTCAGGATGGCAGGGCGGCTGAGTGGCGCAGTGGGCAAGGCGCTCGCCTCTAACGCAGGAGACGCTGGGTTCGAGCCCAGCTCTCTGCGTTGCTACCGGCTTGGCCGGTCGTTCATACTAACACAATTGGCAGTGTTAGAGGGTGGGAAAGCCGGTGGGGGGACGTTGTGAACAGCGACTCCTACAGGTCGGTTGGGTGACGCCGGTGCGGCGGAAACAGGAAGTGACGGGGGGGAAGCGTGAGCCTCCCACGCGTTACTCCTCGCCACTGAGAGATCGAGCTGCTGCGGTGAAAAGATGCGACGGGCTGCCTCCTCGTGTACCGGAGGGGACACGTGATGCAAGGCTTCTGTCCTCACTACAGCCGACCAGTGGGAGGCATAGTCTAGCAACGTTCAAGACAGGGGAGGGAAGAATTGGAAAATACGAAATTGGGATGGGAGAAAAATAGAAAATGGGGAGAAAAAAGTGGATAAAAAAAATAAAAATCAGCATGGCACAGCAAGGTAGTGGAAAAGCTCCACTATTCAGAGATTCCAGTAGAGGGCATACTGTAACTCACACACTGACCGTTGCTCCGAAAAATATTTCAATTTTATGGTATAAAATCCTGATACCTTTGCCTGATGCAAAACAGCATTTATGTCAAATGAAAGGGCCAGTGAGGACATGAATGTGTTTTTAACCATTTGGTTTTGGTTAAAAACCATCTGATAAATCTTGTCAGCTGTCAACTATACCATTAGGAAAATAATTATAATAAAAACTCAAAGGTGACCCCCTGGCTGTTTTAGATGGAGGATGTTGTGTTTTCATTTCATTTTTGTTTTTGTTTTCTATAAATTTCTATGACTACATCCAATACTGATATACCCTGCATTAAGTTAGGCCTTCACAAGGGCCTGGTTTTAGCTCATGTGAATGTATGTGGAGATGATGTGGATTTGACACAGTGGATTCTTGAACATGAAAAAATGAAACTCAAAACATTTGAATACACTGAGCACAATCTACAGGATATAGAAAATGATATTGACCCAGACAATAATATATTCTTCAACATCAACGACAACTGCTGCTACTATACTGAAGATCAGTACAACAGGACAATTAAGACAGTTAACAAACTATCAATAATTCACTTCAATTCAAGAAGTCTGTACGCAAACTTTAACAGCATTAAGGAATACTTAAACCAGTTTACACAACCATTTAACATAATTGCCATTTCAGAAACTTGGATGAACGAGGAAAAGGGAATGGATTTTGAAATGGTCGGATATGAACTCAACTATATGAACAGAAAAAATAAGAGTGGTGGAGGAGTGGCTGTGTATGTGGATAATAACTTGAATTATAAGATTGTAGAAAAAATGACAAATGTGATTGATAATTTATTAGAATGTATAACAATAGAAATATGTGTAGAAAAAAAGAAAAATATAATTGTGAGCTGTATATATAGAGCACCAGGTTCGAATATTGAAGTTTTCAAGGACTGGATGGAAGAAATGTATATAAACAATAATCAAAAGGCTATTTTCATCTGTGGGGATTTTAACATTGATCTTTTAAATCCAAACAAACATAAAATGACTGAGGAATTCATCAACACATTGTATAGTTTGAGCCTTTATCCAAAAATCACAAGACCCAGCCGAATCACATCCCATTGTGCCACTCTGATAGACAATATATTTACGAACATTATAGAAAACAATACAGTGAGTGGATTACTAATAAATGACATCAGCGACCATTTACCAGTTTTTACAGTTTATGACAACAACTACACAGAAAACAAGCAGGACAATAAACTACAATTTAAACGAGTAAGGACTGAAGAATCAATGAACGCTTTCAAAAATGATTTGCTACTACAAAATTGGGAGATAGTATATAAAGAGGATGACACTGATAAAGCATATGAAACATTCTTATCTATATTTAACTTACTATATCACAAACATTGTCCAATAAAAGAATATAGCAGTAAACATAAACACTCAGACAGCCCATGGATCACAAGGGGATTACAGAATGCATGTAAAAAGAAAAATACACTATATAGAGAATTTATAAAACATAGAACTAAAGAGGCAGAAAATAAATATAAGAAATATAAAAACAAGTTGACTAATATTATGAGAAGATGTAAGAAGGATCATTATAGTAGAATATTAGATAACAACAAATATAATATTAAAGGTGTTTGGAAGATATTAAATGGTATTATCAGGAATGGATCAAGACAAATAAACTATCCTCAGTATTTTATGGAAGAGGATCAAACTATTAGCAATATGGATGATGTGGTTAACAACTTTAATACATTTTTTGTAAATATTGGACCAGAATTAGCGGGAAAAATCCCAGATCCAGTGACTCCTGAAGACATAAAAGACAATTACATTGAAAGAAATCCTAGTTCAATGTTTCTGGAAGCGGTAGATGAAAATGAAATTATAGAAACTACTAATAAATGTAAAAACAAGACATCTACAGACAGTAATGAAATAGATATGAAAATAGTAAAAAATGTCATTATTGGGATTTCAAAACCACTCACGCACATCTGCAATTTATCATTCAAAACTGGTCGATTTCCGAATAAAATGAAAATAGCAAAAGTCATACCTCTGTTCAAGACTGGAGATAAACACCACTTCACAAATTATAGGCCTGTTTCTCTACTTCTCTACTAAAATATTAGAAAAACTCTTCAACAACAGATTAGATAAATTCATTGATAAACATAATTTACTCACCGATAGCCAGTATGGATTCAGAACACACCGGTCAACATCACTAGCGTTAATAGAACTCATTGAAAAAATCACAAATTCCATAGATCAAAAAAAACATGTAGCTGGAGTATTCATTGACCTAAAAAAAGCATTTGATACTATTAATCATGATATATTAATCAGGAAATTGGAGAGATATGGGATCAGGGGGGTAGTATTGGACTGGGTAAGAAGCTATCTAAATAAAAGACAACAATTTGTGACAATGAGAGATTATAAATCTGAATGTTTGGACATTGCTTGTGGTGTCCCCCAGGGGTCAGTGTTGGGTCCAAAACTGTTCATCTTGTACATTAACGAGATATGTAAAGTATCCAATATATTTAAATGTATTTTATTTGCGGATGACACTAATCTTTTTTTTTCTGGTGAGAATGTCCAGCAGCTTTTAGAGGTCATCACATCTGAAATGAAGAAATTGAAGGAATGGTTTGATAGAAACAAATTATCATTGAACTTGAGCAAAACTAAAATTATGTTGTTTGGAAACTGTAGATTGGATACTCAGGTACAAGTTAAAATAAATGATGTGATTATTGAAAGAGTTTATGAAAATAAATTCCTAGGTGTAATAATAGACCATAAAATCTGTTGGAAACCTCACATAAAACATGTCCAATCTAAACTCTCACGAAGCATTTCAGTCATGAGTAAAGTAAAGCACTTCCTGGATAGAAAATCACTCTACATTCTCTACTGTTCACTAGTTTTGCCATATTTAAATTACTGTGCTGAAGTCTGGGGAAACAATTATAAGTCTACACTACAACCACTTTTTATACTCCAAAAAAGGGCCATAAGGATAGTTCACATTGCAGGTTATCGTGATCACACTAACATATTGTTTCTGGAGTCAAAGACATTGAAGTTAAATGATCTTGTGGAATTTAAAACGGCACAATTAATGTATAAAGCAAAAAGTCATGCACTTCCAAGAAACATTCAAGAATTGTTCTTTGATAGGGAGGGGGGTTATAATCTGAGGGGAGAACACAATTTAAAGGTGCTAAACGTACGCACTAACATGAGAAAACACTGCATCTCAATATGTGGAGTGAAACTGTGGAACAGTCTTAATGTGGTGCTAAAGCAATGTCCAAACATGAGACAATTCAAACTGATGTATAAGGAAATTATGTTCACAAGGTACAGGGATGAAGAAGGGACTTGATATTCACAGGTGTTTACATTTTTATTTTGTTTCTATTTTATTTTATTTTATACATATATAGTTTTTGTTTTTGTTTTGCATATATATATATATATATATTTTTTTTTTTCTCTTTTCTTTTCTTTTCTTTTTTATGTTTAAAATAGTACACTCATTTGAGTAGTGGAAAAGGGGTAGGATTAAATAAGTGTATACTTCTTCCTACTCCTTTTCGAACATGCAGATTGAGTTGTTTTTCTTTTTTGTTATTGTTTGTTGTATTCATTGCATGTTCGAAATAAAGACTTCAAATCAAAAGAGGCAAAATGTACCTCTCAAACCATGCGCTCTTTTCTTGATCCTCCAATCACACCTGTTGCTTAAAGAACACGCCAATTTTCCCAAAAAGTTGGCGTGTTCCTCAAGATGGCAGAGTTTGAGAGAGGAATAATGAGGTTTCAACAGGACACTGGCTACATGTAGACTTTATCTTTACCTCTTGCAGGACGTCTCTGAAACAATGACTCCCCCCGCTGGTGAAGCAAAGCCTCTATCAGGCCTGGCATGGATGGAGATATGAACAGGACAGGAAGAATGTAAATGAGGAGTAACAGAGGTATGTATTCCCCTTGAACGCCAGCCAATAAAACCAGTGACAGGCTGGTATAACAGGTGCTTTGAACTGAGGCCAGGCTGAAAGATTGATGATACCAAAAAAAAAGGTTTTCCTGACGTCACTAGCTTAATTGGTCATTTTATTCATCTATTCAATTTGTTCATTCTCTGGTGCCTCAATAAATACAAGGAGGGCTGTTTAAAAGTTGGGTAAGGAGGCATCATTTAGGGATTATTGGTTTATTATAGATGTATTTTCTTACCGATTTAAATGACATATAATTAGGATTGAATTAATTATTCACCCAAAAGAGTTTGTAAGATTTGAAATTGTAGGCTAAACTGGTCCTGGACTATGATGAATTAGCAATAATTCACTTGATAAACTATAGGTACACCATGGCATGTTGTAAACAAGTGCAAGAGAGCTGATTACCAGCAACACTGTGTAATAGTGCCCTCTTGTGAATGAATTTCAATTGACAATGATGGAAATGTATTCAAATCAAATACATGTTGTTGACAGATCCAAACAATATTCTGGTATGTCAGCCTATGTGCAACGTTTCATCCAAATCAACCCTGTAGTTTGTGAGATTAGCTGCGGATAAACAAGACAGACAGACATACAGATACACACACGCGTGCGCACAAAGTGTTAGCTGAAATACAGACTTTATTAGTTTTGTTTAGAGCAAAATGCAGAGTATTACCAGCAAATATACAGAGGTTGTTCGTTCCCTGTCCAGATGACAGCAGAAGGAAATTCAATTTTAAGCACGAACCACCTTAAAACAAAGGTGCACCTCAGTTATAGGTATCAAACTATGGAACTCTTTGCAGAATGGTGAAAAGAGTTCTACTAATATATTTCACTTCAAAAGGTTGTACAAAGAAAAGATAAATAGACAGTATAGCACAGTTTAGTATAATATTGCAGTTTAGCATAACAGGATAACATAGCATAGCATTGCAGTATAGGCTAGTTACGAGTATAGTAATATAGTATATAGCAGCGTAACATAGAATAATAATATATTAAACATTTTTATAATACTGTATACCAATATGGTGTAGTATAAATAGTATGATTTTGTTATATTATAATCAAATAAAAATTATAAAATTATATAGTATATAGATAGAAGTATAATATAGAATAATACATTATATAAATGTATAGATACATACTTCCCCTGCTCATATTTTCTACAATTCAAACCATTCTAAAGCTTCTACTTTAGGTCCTTTAGTGTGAGAGTGTAGGTTGAGGGGGTGGGAGGAGCTGTGTGGGAACTCACCACCAGTAGTTCCATGTTGATATCAAGCCCCCATCGGGACACCTCAGTCTGGGCCTCTGGACTGCTGCTGATGTTCTTCAGCAGCTGCTTTATGGAGTGGGTGTGCTGCTCGGGGCTCACATTGATATGCATGGTCAGGTCCTACGACACCAAGCAAAGCCGCTCTCTGTGATTATGTATAGGTTAATACACCTTTATACAATGGCATGCAAATATCTTGATTCTGATTGGCTGAAACAGTCAAGTTAGCCATTGTTATTTCATATAACACACTCCACGTGACCCCAGATCCCTCCCACAACCGAATTACTTTTATTTTCTTTTTCTGAATGAGTCCGCCATTGATAGACAAATGGAAGTATTCTCGAAGTCAACTTCCTGCCTGTTGTTGCTAGGCAACTGCAGCGTGGGGGGTAACTGCCCCGCCTCGTACATTGTGTACGGTTCATTTAGTGCAGAAACGGATCGTTAAAGCGTCAAATTAAAGACTATCAAGCGTAATTTTCTTCAGTCCTTCACAATGCCAAAGAGCTGCTGTGTTACGCGTTGTACTAATGACAAAAACAGAAATCCAAATCGCAAGTTTTATACCATTACGGAGGAAAAAGTGGCTGGTGGCTAACGTTCGGCTAACTCGCTCGGTGTTGTGGTCGTGGTAGCTACATGCTAAGCTAACGTTAATTACATAATATCGAACCGATAGGAGCTTATCTTATCTAATCTTACGTGGATGTTTGATCGGGTAGTGGCACACGTGGTACCACCACGTAAGATTAGATAAAATAAGCTCCTATCGGTTCGATATTATGTAATTAACGTTAGCTTAGCATGTAGCTACCACGACCACAACACAGAGCGAGTTAGCCGAACGTTAGCCACCAGCCACTTTTTCCTCCGTGATGCATCAGCTGGTATTATATAAAACTTGCGATTTGGATTTCTGTGTTCATTATTAGTACAAAACGTAACACAGCAGCTTCAATTTGGGTATTCGAGAGATGGCCATGTCTGCAGGTGTTTTGTATGGACATTATGTCAAGTCAATCAGGGGGAGATCTTTGACTCATATCTCGCCTTAGAATCACCAGAAAGGCTTTCGAAATAGTGAAATGCCATGTTGGCCTCAATATTTTCAAAACAAATCGTATGAAAATGTTATGAAATGAACAAGAATGTGATAAAACATGTAATAAAAACGGAGCTCAATGCATGGATTTGATGGTAGAAATCCGTATGGTCCCCCTATACCAAGATGGCGGCGGTCTCGTGACATCAGAGTGTCTTCGAGAATGAATATCTTTTGAACGAATCCTCCAAAAAAGATAGTCAATTGGAATATGTTAGTTCGTTACACATGTTGGATTATGTAATTGGTTTGTCATGACCCATTGTGAAACAAAAGAAAAATCGCGGACTTAAAAAAAAAATTATAAAATGGCCGGTTTATTTTTTTTGTCAGACCATTGGATCTACTATCTCTGTGGATGGTTTTGTGAATACATTCCCATTATGCTTCAATTACTGTGTTTATTGTATAGCAATAAGGTTGAGTGAATTGGGCCATTGTATAAAAGCATTACATCACTTGAAGTCGTGTGTTATACTCATTAGATCACGCCTAGGGGGGTCTAACGACCCTCCGCTGCGCGTCGGGCGTAACAACCACCCCTAGGTGTGATCTAATGAGTATAACACACTCCTGCACGTGATGTAATGCTTAAATACTAACATAGGCAGTCACTGTTGTTGATGTCATATAACAGCCCTATCAGGCTGTGCAGATATGACTTTACCTTCATGACACAAAAGTCATTTCTCATTTTGTCAGGGATTCCATGAAGGAGAGCTCTGGCACAAGAAGGATCTCTCCTGTGATGATTTCATAAAATTAATTATGAGGATTCCTCGATAGCTCCTCTGATGAACTGCCACGTTAAATACTTCAACATATAGGAAGCTATAGTATAGGTCCACTAGACAACCATGGGCTGATATGTTACTAATTTTGTCCACAAGGGGGCATTCTGCTGCAAGGTTTCACCTTAGGTCTGCTGAGGTGCCTTATCAGAGTATGCGCTCCACAGCTGTGGGCAATTACTGACTTGGTTAAACTGCTGGAGAACTGTTAGAACTGATTGACCTTTAACTACTTAACCTTGCACAAGGACTCTCATATCAGTCATTCATTTATTTATTAATGTATTTATTCACATCTTAAATTATTGTATGCACATTTATACAGTACATATTAATAATCTGATTAATCTGTTTATTTATACCAGAGTAGACAAGACTAGGTTAGCTATCTGTACATAGGGTTGATTTAGGATAGAATCTGTATACCAGGGTGGGCTGTATGCACATAGGTTGTGGAGTCTTAATTGTACGCGGTAGGAGAGATTTGCACTACATTCATACCTCATTTGCACCTTGCCTCAAAGTTTTACCTCATTGTCTGCATTTTTACTCACTGTACTTAGATTGTACTTTAGCTTGTATTGTATTCGTTTTACTGTATGAAGCACATTCTCAGGGGCTCATACAGAGGTGCGTTGCTCATGGGACGGGGTTGCACGCCGGGCAACCAGCTTTTGTGAGCCGAAGCGCGTGCACACACATGCACGGATGTGCGCGTGCACTCAAGAACGTGCTGCACTCGACTCATCACATGTACCTACCTGGCTACCTCACATAAGCACAATTCATGGCAATCACATTCACAGGTTGTGTGAGAACGGTGCTCTGCCCGAGTCAGACCATCGTTCACACCTGAGGAATGCGCTGCCAACTCGCTAATTACTCAGCAAGACCGACGGCTTCTCAGTTACAGTGGGTGACAATATTGTCACAGGGAAAGATGAAATTACATACCTAGGTTCCATCCTAGAGGCAAATCTTTCCTGTGACAAAATGGCATCCAATGTAATAAAAAAAAAAGTCAACCAACGAACTAGATTCTTGTACCGGATCTCCTCTCTGGTAAACAAGAATACCCTGAAGACTCTGGCAGGAGCACTCATTCAAGGGTACTACGACTATGCTTGCACCTCATGGTACCAAAGCACCTCAAAGGCACTAAAAACAAGATTACAAACATCACAAAACAAACTGGTCAGACTAGTACTTGACCTTACTCATAGAACCCACCTCACCCCTGCCCACTTTGACTACCTAGGATGGCTTAGAGTAGATGACAGAGTACAGCAACTTGCAATGGGCCTGGTCTACAAGATACACTACACCACTAAGGTACCCATGTACATATCAAAATACTTCCCAAAGGTCAGTGAATACCACGACCACTACACCAGAGGGAGTTCCACAAATCATGTTAAACCCAGATTCGGCTCAAACAAGGGACTAAACACGTTTCGCAATTATGCCACATCAATGTGGAACGCCCTACCCACAGCTGTAAAGGAATGTGAATCACTACCCACTTTCAAAACCACTCTCAAAGAACACCTACGGGAGACTGCAATTCGAAACTGGCCCCTGTAAATGTCCTAACCCAACCCCCTCCAATGTACAGTAAATGACCTAACCCAAGAATACACGAGACCCTCCTCTTGGAACCAAGTATGGTTTCGTCAATATTCCAATGTACAGTTTTGCTTAAATACAGTTGTACAGTTTCCCCCCCCCCACCCCGCCTACCCAACCCCCCCCCCCCCCCCAACCTCCTCCAATGTACAGTTTCTACATCAAATATACTCTTTTTTAGACTCTTTGTAAAATTCAACATAGGACAGCTCAGCTCAGGATTGCCAAGTCAGTCCACCCATTTAGTCACAGCTTAAAATATTTATTTTTGAACTAGTAGGCCACTTTAAGTAATGTCTATATAAATAGTTATACTCGTTTTATTCTCTGTAAACGTACATGTGAACAAGACGTGACGAGGCGTCCTGTTGAGTGTTGTCCATCTGCACCGATGGGCGTTTGGTCAAATCATTCAAGAAAAAGGCTGTTCACACATCCATCATCGTACCAAAAGGTTAACTTTATATACAAATCTAAAAACAACAATAGGTGCTTAATGCTTCTTCAGAAGTGAGAGCACAAACAAAACCATCTTTCAGTGTTTCTACAATCATTACATTACAAAGATTTAAATATAAAAAGGACCCAAACTGAACAGATACTTAGCATTTATTGATATTATATTCCACCTCTGTGACCAGAGCCTCAGTGACTGAGGTCATTTGGCATTCTTTCAGTAACTAAATAATTTTGATGGTTCAATTTCTGTAATTTCATGCCTCAAGCAGTACCTTTATACAAAAAGAGAGGAATTAAACAAAAGTAATAATAATACAAAAGTCACTAAATCAACACGAGCATGTCAAGTACAGTAGTCTGGGGTTGTTTGGTCCAGTAGAAAGGCCTGTCGGGACAGAGTTTACCATCCTAGTGCACAACCTGAATTGTGTGTGTGCATGCATGCGTGTACACACAAGAGTATTGTGTGTGCGGCGTGCTATAGTGTGTGTATGTTGTGAGTGCATAAGTGTGTGTTTGCGGATAGTATGCGTGTGTGTGTATATAATAATAGAGATCTATCTCATCGCCTTTCCCAGTCCCCCCCCCCCACCCCGCCCCCCCCCCCCCCCCCCAAAGCCAGAAGCGGTGGAAACACCGCATCTTGATCGTCGTCATCTGCACAAAGTGAGAAAAAGACTTCTCTCCCAACTGCAGGTGTGCTTCCAAAACTCATAAGTGGAGAAATAAAAGCCCCAAAAACACGTCTTAGCCTCGTCTCCAAACATGGATCCACGGAGAGAGAGAGATGGACAGGTAAACAAAAGAGAAACTAAATCTGTCCAGGGGGGCGAGAAACGTCATCATTTCATCCAGCAGAACAGAGTGGTTGGTGGGAGCGAAAAAACGACTTGTGAGCACTTAGCCGTTGGCTATAGGGCTTATTTCTCCTTCGCCTGCACCAATCTGTCCACCCAGCCATCCATCCATCCATGTGCGTGTTCATCCGTCTGAATGACCCAACATCCCTCCCTCCTTCCGTCCCTCTACAGCATATCGTCGTCCTCTCCTCCTCCGTACATGTCGGCCAGTTTCTTGAAGCGTGGCCCCCACTCACTGAAGCAGTCGTAGTCCTGGTCTCCGCTGCTGTCCGAGTTGAGGGAGGAGAGGCTGCCGGCGTCGGAGCCTCCTCCCTCATAGTCGAACACCAGGAGGGAGTCGTATGGAGGCGCCGTTGGGTCGGAGTCTGCTGCCTTCAGGTTCTGGAGAGGAGGAGGAGGAGGAGGTGGTTAGATGAATAGATTTCAAGGTCATGTGTAGCATTGCTGCGTCAGACCTAATGAATAGCACATCCCAGAGATAGCATAGTGGCTAAGACATAGGGGGGTGGGCGATATGACGATATTAAATAAATATGTAATAATAATTAAACGCATCGTGGACATTGTGATGTTTTGCACAAACCCTCACGTCAGTTTCTAAGCCGCCGCGGCGGAGATGTTACTTTAGTGCAGCGCTTTCCTCTCCCCCAGACACTCGCCCAACTTACGTCACGTACACACACATACACGGACGCACGCACACACACACACCCAGAGACAGAGATGCGGTAATTAAGCTAAAGCTAACCAACGTTAGCGTCTAACCCTGGAAACGCTCACAGCCAAGTGACTCCATGACACCAGTTCCATTAGTGGGGAAAGGGGGTGGGGGGTTATATTGACGAGGCTTGACAACAGAGGTTCAAAGATATATTGGCTGTTCGTTTATGTATCGCTTCATGCATCAGGCTCTTCCAGGTTCCAACTCTGTGTCGACTGTTGACTTCCTCGTGTGACGTCACTGCGACTACAGCTACCAAGACGCTCAAACTGAAACCCAATACATCACGGGGGGAGGGGTTGTATCTCTCTTTACTACATGCAGTGGAAAACTAACAAAAGCGAGTCGAGTAGGTACCATGGAGTGGAAAAGCGGCATAAGAGAATACTTCATAATGTTTCATGCAATTAAAAAGTAAATATATATATACCGGTATATTTCGTACACATGATGCACACACACCTTTACAGTGTTATGTTTACCAGTAGGATGTTGTAACATTGCTGATAATAAAAAATATTATTTTCTCACAGTGTGTATGTATTTTTGGCTAAAGTGGATAGAAAACACAGTACTGTGCAAAAGTCTTAGGCACCCAAGAGTTTTTATATAAATTGTCTTAGATGTTAATACATTTTATTCTGTATTAGTGTGTCAGTAGACTACTTAGATTTTTAGAAACCTTTCATTTAATTATTTTTGAAAGCATCTTCATGGTTTAATGCAGACATATGTTACAGGGACTATTATAATCATCATATTGGCGTGACTGTATCCATCAAAGGTTTACAATTTAAATCAAGCATTTTTAAGTGCTTTAGAGGAAATGTCAAAATATTGCGATATATATCGTGATTCGTGATAGAGCCAAAAAATATCATGATATCATTAGAGGCCATATCGCCCAGCCCCATTAAGACCCCCCCCCCCCCCCCCCCCATCTATGGAACAACATGTACCCCTCCTGGCCTAGGATCGAATCCTGCCAGAACCTTCTCTGCTGCGTCTCTCACTCTCCGCCTTCATACCATTTAAATAAAAGCAATAAAAACAAAAACTAGAGATACCGCCTCACGCCTTGTATGCCTCTGCCAACCAGTAGCCAGCGGGGGCTTAACATGCACCCAGAAAAGCTTATCTTTATACTTTATGCATATAGCACATGAATAAGCCTGGTGAAGGTATTTGACAGTAAATTAATTAATTTAATTCGGCCTTATAAAGATTCATTGTTCCTTAAAGCGTCTATGGATGAATCTCACCCATTGGAAATTTACTGGGAAACACCTTATCCGAGATTGTTCAGAACACCTGCGCTCCCATCTCAAGCCGTATAGTGAACCATTGTTCCTCAAGGCTCTCAAAAGCCTGAGAACATTCTTAAAATGTATCTTATTAAAACCAGATCGGACTGGATCTCAGGGACGTTTCGACTGGGTGAGGTTGAACTCAACTGACGCAACACATGACAAACGTCACCGCCTTTTGGGCGTGAACCAACATTACCTCACCGTTATATGAATGAATCAGAGGTCAGTACTTATGAAAAGTGAAACTACTTCATGGGAGGAGTTTACGTGTATAAAATCTGCTGTCAGTCACTGCTCACTATTCCATCTGCACTGCATTCCATCTGTGGACCTCCTGCGTGAGACCACTGCGGTGTAATACTTTACTGCTGTGACTTAGAATAAACTCATCCTTTGTTATATTCTGAAATCTGACTTCGTCTCAATCATATAATTATATCAGATCCACCTGTGTGTAGAGCCATATGAAATCCGTTTTATTATTTTCCAAATTCCATTTAATTTTTTCCAAAACTCTGTTTTTAATATTTCAGAATTCTGTATTTTGCTTTTTATGCTCATTTTACCATGAGAAATAGTGTCTAATAAGTGGGAATGAATAAATGTCCACAATTGAATAAGATATAACAGTCCATTTAATGTTTTTAAGTGCTGCAACTCAGAAATACAGTTCAATTTTACACAATATTTTTCAAATAATATTGTGACAAAATAAAAATACACATTTCAAGTGTAAACAATAGATACAGCTAGTTACTACTGACATTATCACAATGACAATGTCAGTAGCCTAGCTATATCTATTATATTGTGATGAAATATAGTAATGCATCATTTAGGCACCTTTAGTTTAGTTTATTTCGTGTATAAAGGACAGTGTATAATGACAATCGTTTGCATTAAACAAATGGATGGACCCCCCCCCCCCCCCGTTCATCCGCGCATGATAAGTCATAACGTTTAGGATCATGTACAGTTGACATTTTTAATATAGCGTGTATCGCCAACAAACGGCAGTTGATCATCTATATATGCGTTTATGCCTATAACTCACGTTCTAGGAATTACTGCAGAAAACGATATAAACATATTTATATTCTAGACGGTATTTTCGTATGAGTCTATGAATGAAAAAGTATAACGTTCCTACATCCTGAACGATAGATAATCGATGTTGAATGGGCCATAGTAATGTCAATATAGCAATACAATTTAAAAAGTTATAGCCCTGCAAAGAAGGTGAACATCTCCATAGGCTTACAGTGCTGGCAGAGATCAAACAGCGATGGATATAAGCGTGGCAGTTAATGTGTTGAAATGTGGTCTTGCCAAAGAGAAAAGCAAAAATAAG
Source organism: Notolepis coatsorum (assembly GCF_963971535.1). Taxonomy (NCBI): domain Eukaryota; kingdom Metazoa; phylum Chordata; class Actinopteri; order Aulopiformes; family Paralepididae; genus Notolepis; species Notolepis coatsorum. The sequence goes on from NC_140173.1 coordinate 132,268,231, forward strand.
AAAACATTGCCGAATCCCAGGTAAGAACAAAATAATTAAAAAAAAAATGCTAGTTATTAAGAACAAAATAAGAGGACATCTGTTCTTATATCGCTTCGTGAATGAGGCCCATTGACCTTGACCGCTAAAATATAAACGTGAACGTTTGTGCCAGATTTTAAGAAATTCCCGACATCACATTCACGCGAACGGTAGGGACGTAATGCCGCTGGCCACGGCTGTGCCGTCATGGAGGCAACATAAATGAACATACAACGATGCATATAGCTGTAAAACCCCATTTGGTTAAAAGAACAGTGGACCAATACGAAGCTGCTCATAGTGCTAGAGTCTACAATCAGCTAGATTTCAAATTCAAACATTAAATATTAAATGCCAACTCACATCATCAATGAAGTTGCCGATATCCTCCGGGTTGGCAGGGCGAGGGCGGTACCGAGGAGCGGGCAAGTAGGTCGGCACCACGTCGTTACGGAACACTTCAGGCCGGTTGTCAAGACCCCGGTGGAGCACGCCCAGGTCATAGAAGTCCTGATGGAGGAAATTCAAACAGTTGAATGTCATGATAATTATTACAGTCCAGATAGCAATGTAATACTATAGTATAGCATACAAGAAGAACCCATCATATACCGTAATTTTCTGACTATAAGCCGCACCTTTCTTCCCCATTCTTGGACCCTGCGGCGTATATAACGGTGCAGCTAATCTATGGATTTTTACAGCTAACGGCCACTAGGGGACCTCCTAAATCTATGGATTTTACAGGTTACAGTCCACCACCTTTAACTCTCACTCGCTCTTCTCTCACAGGCCCATAGCTGCTGCAGCAGTGCACGCCTTGCCCCTCCTCCTCCCCCTCACAGACCCATGTCAACAAACCCTTACGGCAAGAGTCGAGTGCATGAGCAGCTCAGTGCTCCTCTTTCAACATAACTGAAGCATTAAACAAAATGGCCCAGTCAACTATTCACTTTAGTTTAATACATGAGGCATCGTCTAATGTTATCTAGCTGGCTAGCTACTGATAGCTCCTGATATCAACGTCTGATATCATCAGTTTGGCATTCGTTTTCGCAGGTGCTGGCTAGCACCTGCGAAACTAGCTATCATTCCGTGAGCTAACGTTAGTACCTAGCTAACGTTACTGTTTAAACAAAAATGTTAATAAATGGGAGCTTCCTCAAACAGCCATCTCTTTCCCGACAATCCCCTCTGTGCACGAACCCTTACATATGGTAATTAAACATTAAAACACCTGCGGCTTATAGTCCAGTGCGGCTTATATATGTACACATCATTCAACTTAGCTGCTGCGGCTTATAGTCAGGTGCGCCTTATAGTCAGAAAATTACGGTAACTAGCTGGCCATGTCTGTATATCCTGTACACAAATGACTGCTGTAGCCAGTACCAACACATTGAGAAGTTTGTCCGTTAACAGGTTCAGCGCCAGACGTTGCTGTGGGCGTATGGCCGCGTGTGCCGGCGCTTTGTTCAAATGGGGATAGATGCCGGTGTTTGCAGTGCTAAAACTATATAAAATATTATCGCTATGGATCTAATAACATAGTCGATTGTCATTGAGTTTCTTCCGGTCAAGTTGCAAGAAACAGATAATTTGTTCATCCATACATTTCCGTTTTATATGAATATGAATATGAGTATAGTGTAATCCCAGGAAACGCCGCCAAACAGCGTTTTACTGCATTTCACTATAAATCGTGCCATTCCTCGCCTGGATCAATAATCAATCTGAAATCAACGCTAGGTTATCGGTATTATGTTTCATCATGGATGCATGAAAGGGGGGGGGGGGGGGGGGGGGGGGGCGCCCCTCCGTGCTTTGATCGCAACCAACGATTTTTTTTTAATATTTTTTCCCAAATTCCGTTTTTTCTGTTTTAATATTTCAGAATTCTGTATTTTGCTTTTTATGCTCATTCTACCATCAGAAATAGTGTCTAATAAGTGGGAATGAATAAATGTCCACAATTGAATAAGATATAACAGTCCATTTAATGTTTTTAAGTGCTGCAACTCAGAAATGCAGTTACATTTTACACAATATTTTTTTCAAATAATAGTGACAAAATAAAAATGCACACAATAAAAATACACATTTCAAGTGTAAACAATAGATACAGCTAGCTACTACTGACATTATCACAATGACAGTAGCCTAGCTATATCTATTATATTGTGATGAAATATAGTAATGCATAATTTAGGCACCTTTAGTTTAGTTTTGTTCATTTATAAAGGACAGTGTGTAATGACAATCATTTGCATTAAACAAATGGATGGGTGCACGGTGCACCAGATTTAGCTAGAAGCTATCATTTCCATCTATAGTCCTATGTACTGTAACGTTAGCTATTTAATCACAATAGTGTCGCACATGTTTTTGCGGGTCCAGTCCACGGAACGTTGACAGAATTAGCAAAACACCTTATCGCCGGAGGCATAAAAATCATTAGGATACTTCTCTGCTCTGAATTTAGGGCTTATTGCGGAATTTCTTAGCTTCTTGACGATGATAACATCAAAGCAGCCAGGCGGCAGACGCTTGGACACTGCTGTGTTGTGTGTAACACGCAGCGGTCCCCGGTCATGTTTGCTTTGCACCAAACGTTCCACCCAACGGAATTTCAGTCCAGATTAGGCCAAATTCTGCAATATTCCACGTTTTGCAGTTGATTGCATTTTTATTGGTCAATTCCGCAATTCCGTCCGCGATTCCGTGAACGCGGATTTCATATGGCTCTATATTTAGACCCCGCCCGCACGCCGCAGCTCGGCCCAGACACCAAGCCACATCGTTTCAAATGGAGTGCAATAGCGGCCGCAAGGCGTTAGTATTGGACGTTTGCAATCTCAGACCCGTTCCCAATGATAACATCAGGCTGGATGGATGTTTTATGAATTATGAAGGGAAATATCGACTTTTCTCGGGTTTGGCGCCCAACGTTCGGCGAGTTAACCCGACTTATGTCGGGTCTGGCGTCCAATGTGTTAATGGAGGAGGAGAAAGACCATGGTTGTTGATGATTTTGTAGCTTTGTGTGATGCTCCCTTTGTACACCTTAATGTAACCAAAACCAAGGACATGTCCATTTTAGACTAAAACCCATGGCTTCTAGTATTGATAGTTAACTGTGCTTTGACAAAATACCAATGTCGTAAAGAAGGGTCAACAACGCTTGTTCTGCTTGGGGAAACTGAGGTCTGTCAAGATGTTAACAAGACACTAATGACCATGTTTTACAAATATTTTATCAGTATTGTGTTTTTCCATAATTTGTTGGTTTGGAAACCTAAGTGTAAAAAGTTTAAATGCTCTTAGCCGTATTGTGAATCACTGTAGCAAGATTATAGGAGTCAAACAGGCTGGTCTGTGAAATCCCAGGCCATCCTTCTTGATGTTGACCACCCACTACACTCAAGAGTGCCATACTCTCCCCTCTGGTACCCCTTTCAGGGTACAGAGAATTAAAACAAACTGATGCATTAATTTGTTCCAACAGCTATTAGCTTGTTAAATAGATCACTTGCACTTTACTATAGACAAGAGCCCTTTTATGATGCACTTTAGACTAGAACCCATTGTGATGCACTGCTTCTTAACTTTTGTCTGGTGTGTTGCCAACATCATAGATCATAGTAGTAAATATCTCTATCCAGCCATCTCTACATCCTCAAATTCTTACCTGGTCATCCTCCCCTCCTCCTTCCTCGTCGTAGTAGTAGATGTTGTCTCTGATATCGTCGTCTTGCAGTAGAGGCTCCTTCTTCTCTCCTCCTCTCCGTCTCAGGAACATCAGCAGCAGCAGCACCAGGACTGGGGAGAAGAACGTGGCATACAGGCCGACGATGTCACCAGTTATTTTCATTCGTTTTTCTCATCTCATGAGCCATATTGTAATTAGAAATGTGTAATTCTCTTTTCTTTGTTTTATTAAAGGGGAACTATTTTACTATTTCTTTCACTATTTGGGCACTTTTACACAATTCCTGTGAGTCTATGGAACACCTCTGTAAGATTTATTTCAAAAAAATTCATTGTTTTGTATTTCTAATCAAGTACTCAAAAACAGCATTTTTCTACCTCAAGATCTTAATCCGTTTTTGAGGCTGGGCTCCAACCACTGTGTGGCCTGGTGCCAACTGCCACATCAACTGCCACACATTATTAGGCAGCTGAGAAATCTCTGACATCACAGATATGCAAATTTTCAGATGACTCAGTTCAGTGAGGGTGAATATTGTGAGAGGAGAATTGGAAGAATGCACCAATATGAGAATTAGAGACATAGATCCTATTAATATAAGTCCACATAGCTAGGAAACAATGCTAAACACTGAAAAAGGCCATTTATAAGATAGTTCCCCTTTAAACACCAGGAAATCTTAATATTTCAAAAAGTCTTGCTCACTACATTAATTCATTAATTCTTTTATTTACGTGTCATGCCACATAAGTGGCCCATCCCACACAGGATTACTGATACAATAAAATATTAAATTGTATTACTATAAACAATAAACTCCTTTCTGTAGATTTACAATAAACACATACTAGATACAATCTAGTACTGTACCCTACATATCTTCTTACTCCAAATAGGACTAGTACCAGTAAACTAATAAATACAAAAAATATTCATTCAGGCACAAGTATCAAAGTCTGTCCTCACTAGTAGCCACCAAACAGCCGAGTATCTCCATCACTAGACCCTTTCGTGACTGTGATGCAAGCCTTGCTTGAATACGCAGTCACTGATTCCACGCTACTAGCCATGTTAATGTGCACCATCAAGCACTGGTAAAAAACGAGCGGTTGGTCCAAATAATATCACATAGACATTTCAAAGGTACTCACCGTTGCATTAGGGTTACACACACAAAAGCGGGGGGGTTTGAAAGCTCGGCGTTGCTAATAAACATTTTAAATCATTTTTATAAACTAGTAAGAAAGAAAATCACTGAGCTAGCCTTGGCTAAAATGGCTTCTTCCGCATTTTGACGCAGGAGCGCTGTGATTGGCTTCTTCTCTTCTTCTGCTTTGTCACATGCCTGGTGCGCCCAGCAATCACAGCGCTCCTGCGTCAAAATGCGGAAGAAGCCATTTTAGCCAAGGCTAGCTCAGTGATTTTTTTTACTCGTTTATAAGAATTATTTAAAATGTTTATTAGCAACGCCGAGCTTTCAAACCCCCCCCGCTTTTGTGTGTGTAACCCTAATGCAACGGTGAGTACCTTTGAAATGTCTATGTGATATTATTTGGACCAACCGCTCGTTTTTTACCAGTGCTTGATGGTGCACATTAACATGGCTAGTAGCGTGGAACCAGTGACTGCGTATTCAAGCAAGGCTTGCATCACAGTCACGAAAGGGGCTACTCCATCACCTGCAGCCTACTGGCTGTTCATTCAGATATAATCCTAGGATAGTTGTAGTATTTTGTATAGTTCCACTTTTATTATTATTATTATTATTATTATTATTATAAGACCGTTTCAGTGGAATGTTTGTTGTGTTGCTAGAAGAATGGTTGCAGTGTGTAACTAATATCAACAACTGACAGGAATGTCAAAAAGAGGCGGGGCTTACGTAGCAGCAGCAGTATGCCTCCCAGTATTCCCAAGATGGCCGACAGTCCAAATTTAGCTACCCTGCCAGCCGCCTTGCAGACCACTGGGGTCCCGATGCACTCGCAGACCTCAGCCTCGATGATATTGTCCTGCTCCAAGTTCATGTTGTCAGCCACTCGCATGTTTACAGAGTATATTCCCATGGGCAGGACTGTGTTCAATCTCAAGACGATACCCGTTTCTGGGGAGAAGGATAGAATGGAAGAGGAGAATGAGAGAGAGAGAAGGAGCTTTTAGTATTCAAATATAAACTGGTTCACTGAAATCTGTATAATGTGTTCTCCTCTTGGCAGGATGGCAGCCAAGGATGTCACACCCGTTTCTGGAAAATTGATACATTACACTTGCATGTAGTTATTGGGTCTCATTCACCATATTCTTGGACATTGCTTATTGTATACATTGTAAGAGCCAGTGGATAAACATTCCACTGCTCATCTTACCGGTATGATGTTGCGTGTGACAAATAAAACCTTGACGTTGCAGGTGCACTTGAACAGCAATCATGTACATTGAACCCTGCCATCCAATTAAAAGTGAGCAATTGCGCTATTTAAATAGTCCACTCTGCACCCTAGGCTTACACACACAATATGGGAAATGTACTGCTGCTGCACGACATCGCTGAACGCGCATTGAGGAGGGAGCGCCAGTTCCACGATCGCGCGGATCTGTTCGCCGAGAGCGACGCGCACCCTAGTAGGACGCTTCATTGTGGCTTATTTATCCTGAAGTCTAACAGATGCTTCCTCCGTCACATAGGAGACAGCCAGCAACCTCTTTTCGCCTGCCAGCGAGGACTCTCATTGGTGAAGTGTAACGCATGGGAGGTCACACTACCTTCAACATAATCCCTTCTTTGCTGTGCAGGCGCCCTGACCGACCTGTAGGAGTCGCCGTTTACAACGACCAGAAGAATACCACCCCACTGGCTTCCCTCCCGCTGATTCTGCCAATTGAGCCAGTATGACGGCCGGCCCAAGCCGGAGGCAACGCCGACAGCCGGATTCGATACCGGTGTCTCTTGCGTTGGTGACGAGCGCTTAGACCGCTGCGCCACCCAGCCGCCTCCCCCTCTTCCTTTTCAAGACAAAATCAAATATCTTTTGAAGATCTCGTTTGTATGAAGAAAATAAGTATAGCCCATCCAGAATGCACCAGTGGTATTAACACATTGAATAAAACAAGGTAGGTATATATTTACATCTTTTAAATTAAACCGTAGCCTTCTTTACATAACAAATGTATTAATTCATTCATTACTTTAAACAATTCATTATTTTAATAATGATCAAGTTATCAAGTTATCAAGTCCTATATATATTCGGCACAATACGGTATAAAGATTATATTTTTGGGAGTGGGGGGTACAGCTATTTCATTCAACACTCTGTATAGAAAGAACACTACATACTGGTATCATTCATGGTGGCAGACCAGTTGGAGCTGGACAGTCCCTGCAGCTTCACGGAGTAGGGAGCGGTGAAGCCTGGACCGTCTTTGTCCGTCACAGACAACATCTGGGGCTCCGACTCTCGGTTACACACCTGAGGAAACAAACACAGCTTAGTACAAGTACTACCGAGTACAGAGCTACTTCAAAAGTACTACAGAGTACACCTACAGAGCTACTTCAAAAGTACTACCGAGTACACCTACAGAGCTACTTCAAAAGTACTACCGAGTACACCTACAGAGCTACTTCAAAAGTACTACAGAGTACACCTACAGAGCTACTTCAAAAGTACTACCGAGTACACCTACAGAGCTACTTCAAAAGTACTACCGAGTACACCTACAGAGCTACTTCAAAAGTACTACCGAGTACACCTACAGAGCTACTTCAAAAGTACTACAGAGTACACCTACAGAGCTACTTCAAAAGTACTACTACTGAGTACACCTACAGAGCTACTTCAAAAGTACTACAGAGTACACCTACAGAGCTACTTCAAAAGTACTACCGAGTACACCTACAGAGCTACTTCAAAAGTACTACTGAGTACACCTACAGAGCTACTTCAAAAGTACTACCGAGTACACCTACAGAGCTACTTCAAAAGTACTACCAAGTACAGAGCTACTTGATTTTTGATTTGATTTGATTTGATTTTATTAGGGATCCCCATTAGCTGGTGCGATAGCAACCAGCTAGTCTTCCTGGGGTCCACACACAAAAAAACACAAAAACAATCACCATTGCAAAAAAACAAAATTATTAAAAGTCAGTACACACAATGCATAATGAACCTACTGTAACAATTAATATAGCTAAAATTACATTAGTGTAAAACAAAAACAAAAAACCACTTTACAGTGTTAAAAACAATTTAAAAACAATTTAAGATTCTTTTTAAAAGTGAATAATAAATTTTAAATTAAACTTCAAAAGTACTACCGAGTACACCTACAGAGCTACTTCAAAAGTACTACATAGTACACCTACAGAGCTACTTCAAAAGTACTACATAGTAAACCTACAGAGCTACTTCAAAAGTACTACTACCGAGTACACCTACAGAGCTACTTCAAAAGTACTACTACCGAGTACACCTACAGAGCTACTTCAAAAGTACTACTACTGAGTACACCTACAGAGCTACTTCAAAAGTACTACTACTGAGTACACCTACAGAGCTACTTCAAAAGTACTACAGAGTACACCTACAGAGCTACTTCAAAAGTACTACAGAGTACACCTACAGAGCTACTTCAAAAGTACTACTACCGAGTACACCTACAGAGCTACTTCAAAAGTACTACTACCGAGTACACCTACAGAGCTACTTCAAAAGTACTACTACCGAGTACACCTACAGAGCTACTTCAAAAGTACTACTACTGAGTACACCTACAGAGCTACTTCAAAAGTACTACAGAGTACACCTACAGAGCTACTTCAAAAGTACTACTACTGAGTACACCTACAGAGCTACTTCAAAAGTACTACAGAGTACACCTACAGAGCTACTTCAAAAGTACTACTACTGAGTACACCTACAGAGCTACTTCAAAAGTACTACTGAGTACACCTACAGAGCTACTTCAAAAGTACTACCGAGTACACCTACAGAGCTACTTCAAAGTTCTCAACACAAAATGATACCTAAAAGGCAGATTAACATTCTACAGATTAATAAAAAAATATATATAGTTACATTTTCTAACAAGATTATTGTTAGGTGCAGCCTATACGAAGAAAAAGGCAAGGGAAATAAATGGCAAATGTAGCCAGATGTTTAGAGATCTGCTGATTACATATGTGCCGAATTGAAACGCACCTTAATGAGGCGCGCGTCAATGGTAGGAGCGTTGTCATTGACATCTTCCAGTTTGATCACCAAAGTGCCTGTTCCTGTTGCCGGGACCTCATCTGGTGAGAGGACACACACACACACACACACACACACACACACACACACCCCAGTTAGACTGGGAAGGAAACACACACACACCTCATTTGGACAACCCACAAAATATTCAAAACACACACACACTTACCACTGTCAATTGCACCAATGAGTGCAGTGTATTTGTTGTCCTTGACAAAGGGCGACTCTCGGTCCATGTCGCTCCTCACCTTCACCACACCAGAGTCCTTGGCCACCGTCAGCCAGCCTGCCACGTCAGAGAGAATCCGATACCTGGAAACGGACACATGTGGTTAGGGCTCAACAATATCATACAGATATTGAAAGAAAGCAATATCCATATTGGGAAGACTAGAATAATGGCAATATGGCAAATTTAAGTGACAGAAATACTAGTCTCATACAGTTCAAGTGGATTAGTCATCACTGGAAACGTCATAATGCTAGTATTATGGATCCACTTACAGGAAAATGTATTCCCACAATATACTACAGAATGAGTTTGTAGACGAGGAAATGTATATTATTAGGAACTTGAAGACTAGATCAACAAATAAATAAACCACTCAGCCCCAACCAACACACACTTAGCAAGCAAGACATGCAATAGACCTTTCCACACCACATTTCCCCCAGCGCGATCTCGCTGAAACTACGTAAATAAAGTACTAAATCGGCCACAGGAAAAAGGTACATATTGTACATTATGTTATAGGCATAAGTAATATATTGAAGTATTTACAAAAATGTACAATGTGTTCGTATTACAAATAAGTACATATTACAAATTCAAAATGTTTAGAAAACGTTTGAGCTCGCATGGGAGGCATGTGCCTTTACCTCACATGCCTCGCCCAAACTCTAACCACACTGTAATCTTAAACTAACCATAACCATCAAACCCTAACTTTATATCTTAACCATAACCGTTCAAACAAATCATCGTCATAGTATTGCTTGTTTGTATCAGGGTGGGTGGGTGGGTCGTCTTAGTCTAGTGGTGACAGCACTCTCCCGCGACCACAATCATCGTTGGTTCGACTCCCGGTCGTGGTGTGTTAGTTTCGGACTTTTACCGATACAAAAAACGTAAATACATTACTTATACAAGATGTAAATACATTACATATGGCTATAACATAAACATACATTATGTACCTTTTTTTCCTGTGGTCGATTAGTACTTTATTTACGTTTTCTGATGATAACCTGTGCTTAGTGACACAAAACAACAGTATTTTGCCAATACTAAGGTACCAGTTTCATGACAATAAAGCTTTCATCTTACGTGACCGTCTGTGAACGAGCGATGTCGGGGTCAGTAGCGGTGTACTGCACCAGATCGGTGCCGATGGCCAGATCCTCCTTGTGGACAATGAGCTTCTCCAGCGGGTTGAACACGGGAGCCTCGTTGACATCCTCCACGGTAACGACCACGGTGGCGGTGGCGGTCGGCAGCTGTACGGCAAACGGTACATCGTTCTCCACGGCAACCAGAAGGGTGTATTTGTTGATTTTCTCAAAGTCCAGTGCCTGGATGGAAGGGGGGAAAGAGAGAAGCAGAGCGTTTGAGAAAGTCCCTAAGATTGGTTACTCAACTTGAATATTTTCATGCGATTCCACCTCACTAAACTGTAGGGCTGTCCCCGACTAAGGATTTGGATGGTCGACTACGATTGGCCAAAATTTGCCGTTAGTCGACTATTGGTCGACAAAAAAAAGAAAGCGTATAATATTTTTAAATTTAAAAAAAATATATATATATATTTTCTTATCATTCCATTTGGGCTGTGGGGGTGCTTAATGTCTGAAGGAGTCGACTGAAGGCTTCTTGTCCTCTGCAAAAGCATGCAATTGGTCCACTGATGGATACATCTTGATATTTGTCTATCTATAGTGTGTTCATTAGATGGGTGAAATCCTCTTTCAGTGCCTCTGTGCCCGTTTTCGTAGGCAGTTAGCCTCTGGTATGCGTGCCATTAGCGTTAGCCACGCTTCTAGGCCTCTTTTCTTTTGGAAAGAATGATAAAAAAATATATATATATATATATATATATATATATATATATATTATAACTTTTATTTTTATTTTTTTAATATATTCGACTAAGAGGTTGGCCAGTCGACTACGGCTTCTTTCGACCGATTAGTCGACTAATCGACTTATAGGGGTCAGCCTCACTAAACTGAGACACCAGGAAGCCATTGCAGTGGATTGTGGTGTGCGACAGCTTCTAGTGGAACCTTTTTTTTTGTAAACAATATGTTTATTGGTATTTTCTTTACAGAAAAATAGATACAAAATAACCCCCCCCCCCCCCCCCCCTGAAAGAAAAATAAAAAATCAATATAAACAAAAACAAAAAAAAAACTCTAGGCCAGCCCCCCCCTCCCCTCCCCCCCAGACTAGGACCTCAACAAATTAAGTTCTCTTTTTTTTTTTTTACACATTTTGAGAATTTTGTAAACCCTGTTACACCCGTCTAACAGGTGCCCATACTTCTACACCAAACAAATAAATATCTAACGTTACATCTTTTCTCTTCAAAGAGCAACTAATAACATTTACAGTATCATTCATTGCAATATATACCCATCAGAAAGACAAAAGGGAGCTTCAATAATAGCCTACATCGTCAACCTACTATGTAATCTGTTCTAAGTATTGCCTAAACCCAGCCCAGTATTTATCAAAGAGATGTGGTTTTTTCTTAAGATTGAAGTGTCTCAGTGAACGCTCACCGACAGATCCGTTTACACCTCCTCCTCACTGCTGTTAAATCACCCGGCGGTCTCTGTTCCTTTACTACACGTAGTCTTCAATTATCTTTGATTGTTTTTACAAAATTATATTAATAGTAATAAATAAAAATGTTTGATTAATAAATACAATTAAATAAAATAGAATATCTATGGTCACTCACATTACATTTCAGTACAAGTAATCAAGGCACATCACACTGATGTTAGTGGATAGTCAGACATCCATGAGGGGTTCCCAAGCTCCAAGAAAGACATCCTCCTTATTCCTCAAAGTATATGCATGTTGTTCCAGTTGCGAGTGTCCAAGTGTCATGGCAAATCTTTTTTTAAATATCAAATGCTCACCTTGGCCGTGGTGATGATTCCTTCCTGTTTGTTGGGTCCCGTTACCACGGCGAACCTTCCGTCCGTGTCGCCGCCGACGATGCTGAACCGGGCGGACCAGGCGGGGGTGTGGGCATCGTCGCCATCGGTTACCGCCAGCTTAGCAACCAGAGCTCCTACTTTGTTTTCTGGGACTGCCGCCACATGCTGGGAGAGAAAAGACAATAGATGAAAACCCTAGCCCTTGTTTACAGAAATGTTCATTAATGTGCACTTTCCCGGTCAAATAAACAAATTAAATAAATATAAATAAATACAGTGCGTGTGTGGGGGAGGGGGTATTTGCATATATCACAGCTCATAGAACAATACATACAGAGTTACCGGTAGCTAATGCGCTAGTTTTCACCTGTAGTCCCTGCCTAACATGCACGTCTTTATGGTGTGGGAGACTAATATGTATAATGCATCATGTCATGCTGCTAAAACTGCAGTGTACACAGTATTTTTTTTTTTTTTTATAATATGTCCATATGTCATGCTGCTAAAACTGTAGTGCACACAGTATTGGTTGTTATATGTTGACTAATATGTATATACCATATGTCATGCTGCTAAAACTGTAGTGTACATAGTATTGGTTGTTATACTGTATGTTGACTAATATGTATACCATATGTCATGCTGCTAAAACTGTAGTGTACATAGTATTGGTTGTTATACTGTATGTTGACTAATATGTATACCATATGTCATGCTGCTAAAACTGTAGTGTACATAGTATTGGTTGTTTTTTTAATAATATGTATACTATATACCATGCTGCTAAAACCTGTACATAGTATTGGTTGTTTTTTAATAATATGTATACCATATGTCATGCTGCTAAAACTATAGTGTACATAGTATTGGTTGTTTTTTAATAATATGTATACTATATATACCATGCTGCTAAAACTATAGTGTACATAGTATTGGTTGTTTAATAATATGTATACTATATATACCATGCTGCTAAAACTATAGTGTACATAGTATTGGTTGTTATACTGTATGTTGACTAATATGTATACCATATGTCATGCTGCTAAAACTGTAGTGTACATAGTATTGGTTGTTTTTTTAATAATATGTATACTATATACCATGCTGCTAAAACTATAGTGTACATAGTATTGGTTGTTTTTTAATAATATGTATACTATATACCATGCTGCTAAAACTATAGTGTACATAGTATTGGTTGTTATACTGTATGTTGACTAATATGTATACCATATGTCATGCTGCTAAAACTGTAGTGTACATAGTATTGGTTGTTTTTTTATAATATGTATACTTGCACCTTGAGTTGTTAAAGACAGAATCCAGTGCATGCTGCTTTGTTCTTGGTGAGTAAAGTGTGACTTGACTTACATTCGGCTGTTCAAATTGGGGGGCGTTGTCGTTGCTGTCAATAACTGTGAGGATGACTTGTGTTTTTCCAGTGTAGCCAGTTCCCACCATGTCTGCTGCCTGGATCTCCAGTGTGTACTTCGGGTTTTTCTGTTAACAGACACACACAACAGGGCTTATTTATCAAGCAAAATACACAACTATTCACACTATTTTGAGAGCTTTTTAAATATACACAGTCAATTATTTAAACAACTGCAACTACTCACAATTTATGAGGTCAACAAGTATCAAACAGGGGTTCTTATGTACAAAGTAATTGGTCTTCCTTTATCTTCGCCTAATTTTTTTCAAACTTATTTTGAGTTTAATTCTCATTATCGTGCACATCTCACAAGAAGAAATAAAGACTTGCGCATTCCTTTCTGTAGGACCTCTGTTGGCAAAATCTCATTTGTTTATCAAGGTGCAGTGATGTGGGATGATATACAAAATCTAACGGAAACATGTTCCACTTTAAATATATTTAAAAGTAAGCTTAAAAAAGAACTACAGATCCTGTAGTCTATAGTATCCATGTGTAAAGTCTTTTTAATTTTTTTCCCCCACCATTATAATAGTTGTATAATGCTGTATTGTATGTATCTGGGGGGGGGGGGGTTGTGTAGTTATCCTATTATAGGTCTAAGAGGGGAGGTCACTTATAAGCCCTTGGGTTTTTTTACCTTTCCTGCACATTTTAACTGTTCTTCTTTTACTTCTTTTATTCCAGAATGTATGTTTGTAAGTGCAAATAACAATAAATAAACAAACAATTATAATGAGTCACTGGAAACAGTTGGCATGCATATTTTGTGTTTTTAGTCAACTGCGGCTCAGTATTTTATCAGCTTTCACCCTTTGACATAGGGAGGTATTGATGCATGAGAAATGATAACCGCATATCGCAGTAATGTTATTTGGTGTCTCATATGTCGGATCATAATTGTAAAAGGGATATATACATGATCCAACTCAAAAACGTGGAATGCTTTTGTCTATTAAAAAGCCTCACCTCTCTGTCCAGCCCTAGAGAATTGACACTAATGACTCCACCGACTGTGCTGATGAAGAACATGTCCTTGTTGGGCATCTCTGGAACCTGGCTCAGAATGGTGTAGCGGACATCAGAGTTGTCATTATTTGGTTCGTCCAGATCATTTGCAAGAACCGTTAGCACCTCAAATCCTGGAGAGGGAGAGAAAGTCGATACTGTAAAATGTCCACGAACAAGGCAAAACATTTTAAAATGTCTCAATTATTGGGGGTCGGTTGGGGGAATGATTCCAATGACAGGGTTCCCACAGACATTGAAAAAATGATCTATAAAAATGAAGATGTATTAATTATAAAATGCATTACATAGCCTTACCTTTAGGCGAAGCCTCGGCAACTTCTGCAGTATAAGTGGTTTCGGTGAAAATGGGTTTGTTGTCGTTCTGGTCTATAACGTACACTATAATGTCCATGGGCTCCTCTGCGTTGCCTGAACCGACCACCACGGCATGGGCTTGGAGCTACACAAAACACACGAATCGTCAAGATCAATCAAAATTCAAGTCTCGTCAACAGCCTCTAGTTGAGAAGAGAAGCGCAGGCCGACTGATGAACAGTAGTACTCCGTAGTACAAGCCCATCTGGACAGCGTTACTAGAATTCAGGTTATGGAAATAATTACCTAAAATCCTTTTTTTACTAAGCCATGCGAGTACTACCCGGATGAAAATTCCATACCAAAATGTTCATCGTCTTTTTACGATTTTGATTCATGTTAATCTGGTGAGCTTTATTAGAAACTAAGTTAAAGTACAGATGGCTGCAAATTCTGGGGGAGTTTTACCATGGAGGTAAATGGAGAAATCAGATATGAAAAAAAAACTGTCTTCTGAATCCTCAGGGACTAGACAACGAAACACTCGGGTAAACTACATATCCCATCACCCATATCAACTACATATCCCATATTGTGCGAGTCTTCTGGTTGAGAGTCCACTGTTGACCTAAAATACCATTGACATGTATTGAGGGGCAATGGTCTCTGCTTTGTTTGAAGCAGGAAAGAGTAAATCATTTCACAAATGACCACTTAAGAGTCAGACTTCAGGCAGTCATAAACTGCAAAAGAGGGGACTATGTATAAAAAGGACTACAATTCCTACATGGTTCACCAGATATGGATGTAAACACTCAAATGAAAGGTTCAAGTCTGGACTTTAACCTCAAGTCACTGGTCCATTTCAAATCCAATGTACTGGAGTAGAGAGTCAAAACAACATGTCTGATTGTGTGTGTGCGTGTGTGTGTGTGTGTGTGTGTGTGTGTGTGTGTGTGTGTGTGTGTGTGTGTGTGTGTGTGTGTGTGTGTACAGTGTATATCATCTCAGAATACATTTGTTTAGGGGTCTTTGCTAAAGATGCATGTCAATATTGGCCAATACATACATATCTGTATTTCTTTTACTCCCAAACTCGGTATGGGGCCCAAAAATCTGTCAGACTCTAGAATTAAGAGGTACAGGTACGCGTGTCTTTAGGAGCACCTGCTAAAAGATGAATGAGAGCCTCAGTCTTGGGAAAATGTATGATGTATTAAGAGGACTTAAGGCTTCCACAACTCTGTGTGCACACAAAACAATACTCAATGGTCAAAGATCAAAGGACTGTTATTCTGTTGTGTGAAGTTAGCCAGAGATTTGCAACTACAGAAAAGAGCCACACACAAAACTACACTACAACCCCTTCAGTAGCTGCTCCTGAAAAAAAAAAAGTATGAAAATAACAAAAAGGAGCACATATGCAACTTGAAAGTCTGAGTAGGGGATGGGTATTTTCCATTATCTTCACAGAACATGTTCCTAAATGATTACATGTCACTGTATCACACAGACACTTACCATGTATTTATTTTCTTTCTCTCTGTCCAAAGGCTGTGTCACATAGAGCTGGCCAGAGTTTCGATCAACAGTGAAGAGACCGACGGGTGGTTTATCTGCTCCTGGGCCAGTGATACTATACACCAGTGTCACCGCCTTATCTTCATCCGAACGGATCTGAAAGAAACAAAGCGTGAACCTCAATATAGGACTATATTATAGGCCTAAAACTCTTGTGACATACTAGAAAAAGGTCCTCCATCATTCCAAGGGAAGAATGTGAGATGGAAACATCCATTTTACCTGGACCATTTGTTTGGGGTAAGGTCCTCTGTCGTTTTCAGGGAAGCTGATGGGTGGAACAACCCAGGCTCTCTTCCTGCGCTTCAGTCCACCATGGGCCTTGGGGAAGTGCAGCACAGGCACCGCTGGGGTGGCTCCAGTCTAGAAGACACACAGAGATGTGATCAGCATTGAAACCATAGAACATAACTGTGGTTAACAGCGGTGAATTATTTTTCGATAACCACCGGTGATTATTGTTTTTCGCAGCTGGAGTAATCAAGCCCCACTGACACACACTGTTTCAGTGCAATCAGACACACCTGCCGGGCTGCCCGCGATAATAATAATCGCTTTATTTGGGCTGACAGAGCCACAGAACAACTGCGTCTGCATTTGATCTCGTCTTGTCGATTTTGTCAAATGAATTAGGTATATTGTTAGTAAGTTAGCCATGTAATAAGCGGGATAATGTATAGCTATACTCGGTCATCATCGCAAAATAATTGACCTTCACTGACGTTTAAAACACCTCGCCGAGGCGCCTCAGTATTTTAAACTCCGTGTCGGTCAATTATTTTGCGACAATGACCTCGTAGCTATACATTATCCCTTACTTATTAAATTATCAAACCATCAACTGTTCTATTAAGGGTCTGGGCTCCATAGTTTTAATTGACAGCATTTGAAGAGCACCGTCTGGGATAATGAAATTGAAACAATACAAAACACATTTTGTGCTGGTGCTACAAAACAACAACAGACAGATAATGGTGTATAATCATCTAAAGTGTATGAAAACAAGTGTAGAAATTATACTGGCACAGGAATAAGGAAATACAAATTAAGGGGTTTTCCACAGACATCCAGGGGGGGGCAGTGTTTGACAGGAAAGTTCAAACCATGGAAAGGCCCTTCATTCTAAATCGCAGAAAGAAAGTAATTTTGTCATGTGGCATATCGGGTCAGGAGTAGGTGTCGCTTGGAAGTGCCAGACACCATCAGCCGGGACGCCAAAACATTTGAGATGCAGGTCAACACCGTGTGACAATCTTTTATTCATTAATATGTCATAAACATTACGTTTTTAACGCCTCTTCAAATAATGAAAATATAGTGTAGTGTAGATGGGCTTGAGAGACCCATAATGACTCAGTCCGACTGATCTAGACGAATGTTCTCAGTAGAGTACACAGACCTCTGCCAAAGACTTAAAAAGGGGCACTTCACCAAAAGTGAACCCTTTACACATCCACTATCTTTCACAGTTAGTCGTTTTCCTTCCTCCATCTTACCTCTGTGTTATTGGCGGCATCCAATTCAGTGCTCGGGTGGATGTGATGGTGTCCATGATGGTGTCCGTGGCCATGCCCAGACCCATTGTGATGGTGTCCGTGGCCATCCTCAGACCCTTGGGAATTGTGTCCGTGGCCATGCCCAGACCCATTGTGATGGTGTGCATGGCCATCCTCAGACCCTTGGTGATGGTGTCCATGGCCATCCTCAGACCCTTGGGAATTGTGTCCGTGGCCATGCCCAGACCCTTGGTGATGGTGTCCGTGGCCATGCCCAGACCCTTGGTGATTGTGTGCATGGCCATCCTCAGACCCTTGGTGATGGTGTCCATGGCCATCCTCAGACCCTTGGGAATTGTGTCCGTGGCCATGCCCAGACCCTTGGTGATGATGTCCGTGGCCATGCCCAGACCCTTGTTGATTGTGTCCGTGGCCATGCCCAGACCCTTGGTGATGGTTGGAGGACCGGTGCAGCACCCGAACAGGGACGGTCCACTTGCGTCCCCGGGTGTCCCACACATGGATGAAGAAACTCCGTCCGCTGCCATGAAGAGCAACAGTTCTTCTCCCCACCTGATCACGGGAAGATTATTGGTGAATGATTAGATATAAAATGTGTTTTATTTTATTGTACAATATATGAATATACATTTCAATGAAATACAGAAATTTGCCTATTTAATGCCACATCCCATTAAAAATATTGAGGTTCCCATTTGGGAGGTCAGAATTATGACCTCGGTGTGCTCCAATGTCCAGCTTGGAAATACCAAAAGACAAACCATACAGTAAATATGTAGTTTATCCACGGGAGAACCATGGCGGTTGGCGTTTCCGTAAATCCAGTAATTACGGTTATTTATTTGTTTACATATTTAAATGTCTCCGGTCGTAATAATATGAAAATAATAATCTTCCATCAAGAACATTATGGCTAAGCTAGTCCCAACACCTCTGGGATGCCTTATGCATGTCAAGTGTATTAACGGGACAAATTTTCTTTGGAATAATATATGCACGTAGGAGTATGAGTAGGGCTGGGCGATAAAACGATAACGATAATTATCGCAAAATATATTTCCTCGTAGATATGAAACGTGGCAGATTTTTTTTTTATTGTTATTATAAAAGAAAAAAAATTGTGACCTGCAACAGGGCAGCTTTAAAACCAGAGCCAGTGGACAGACTTGTCTTTCTTGCAACTTAAAGTAATGGCTTTGCTTGTCCAAATGACAATACTGACCAAATTGAGATTTATTCTTCTCTTGTCCAATTATTTGGTTTGCTTTCTAATTTAAAATACAGTTTGAAACCGTCTGTACACAGTATGTGTGCTAGCAGAGCTAGTCTCCAGTCGCGAGTCACGGTGGATGTGCGGTGGTTTGTCCACCAAAAAAGCGTCAAAAGATAGAAAATAAACTAGCAGAGCCAGAACTGTTCAACTCCCCTGGAGCCACAGCCACAGCTTTTTTCGGTACTTTCGCTTTCAAACCAGCTGCAGCCTGAGAACTGGAGTGTGAGGGGCTGCAACACTAAAGATGGCGGCAACCACAAAGAATTGCTGCAAAATAAACATACATCCGTTGTTTAAATAATAATAAAACATAACATTTTTGGCCATATCGCCCAGCCCTAAGTATGAGCTGTATGCACGTAGCAGTATGAGCTGTATGCACGTAGCAGTATGAGCTGTATGCACGTAGCAGTATGAGCTGTATGCACGTAGCAGTATGAGCTGTATGCACGTAGCAGTATGAGCTATTGGTTGACATTTGTGGGGACAGACATACATAGACAAACACTGTCCTAGACAGGTTTTCCTTATCATTTTGGTTCAGCATAAAACAGAAAGATATTGCTAATAAACAAAAAAAAAAAAAATAAAGACTTAGTGGACATTATCTACTACAATTCTTCATAAACTCCATTAATTATAGCCTCCACCGCTGTCCTCTAAAGAAAAATTCTACTGTACTCACTCTCAGCATGCCATTCGTGTCCACTTTAAAGTGTTTGTCGTCGCTGAGGTAGGGAAACATTGTGCGGTTTGTGCAGTCATCAAATGCAACTGGAATAGACAAACAGAAATGGCACCATTAGTTTTCTCAAACACGGTATATCTGTGAAACGTATAGAGAGATCCTTTTTTTCTTCCAAAGTCACCTTCCAAAATGGTGCGTCTGGAAACATACCGGGCGTGCACCCATTCTTGTGAAAAGAGACTCCAGTTTCACTTTTACTAAAAAGTAGATGAATAGTGTACTTTTTCCAGCACTGCCGTTACTTCACACAAATATACACTCATGCACATAACCTCATGTTAGAATTATATGCCAATGGGGCCTTAAGAAGAGGCTGGGCAAACATAGGCCAATGAAATAGCATAGTTTATATTTATCAGCATAGTTTATATTTATCAGCATTGAAAAATACAATCAGATTTGAAGTGGGAACCTGGACAACAACAACAACAACAACAACCTGGAATTCAAAACGCATCACTTCCTCACAGATGAAGGAACAAGTAGTAGCCTATAACAAATCAAATAGAAGTACAAACATCATGAAGCAGAAGGTTGAAAGGAGAACAATGCAAGTGTGTTGGAGCAGACAGGAGTCGTACTGCAGTAGCTTTCGTGTTTTAATATGAAAGTTAGTCATCAGCTCATTGAAATGTGTTCCTAGTAATCTAGGAAAATAAAGATGGCAAATATATTGAATTAAAAACTAAAATAAAAACCATCCCAACAAGCCACACTCTACGCACTCCCATCTGTGATTCTGTGTCACTGCTTTTAGCCCACTATGAACACTGCATACTGCTTTTAGCCCACTATGAACACTGCATACTGCTTTTAGCCCACTATGAACACTGCATACTGCTTTTAGCCCACTATGAACACTGCTTTTAGCCCACTATGAACACTGCATTCAAGTCAGCCAGACAGGGCAGAGAAAGACGTGCTAGAGAGAAGAAATTGATATGCTCAAGACAAAGAGCCAGGCGCTCATTCATATAAGATGTTAACTTCAGCGTTCAGATGCCTTTCAACTTTAGTCACGACAGACCTGAGGGAAATACCACTTTGACTGTCCAGAGGAAGAAAAGTGGGTAGAGCCAACCCTACGGGCACAGTGAAAGAGGTGGGTGCAATCTACCTGCAAATGTACACATCTTCTATCACATCTTCGATCTTCTGCATCGAACATTGTACATATGTCTATACTGAACACTGTGACCTCATTTTCTACTTCTAATTTACATGCTATACTATGTTATTTGATACTTATCTTGTCTAGCACAGTCTCTGGAGCGTAACAGTAAGAAGCATTTTGTATAAAAGTATTCTGTACTTCTGTATGACAACTATTAAAGAAACTTGAAACTTGAACTTGTCACAATTAAAATCAAATAAAATTTATTTGTAAGGCCCGACAACACACGTTAATGTCCCCATGGGCCGTACAAGTCTTCTTTAAACAAGTCAAGAAGAAACATAACAATAAGTCAAGAACAGAACAAGAACACCATAAGGTCCAACAAATTTAAAATAAATGCAAATAAGTTAAAGAATGCAAGCACTCCCAGACATACCCCACGCGAAGGTAAGGAAAAACTCACTAAAACCTAACAATAGGGGAAAATGGACTGAATCAAATAAATATCTTGCAAAAAACAATCGATAACGCTTTGAAACATTTAATTTACAGGGGTTTTCCTGCATAGATTTTGAGCCAGGAAGAAAAATCCTGATTGGTGGCAGTTAAATGTTCCCGAGTGTCTAGAAATGATCCATGGGGGAAAAACTAAAACTTAAATTAAAATAGTCCGTTTTTTGGGGGGGATGCAAATGTATCGTTTAGAGATGCATCGATTAATCGATAAAACTATCGTTGGATGAACCAATTACTCTAACAATGGTTAGTAGCAGCTTTAGACTATACCGGCGTTATGATAAAGAACATAGTCAGCCAGACTACCGTTTAGGGTGGAGATGAGACTGCAGCCAAGTGGGCAGCAACCGTGTCTTTAGTGTCAGGTTACACTGCACACCTACATTCCTCCATCAGGTTGACCCACATATTATAATGCACACAGAGGAAGCGTATTCATTCATTCACACATACGGACACGGTACATGCCCACATGGCTCAACTTCCTAATGCATACCATTTACACAGGTCATTCATTCATATACACAGTGATCTAACTAATAATGCATAGCTTTTACACAGGTAGCTCATACACGGTCATCTACCTAATGCATACATTTTACACAGGTAGCTCATACACAGTCATCTACCTAATGCATAACTTTTACACAGGTAGCTCATAAACAGTCATCTACCTAATGCATACCTTTTACACAGGTAGCTCATAAACACATGTACACTACAGTGATATACCTAATCAAATGCTTACCTTACACGGGTAGTTCATATACACACACACACACACTACGTAATGCATTAGGATAAGTAGGCTACTTAAAAAGGTACAATAAAAATACAATAGACAGACAACTGAAAAAGATTCAGCTAAATAAGGTTAAAATAAGAATTCATTAGAATTGCCTTTCCGACACAGCATGTTATGTTTTAAGTCCCCAGTCATAGGACCAAATAACCCACTATCTACTCTAGATTGTAATGTTACTCCTGCCTCCTGGCCTTCAGGAGGGGGGGGGGGGGTAATTATTATTTATATTTTAGTTTATCTCCCTCTCTGGGGTCATGGTGTCCTTCCACAGCGATCCTGGTCTTCTCAATTCCAGAGATCTCAAAACGTTTGTCTGCCAGGCAGCCACAGCGCCTGGTGAATTAAACATTCTACCAAATAGACCAGCCTACAGTTTGGAATAGGATAGAGCTCTTTCTTCAACTGTGGGACATAGAATATTGTGTATAAACTAGTGCCGTCAATCGATTAAAATATTTAATCTGATTAATCGCATGATTGTCCATAGTTAACTCGCGATTAATCGCATTTAAAAAGATAAAGATTTTAAACTGATCTTTCTCAAGTTTTAATACTCTTATCAACATGAGTCAACAAATGCTTGCTTTATGCAGCCATTTAACACAAAGGATGATCCTCATGCATTGCAAATTTGCATTAAATTCAAAAACAGAGTGATGCACAAAATAACTTAGAAAATAATCATTTAAAACAATGAATAAAGTGTGCATGAAATAGGGGAAAGAAAACGTTAGGAACTTGTTACATTCACCCACACAAGGGCTGAGTACTCCCCCCCCCTCTCTCACACACTCTTTTGCCCCTTCCTCATCTCTCACCCCCCCCCCCCCCCCCGCCTTCTCTCTCTATCACTCACACACAGACTTTGAGTCAGAAACAAACATAGTATCAATGAGAGTATCAATAATACACCTGAGTGAAGTCTAGTAAAAAAAAAAATTATATAAATATATTTTTCTTTTTTCTAAAAAGTTAATCGTGAGTAAAAAAAAAAAGAAATAGTGGCATTAATAGAATTGTGCGTTAACGCGTTAACTTTGACAGCCTTAGTATAAACACCTTAACCGTGAGATTCATTAGCCTGTGCCTGTGGATGATGGATCCCTTTCCAACAGGTGCCTGCCCAGTGTCCATAATTACACAGAGTTTGTGGGCTAAATAATTGAAAGAAGGAACACACCATTCTAGGGCTGCACGATTAATCGATTTTAAATCGAAATCGCCATTTGGAATGATGCAATTATCAAATCACAAAAAAAAAAAAAAAAAACGTATTTAACCAAGAAGTCCCATTGAGATACAAGATCGGTTTGGGAGAGGGAGGTAAGGGGTTTTAGATTGTGTGTTGTGAAGTTTAGAGTAAAGTACAGAAAAAAAGGTACCGTTGGGTACCGTACCGGTATCGATTCCCAGGTAAAAAGAAACATTTTTAGGCTCGGTGTCACGAAAAGACCCATGCGTAGGCCAGATGCAAGCCGCATTTTACAATAAACCTCTGTGGGGCTGCTTTAAAAAAATATTATAATCGCAAATTTTATCGCAATCGCAATATCCGTCACAAAAATAGCAATTCGATTATTTCCCAAAATCGTGCAGCCCTACACCATTCGATGAATAGAAAGCGGTGCGTTGAAGTGATTTGAACCGAAGGTTGTGATCTTGTAGAGTTGAATCTATGTGTTCATTGTAAGAAAAAAGGTTTCAAGTGGCTTGTCCCTTTAATGTGAATGTCATGCCACGTCACCACTGTTATCAGTCATCACATCCCACACCCAAGAAGAAAAGGGGAAGCCTTTATGGGAATACAAGGGCACAGGAAGTTGCCCATTAGCCATGTAGTCAATACTAGTAGGAAGTCCCCCGCAGCCTTTGAGTTGTGATGGGGAAGGCAATACTGTTGTCCATCAACACCCCCCACACAGACTGGATTCTATTCTTTACCGTCTGAACATGGGGGGGGATCAATTTCTAAATCATCAGAAAATGCCTTGAGACCCTTCAGTCCCGCCAGCCCCGCCCCTCCCACATTAATTGGGATAAACCAAAACAGCCTCCTGTAATATCCCCCAGCTGAGGTGTACAGGTGGGTCAGAGAGGGCTGGCTCACATGATCTCTCTAGGCAATAGAAATGCCCAAAATAATCTTAGAAAGAGGTTACCCACCAAATGGTGTAGTGCTGTTGCCCAACGCCCCAACATCCACACAGACATTAGCACCCAGCAGGACTATAATCTTTTATAGAAGTGAAATTAGAAGTAACCCACGATGGTGCAATATATCAGCACAGGGTGGTGACGACGAGGGGAAAGCACCAGAGAGTCCAGTGGTTCTTTATATTCATCACCAGTGTTGCTTAAACCATGGGCCAGGAGGCTCTACATCAGTGGTCACCAACCCGTCGATCGCGATCGACCTTTGAGACTTTCCCTGTACATTATTTTTTTTAATAAATAATTTTTTTTAGATCTTTCCTTGAGAGTTCACATTACAGTTCTACTTTTGTTTTGATGTGAAAAGTGATGCTGCACTTAGCACTGACTGCACTTAGCACTGACTGAGAAAGTAAACATTACAGTTCTACTTTATAAAATGCTAATTGTAAATATGTTTGTCAATGTTAATAAAATGAGAAAGTCCACATTACAATTCTACTTGTTTTGATGTGAAAAGTGATGCTGCATAAGATGACTGCACTTAGCACTGACTGAGAAAGTACATATTACAGTTCTACTTTGACGTTTTAATGTTGGACCAAAGCATTGCATGCAATTAGAATACAGGCAAATAAGTCATTTCGTTTAAAGTGATATTGGGCTTAAAAAGGTTGGTGACCACTGACCACTGCTCTACATGGTGCCGTCTGGTGGGTCTCCACGGGAAAAACAAACAAACAAATGTAGCACAGCATATTTCATTAGTATAAGAAAGTGTTTGTACACCAACCAAGTATATACTCAATGGAAGAGGGCAAAGACACAATGACTAAAGTATGAGGGGAAAAAAAAGAGGGAGTGGTCATCAAGGTACAAACTCAAGATTGTGGTTATAGGATACAGTCAGTGAGCTTTCACTCCCTTGGTCAATGTTTTACATACCAAGTAGGCCACTAGTAGTAGTAGTAGGGCTGAACAAGAGTCACCGTGTGGGAAAATAGAAAGAGAAAGATGACATACGAGAGAGAGACCCAACTGCCTTGGAGTCAGAGATAACACAAAGATATGCTAAGAGAAATCTCTGTGAGAGAGGAGAGTGCGGGTTTAGACTTAGACGACCTCCCACAATGCAGATATCTGTCCCAGTACTAGTTTGTGATTGAACAATACTAGGCAAGCCTGTGTAGTGAGATAATGTGTGCATTACTAAAGCTTTCAGGTATTTATTAGTACCACCTCTATTTACGGACCATGAGAAAATAGCTGGCCAAACAATGGCTGACAAGAGGATTTGTGGCGCGCAATTAATCGAAGTAGCCTCAGTAGTTAATTTATCACAGCAGGTGATAAGATGGATGGAGCAGGTGGTGGTAGAAGCGAGTTAGTTAAAGGACAAATTCAAGGGATGAGTTAGACGACCTACTTCAACTACTCTGCCAAACAATAAGGAGTACAATTCAAGACTAAATGGGCCCCTTCTTATTTCCATATGTAGAATATTAAAAGCTACTGCTGCGGTGCTCAGACCTGTCAAAACATATGCATGTTTTTTTTCTCTTTCAAAAAGGTTAGACCTTTTTGTACACAATACAGCCGAAATGTTTGATTATTTACATACAAAATGTTTTTCATATTATTATTATAGGCTACATTTATTATTGACCTGCCTGTTTAAATGAAGACTTCAAAAGAGTCGAGTGCTTGAATGAACAACGCCCACCAAATTTGGACATTTACGTGCTCTCTGGAGATGCATTAGATTCAGTTGAGGTGGTTAAGGAGGCAGACAAACTGGTTTGACGTCTCCAGGCCGATTACAGAGCCTGTACCTACACGCCCAGTAAAGATAGTAAGCAACCGACTGCCTTCCTAATGGCGTCGTCACATACCTATCCACTCACACACACACACACCGAAACGCATACCTATCCACCCACACTGAAACACAGACCTACCCACCCACACTGAAACACAGACCTACCCACTCACACTGAAACACAGACAGACCTACTCACTCACACATACAGTAGTACACACACGCATAGACTGAAACACATACCTATCCACTCACACTGAAACACAGACCTACACATACCGAAACACATACCCATGACTCAAACACTGACCTACCCACTCACACACTGAAACACAGACCTACCCACTCACACACCGATAAACATTAGGAGGACATTCTAGTGATTCTACTGACATACATTAGCTATTCCTAACCACTCCATACATGACCTTAACTCAAACGCTAAAATCGTACCCTTACCTTAACACCCATTTCTTCTAACCATCAAAAACCACTCCTTTTCTACATAAAAATGTGCTTAAACCTGTCCTCCTGAGTGACAATCCAGGTTTTGTGTTCCCGTTGGGAGATCCCACAAGACAAGAAAAGCACATCAAACAGACACACATCCGACTGAAACTCGCCATGACTCGATGACTCCACCAGTGTTACTAGTGATGCATCACTCAAAGACCACAGCAGTGATGAAGAAAGGTCTTCCGCTACGGGCTAGATCGCAAGATAAGTTTCCAACCTGCCATGGTTCGTTGTCGCTATAAGAAATAAAAAGAGGACTAGTCAATGTCTCAATGACACTTCAGATGGTAAACATTCCCTGTTCATATAGGACAAGCGCTGAGAGCAGTTTTTTTTTTATCTCCCTAGAGAAGCAGTGATGCGATTCCAACATCAAGAAAGCACATGAATTTAAAATGTCATCAAGACCAACCTTTGTGTTCTAGAGCCCCAATGTAATTAACCAGTGAGTTGTTTATTGCAAAACTTTAAATGGGGACTTTTCAGGAATGAGGATGAGTAGAAGATCAAATTGTTCATAAATCTGTCTGTAATCTGACTACTTCCAGTCCCTCCCCGATCCTAAACCTAGACAGACACTCAAGTCTCAGTCTAATGAATCATTCTCATCATTACTTAGTGGGTGGCCTAGTGGTTAGAGACTGTCTTATGACAGGAGGGTCACAGGTTCAATTCCCTACAAGTGAGTGAGTGCAGGAGTCAGTGAGTGAAGTCGATATGCATAGAAAACAAAACATTCATAATTGTACTGCGTTTTAATGTGATGACAACCGGTTTGCATCAATCGATTTCTCCATGTGCAACACATTTATAATCTCTCTATGCAATGTGTGGCCTTGTGAAAGAGGATAGACAGACCAAGAGCTTTAATGAGGGAAAGAGGGCAGGAAGGCATGTTTGCCAAGCAGGGTCAAACACGTCATCTTCCCAGATGCACTTAAACACACACCAGTTAGTCTTATCAGAAGGAGTGTAGCCCATTAGCCGTGTAGCCGCCCAGAGTCAAGCTTTACAAGGCAGACAATGCTACACTTCAGCTGCTAAACAAACAGGCTTTGTTGGGTCTAAACCAGATATAACACAGAGCTAAACAGCTGACTGACTTATCTTCTGCCACATCAATTGGGCTGTAGTCTAGAGATCACATCGAGACCCAACGTTGGTGAAATAAGTCCCCAAGTTTCAAGGAAATTACAATTTTGCACGATTATTTTCTCATGCTACTTGGATCAACGTAGTATTCAACTCTTAAATAAAGAGAGACCTACTGCAGCATCCGTTAGAAAAATCCAAAAAAGCTTAAAGTCTCAACTATCAGTCTATGTAGGGAAAGTTTGAAAACCATCAAATTTGGCTACTCACACTATCAGCTGGATTTAAGGCTACTGGCTGCTATACTATTTGCTACGCAACATCAGGAGCATAGGTTCCAAGATGTAGTATAACAATTAACACATCAGCTTCATGTCCACTCATCTATGAACTAAGTACACATCAGCTTCATGTCCACTCGTCTATGAACTAAGACAAGATGTAGTATAACACACCAGCTTAATTCAGACAACTTTATTGATCCCACGTGGGGCAATTCCATTTGTAGCTTTGCAGGAGTAACAAAACATTTTAACGACAATTCCATGATATACACACTCCAGTAAAACAGACAACTAGGTGTATAGGCTACTTAAAGTGACTACTGTCTGAATTTAAAAGTCTGATGGCCGAGGGGATAAAAGATTTAGAGTAACGGTTGGTCTTACTCAAAGGAACGTCATAACAGCGGCCAGAAAGTAACAGCAAAAACCGTTGACAGAACATGGAGAGGTTGGTTACTGATGCCCAACGCCTTCTTGACCACCTGGTCCATCCAGAGAGAACATAGGTCTCTCTGTTTGACTCCCAATTATTTTGCAGCACACTCCCAACTATGTTCTGTAGGCTGTTCTTATCTTTAATAGATAGACCACTGAATCATGTCCACTCATCTTCTATGAATTAAGTCAAGATATAGTATAACACACCAGCTTCATGTCCACTCGTCTTCTATGAACTTAAGACATGTTGGTATTATTTGACAACTGTTGGCCACATCTGCATTTCAGTTTCTGCACCAAGAATTTGGAGACACATTTTTTTAATCTTCCTCCGATCATCCACTACCATATCATTCCACATGACTGAAAATGAGAACGTGAGGACAGAGAAGAAATGAAACACACAGCTGCCATAACCGAAAACAATGATTTTCAATATCTTGAGAAATGTAAGGTATGTTTGATATATCCTGCCAGGTAGTCTATAGCAACAGCTGGAAAATAAAAATAAACGTGTACGGGCATATCTCCTATAACGACACATATCCCCGGCAAGCTCCACATACACAGGTAAACTAACTCAAGTACAACTCACACTTGGTTAACAGTTCAAAATACACCATTGACAGGGATGTGCTAAACAGGCTGGGGCACATAGCTGTGGCATGCAGACAACAGTATTATCTGGGGCAAGGTAGCCTCGTCTCCACTAACAGGCTGAGGCTACATATTACATCTACGTATTTAGAAGTACAACATTTGTGATTCCCATTTGTTTGTTATTGCCAGCAGAGTTGGATTATTTTAAAAAGAAAGAAACTTGACAAAAGCCTATTCAACCTGCTGTGTTTAAGTGGGTAGATTGTTTGGGCCAATAACTTGCATGTTTAATTGCATTAGTATAAGTAGCCCCTTCTGTGACTGTGATGCATGTCGCCAACAGGGTTGGACGAGTGAACCCTGTCACGAAAGGGGCTATAGTATAAGGTGGTCTGGAGAGACTACCGGTATTTTAATCTCCAATCTTAATAAGAATAGTAAGTGCAATGGTGATGGGGCTCATTTTCTGAAACCGCATTCGCCCCTTTTTCGCTAGGACAGAGGGTTAAATGACCAGTTTTAAAATCACACAAGCAAGATACGGTCCCCATGAAAAGGCACAAGATGCTCACCTAAATTAATCCCTGCTTTAAATAGCTGTGTAACAACATGCCCATCTTCGTTAAATTCGTGATATAGACCTACAACAGCATTCACATTCACAATGCCATAGTAACATTAGAAATGAAATTATTGATGAGGGATTCAACAGGTCAATGTCTTGCGAATTATATACCCATATCAACACGTAGCCTAGTGTGTCATCATATCATTAATACATATGTATAGCTAGGTTTTAAATGAAGGTGTGGAGGAGGCTTCCTGGTTTGCTCTCACCTTTGCCCAGGGGCCTGTGCGGTTGCAGCCTGTTTCTCTCCATGGTGAAATTGAACCCACCCGCCTGGAAGTGAGGTTTACATGCTGCTGGCTCCTCCGACTCTACAGCGAAGGCCTGGGGAAATAAAAGATACACACAACTAATCATCCAATGTAATAAAATCACATATCATTTGATGAAATCATATTTAAAAATCAAGAGAGATTTCACTGGTTGGTTATTTAAGCCATTTCAAGCTACTTCGAAAAACTGAGTTATTCAAGCTGATTTATAGAAGCTAACATTGTGGATAAATTCCCATTTCACTTTTTTTTTACTTGAGGCTAAAGCAAGTAATGATTGAAAAGCATTAGCCTAAACATTGATGAAAACTAGCGTAGCCTATAGGTATTCCATAATTGACCCAGGCTAACTTTTGTATTTAGCCCCTTTCAAGCCTTGCTTGAATACGACTTGCATCACAAATGTAACACCTATATACCTGTATGTCCCTATGTCATAAATGTCATGATGTCATGTATGTCATAAATGTCATGATGTCATGTATGTTGTGTATGTCATAAATGTCATGTATGTTGTGTATGTCATAAATGTCATGATGGCATGTATGTTGTGTATGTCATACATGTCACTATGAATTGAAAATGGGGGACCCTGATGTAAACAAGACGAAAGTATTTCTCTGGTCTGCATCCCCTTAACAATTGTGTGTATTGAGCTGTGCCTGTACTGTATTATTGTACCCATTCTGCAATCTGTTAAATAAAGTTTTCAATCATTCATTCATTCATTCATCAGTCACGAAAGGGGAGTTAGCATTCTGACACACGATCATATTATGATTGATTGATTATTACCAAGTCAATTGGTTCTCTTTAAAATAATGATTTGAAAACATGTTGCAATGAAAAGCTGCCCGCAAAAGCTTTTTATTTATTTTTTTACATTTAGACAAGTGTTGCTGAAATTGAACCTGTCAACGGACCAAACGATACAGCAGGTACAATCTATGGCGCCTGTGTGTGTGTGTGTGCGTGTTTGATCGATTGATTGATTGATTGAAAACTTTATTAACAGATTGCAGAATGGGTACAATACAGTACAGCTCAATACACACAAGTGTTAAGGGGATGCAGACCAGAGAAAGACGTTCGTCTTGTTTACATCAGGGTCCCCCATTTTTCAATTCAACAATCAACAGTGTGTGCTTTGAGGAGCAGCAAGTTAGCTAGCTTCAAAAAAAAATCTTACCTGGAGAAAGACAATTAAAACTCCCAACTCCACAAACCGAGCGATCCCCATTTGATTTGATTGTAATTCCTCTCAGCAATATTATTCCCCGTAAAAAAGTGTATTGAAAAACGAAAAAGAGAAAAAGAAAAGTATTCCTTGATCGTCTCTGCAGCGTTTCTTCTTCCTTGTCTTCGGATCGGCTCGGTGGGTGAACTGAGAGAGAGAGGCGCTCAGAGGGAATCAACCAAACCAGCTGCAGCAGGTAGTTTCGGCTAGTGACGTCACGTCACACAGGTGGGCCACGCCCATCCGGCGCTTCACCAAATATGGGTATAATAAAGTATGGGTATAATAATAATAATAATAATAATAATAATAATAATAATAATAATAATAATAATAATAATAATAATAATAATAATAATAATAATAATAATAATAATAATAATAATAATAATAATAATAATAATAATAATAATAATAATAATAATAATAATAAAGGGAGGGATCTCACAAAATAATTAGGAATTTGTCGAGCTATCGATATTCCGGAAAAACACTGTTCGTATAATGATAATCTGATGATCACTGAATAATCCCAGTGAACTAACTGTCGATCAATCAAAGGAAAATAACAATACAATACAGTCACTTCATAGAAAAATAAAATTCCCAAATTAAACCCACCTTTTTGAAGAGGTAGAAGAAAAAGCTAATAGATAGATTGAACATCTACCCGGCTACTTAATAATGGTCTGTGTGTCCAAGCCTACTCTTTAGCAATGTTTGATTTCCTCTGTCAATAATAGCCTGGGAGGGACGCGCACTCATAAGCACAGACACACGCACTGCATCAGTTGAAGGCTGTCTGAGTGACCAGCCGCCGGTATGATGATATTTTCTTAAAGGGAAATTCCACCGCAAAACAATATTAAACGTGTTTTCCATATTGATGCACACCTGTTTACATGTTATTCCTCTGGTCTAAGACAGTACAGAAATATTTGTGAAAATGAGCAACTCTCTCCCAAATCCAAAATCTAGAGTGATAAAACTCAAACGTGTGATGTCATCATTCATGCCTGAAGCCATGCTCCATATACAATGAATTGGGAAAGATTGTATAGGTGACACAACGAGAGCACCCAGGGAAATGCTATGTGGCTATAATGTGCTAAAACAATGGTCTGTGCCCAAGTCTTCTCTTTGGCTATGTTTTATTTCCTCCAGCTGTAGTCAATAGGGGATGCACACTCATAATAAGCACACACATACACACACACACTGCATCAGTTGAGGGCTATCTGAGTGACAAGTAGCACCGGTTAGTTTACTTCCTCTTGTTGTGGCACAGATGTTTGACAGTGAAACAGCATCCAGCTCTCTGTGTAGGAGTGTGATAATGTCCATATCCATACATTTAGAAACTTTTCCTTGCATGGGGCTTTTGAATGAGTTCCAATACGTGCCTTTCCACTGCAAAACAACATTAAACTCGTTTACCAGATTGATGCATAACTGTTTAAAGGGGAACTACGCCCAATTTCAGAATTCATATATGGTATTCCTCTGGACTAAAGACAGTACAACATATTATTGAAAATGAGCAACACAAATACAAAAACTAGAGTGCTAAAGCTCAAAC
Source organism: Notolepis coatsorum (assembly GCF_963971535.1). Lineage (NCBI taxonomy): Eukaryota > Metazoa > Chordata > Actinopteri > Aulopiformes > Paralepididae > Notolepis > Notolepis coatsorum. The sequence continues at coordinate 132,301,321 of NC_140173.1, forward strand.
TGAATGAATGAATGAAACCTTTATTGCCCTTCAATGGAATTTGCTTTGCACAAAGAGAGCAACAAAAAAGCCTAATAGGCACAAATATAAACAATACAGCACAGACAAACGAGACATGAGCATAATAAATACGAACGTCATAAAAAGTATGACACTGCATGACCCTCAACAGCACCATGGTGCAAGTGCTAAAAATACAGAATAATTAAAACTTGTTATGCAGCTGAATGCTGTGTGGTACAAAGGACGTAATGCATCGTTTGGTTCTAGTCCTAGGCATGCAGTACCTCCTCCGCCCTGAGGGTAAGAGTTTTGATTGATTGATTGAAAAGTTTATTAACAGATTGCAGAATGGGTACAGTACAGTACAGCTCAATACATACAATTGTTAAGAGGATGCAGACCTGAGAAAGACTTTTGTCTTGTTTCCATCAGGGTCCCCCATTTTCAATTCATCATATGACACACACGACATACAGATAGACAGTACTGCTACACCTATACATTTATGACATACCAGATTTTCAAATACAGTACTGTTTGTGATACTAAAAAAATCCAGAAAAAGAGTATACATTTGACATAGAAACTGTGCATTGGAGGAGGTTGGGTAGGTGGGGTGGGGCTGTACATTGGAGGTGGGGGGGGGGGGCACTGTACATTGGAATACTGACATACATTTGACATAGCAACTGTACATTGGAGGAGGGGGTTGGGTGGGGCTGTACATTGGAGGTGGGGGCACTGTACATTGGAATACTGACAAAGCCATGTTTGGTCTTTATTGTACAACTGGGTTAGGACATTTGTAGGGGCCAGTTTCGAATTGCAGTCTCCCGTAGGTGTTCTTTGAGAGTGTTTTTGAAGGTGGGTAGTGATTCACATTCCTTTACAGCTACTCAGACCATAGTGGGTGCAGTTGATCGGCTATGATCTTTTCTGCCAATGTCCTGTTGTACTGGAAACTTGTGTAATCAAGTATAAAGTATGCTGAATTGGGAAAGGTTTTTATAGATGACACTGAGAGCACCCAGGGGAATGTTGAGGCCACTACTATAGAATGAAGCTCATTTGAAAAAAAAAATTAAAAATAAAACATTCTGTGAGTCCACAAAATCAGTCTCCCATTCATTGTCAATGGAGCAGCTCCTGACTTTATACTTATTTCACAAGTCTGATTCTTACTTCTCTGGTCTCTGGCTTTGGGGAGAAGTAGCCCATGTTCACAAACATAGATTGAACAGTATTAGGCCAGGATTATAATTTATAATTTGAGTGGTGTTCCCCTTTAATTTTCTCTATGTGGCTGGCCAATGTGATCTCTGCTCAGAAATATTGGCAATGGAAGTTGCTAATTTGGTAGAGCTAAACGTCATAATGACGCTCTACTCTCTCTCAATTTCAAATAACTATAAAGGCCGTAATTTTAATTTCCTGATACCTCGATCCTCACTCTATCAGCTTCCCACTCTTTCACCAGGTAACTAGTGTAACCAGAAGTAAACACTCACACTCCCCTCCTTGTGTGTGTTTGGTGGGAGTGGTCAACCTTTGACTGGTGTTGTCTGATGCCTGCCCTTTTTGGCCTCAGTGTAGTCCTTTGGAAAGCCAGAAGCTGGAGCAGTGCAGTAGTTTTTGGCTAGTATCTCTCTGGCCTGACGATACAGTTGCAATCAAAATTATTCAACCCCCATTGCATATTGGGCTTTTTGGCAAACATTTTAAATGGTCAGCTGTTTGCAATAAACAAGGTAGACAAGAACAGTTTAAATAGTTAAATTAAATGAAAATTACAATGGTTTTTTTTAATCAAAATTCAACACAAAATGCTACCTTTAATCACTACTGCAGTCTCAAAATTATTCAACCCCCTGTCTCAAGATTATTTAACCCCCTGTCTCAAGATTATTTAACCCTCTGTCTCAAGATTATTCAACCCCCTGTCTCAAGCACACTAATCAAGAGCAATTAGTTCAAGTGTGCTTGAGATAGAACACATAAATACTTGGACTGCAAGCTAGGGGTTTGTTGAGAGTGACGTTTGATTGCATGTTAGAAATTATGGCTAAGTCAAAAGAATTGTCCAAAAGGTTCAGAGAAGAGATAATTGCCTTGCACAAACAAGGAAAAGGATACAAAAAGATAGCAAAAGCACTGAATGTTCCTATAATACAGTTGGAAGCATAGTTCGCAAGTTCAAAGTTAAAGGAACAGTGATGGCTACACTACCTGGACGTGGCAGAAAGAGGAAGCTATCAGCGGCTGACACCAGATTCCTGAAGAGGCAAGTGGTCAAAAACCCTCGAGTGACTGCAAAGGACCTGCAGCAAGACTTGGTGGCAACAGGCACTGAGGGTTCAGTTTGCACAGTAAGGCGCATACTAAACACTGAAGGGTTCCATGCCCGGACTCCAAGAGTCACGTACACCACTACTGACCCAAAAGCACAAGAAAAGTCGTCTCAAATATGCTCAAAACAATATAAATAAGCCACAGAGGTTTTGGAGTTCTGTTCTGTGGAGCGATGAAACAAAACTGGAACTTTGGAAGTTCTTTGGGCCTATGGATCAGCGGTATGTCTGGAGGAAGAAGAATGAAGCATATATATGCTGAAAAGAACACCCTGCCTATAGTGAAGCATGGTGGTGGCTCAGTGATGCTCTGGGGCTGCTTTGCTGCCTCTGGCACTGGAAACCTGCAGCGTGTGGGGGGCATCATGGATTCAGTCAAGTATCAGGAAATCATGGGAGGAAACGTCATGCCGTCTGTGATGAAGCTGAAGCTTGGGCGTCATTGGACCTTCCAACGGGACAATGATCCCAAGCATATACCTCAAAGTCCACCAAGGCTTGGTTTCAGAAGAAGAAATGGAAGATTTTAGAGTGGCCATCACAGTCACCTGACTTGAACCCCATAGAGAATCTCTGGTGGGATTTGAAGAAGGCAGTTGCAAAACGCACACCAAATAATATCACTGAACTGGAGGCCATTGCCCATGAGGAATGGGCTAAGATTCCTCAGGAATGCTGTCAGAAGCTAGTGTCTGGCTATGCATCACGTTTGCAGCAGGTTATGACAGCAAAAGGGTGCTCTACTAAGTACTGAAGATGCTTGTCATGAAGGGGTTGAATAATTTTGAGACTGCAGTAGTCATTAAAAGTAGCATTTTGTGTTTAATTTGGATAACAACCCCTGTAATATTAGTTTCATTAAACAACTTAAGCAGTTCTTGTGTCATTTGTTTATTGTAAACAGTTGGGAAATTGTATATTTTGCCAAAAAGCCCAATATGCAATGGGGGGTTGAATAATTTTGATTGCAACTGTACAGAGCTGTGAGCTCACTTTACTAACAACCTATCTACAAATACAAGAGAGACCCACATTTGAAATGTAATTCCCCTTTAACCTTCAGGTACTTACTTTAGGACACAGGATCAACATTAGCTAGTATTCTTGTCATGTGAGGACCCAAAAAGACATAGGCACATTACAACCCATTTTGTATAGAGGATACTTATGTGCACAATTAAAATGTAAATGTGAAATGAATGTCAAATGTTATATGTTTTACTATAGTGATAGAATCATCTTTCCATAATTAAATAGTGAAAATAGAAAAATGTGAGATCAAAAAGACAAAAAGAAAATAGAAAATGGAAAAGAAAACATTGCAAAGTGTAATCCCCAAATTTTTATGACAATTTCGTTTTTCACATTGCTGCCTCCCAATACTGAGGGCTGCCCCCTCTTAGTCCATTAATCGGTCTGTCTTAGTTGACCTAGACTTTATTATGTTAATCGATTATTCCCAGGTTGAATGAGTTAGGCTTTGGCTATTTCCTGAACAATGACAAGAACACCTGCAGTAGACTAAGCACTGGACAAAGTCCTATTAGCCGACAAAGAATTTCTGAAGTCGAAGACATAGTCAGTGTACTATAGACAATAATTAGATCTATTTAATTTTTGTATCAATATAAAAATTATTGATGTTAAGTTGTCGAAAGTATCAAAGGGTAACATAATTTAGCATTTGTAAACTTACTTTGAATTTGAAGTATTCCTATTGGAATGAAAAAACCTCAACTAAATCTGTATATGACAGCAAGCTATATGCTCGGCTTATATGTAAATCATCTGCTAAGTGTTTTTAGAGGTCAGCCTCTATGGCGATAAGCATAAATAATTTAACACTCTAGGAAGAGAAAAACGTATACCAATACATTCAGCCTTTCACCCTCCATCCATCCATCCATCCATCCATCCATGCATCCATCCATCCATCATTTCTTCCAGCTGTCAGTTTGGACATCAGCTAACTGTCTAACTCCCTGGATGACTGAATGGCGTTTGGGGCTGCATAACCGATTGGCTGGCAGGTTGCCTGACTGACATCAGTAGACTGACGTCAGTTGATGGATTTATTGCCTATATGACTGTGTGTGTGTGTGTGTGTGTGTGTGTGTGTGTGTGTGTGTGTGTGTGTGTGTGTGTGTGTGTGTGTGTGTGTGTGTGTGTGTGTGTGTGTGTGTGTGTGTGTGTGTGTGTGTGTGTGTGTGTGCGTGCGTGCGTGCGACTACCTGCCGCGCCTTGCTGGCTTGCTTATTGCCTTACATTCAGATGGAGAAGTACAGTATACTGTATTTTATGACTGTGTGTGTCAGAGGGAGATAGAGTTATGACTGCTGTGTACATGTGTGTCAGAGTGTGTGTGAGAGAGAGGGAGGGGCCAGGATCATGAGTTGTCAGTGTGACCACTGGTTAAACGACAACTTCCTTTCAATTCTTTCAAAGAATTGCAAAATATCTTACAACATAGTCATCATCCTCAGTGTGATCATGCATCCATGATCAATCATCATAAAACCTTCCATGCAAGTTCTAGCTAGGTCACCGCAAAAAAAGCTGGAGCTAGCTAAGGCACTCAAATTAGTAAATTAATGCAACAGACATAAAGACAAAGACATAAAGAAATAAGGCTCCTTGATTCAGTAAAAGAGAGATCTTATAAAAATGGAAATGGCAAAGAAATAGCCTACAACCATTTAGAAAATATGTTGGTCAAAGGGCAACCAGAGAGCCTACTACTTAAAGGAATACGCCAACATTATGAGAAATGTGCTATCCGGCTGCAAGCTAGCCTAGCATAGCACACATGAATGGAAGTGGATGTGGTTTAAAACTCTGGGAGAGGTGTGTTTGGCCAACAGCTATTGGCTAGCTGATCCGTATCCACTTCCATTCTTCTGAATAGCTCCAGTTACGCTGATGGATTCATCTTTCCTCTTTAAGCTGGCTTGGTCTGTCCCTGACATGCAACAATGGCATGTTTTGTATGCAAACTCTTTTGTCAAAAGTAAGTAGTACTTGCAAGTATAAAGAGTATAAAAGTGGGATATTTGCTTTGAGATGTTTTGGAGAGAAAGTAGGCTACTTAAAATGTTTACTTAACTGCACATGAGCAAAGGTTCTATTTACATGTTTCCACCCCTGTACACGCACAGAAAAATACAAAATGTGTATCAAAGATGTGTTGTTCTCTTAAGATATGTGATGTAATTTTTCAACACATCCACTATGTGTTTGGGGACAATATGCATCTGAAGTTATTTCAACTCATCTTTCTAACGAGTGTCTATACTCTCAGAAAAGTTCACTGCATGCTCTCTCATCTGACTTTAATCCCATGCCCCGGTCCACAGCATAGATAGATAATTGTTCTTTAATCGGGTATATTCACCCCAAATTGACCAAGAGCATGCTGTTATTTACAGCATCAGCCCGGGGGAGTAAAGAACTGAAGCCTTTCAGAGAGAAGGAATATTGTAACCTACTAATCTGGGCTGTAAACACAGTTACAACCTATTCTTATTTTCCAAAGCTGGCTTTTGAGGTCTTGGCACGTTGGAATAATTAATTAGCTATACAGTAGAATGTTGTGTGTTGTGACAAAACAGCCTATTTCCAGAGTTAGTTTGCCCTATTTTCCTGTGTCATAGTTGGGGTTTTGCGGAGCCCAATAGCAAACACAGGAGGAGAGAGAATGGAGCGGTTTAGGGTGTTTTATTAGTATTTCCCCAAGCAGACAGTTTACAGGCAAATACAGGAATGTACAGGTACGTGTTGTAATAGGGGAGAGCAGGAGCACTCCTTGTGCAGCACGGGACAACAGGTACAGGGATGTACGATAGACGAGAGCTGGTGCACTCCTTGTGCAGCACGGGACAACAGGTACAGGGATGTACGATAGACGAGAGCTGGTGCACTCCTAGTGCAGCGCGGGGTAACAGGTACGTGTTGTAATAGGCGAGAGCAGGAGCACTCCTTGTGCAGCACGGGACAACAGGTACAGGGATGTACGATAGACGAGAGCTGGTGCACTCCTTGTGCAGCACGGGACGTCCAGGTTGGAGGTGTACTGGAGCGGTGATCCTGGGCACAGAGAGAAACAGATTAGGACAAGGTATATCAACGAGGACAGGGTTGCAAGGCTTTAGGTTCGTCGTCGTACCTAGGTAACACTGCGACGAGGGACGACAGGATCCGTCAGGTGATATAGGGGCTGCTGATGAGGGAATCCCTCACAGCCGCGCTGATTGATGCTTGTCTGGCAGCGTGGGAATGCTGCAGCAGGAAGCTGCCCATATATGGGCACGGCAGGATGGGGGCAGAGGAAGGCCCGAGCCCTGACCATGACAGGAAGACATTGAGGTTTCTTTGTCTTTTTATTTATTTATTTTATTTGACGATGTCAGCGTCCATACAGCAGTGTGGGATTAACCACAGATATGAAATGGATAGAATAGACAGTCCCATTCAAATTAACATCGGTCATTTGGATGGTACATGCAAGGTCCACCGTGAAAGAGGGTTTCTTTCACTATTTTTACAGATCAATGTTTTAAAAACTTTTAGCGCAGGCCTGTCCAAGACTTTATAGGCAAGCCCCAGCCTTGTCCAGCACCTGTTTTGTTTTTTTTAAACGTTTGTTATGTGTTCTTATTTCCTTGGGTTTTCATTCTTTGGCCGCTGGCTGTTGTGGTGTGCCGACAGCAGCCTTGATGTCTTTGGAAAAGATTACCATACGCTCCCTGGCCTTCACACACAGAAACACAGATAGGAAGAGTTTCACGTCCAAAAGCTTTATTGTAACGTGAATTCTTTCTCTCTTCTTTCATTCCCACAATGTTCCCTATGACAGCAACAAAGATAGTGACATAAATGTTTTATCCAAGTTTTCTTCCATTTGACCTATATAAAAAGACACGTTGAGCTAAGAAGGCAGTACTGTAATCTGAAAGATCAAGTTGTGTCAAATGTGTAACTTGTAATAAGTTATTTGGAAGGGCGTTGGTGGTGTGAGTGTGGTGGTCATGATTCTCTGAATTAGGCATGTCCCGATACCACTTTCTTTCAGGCTTACAGTAGGCCTACTTACATGTGGGTACTTGCTGATACAGAATATCAATATAAGTACTTAGTAATACCATTACAGTTCTAACAATGGCTTTGAAAACATGTTTTATTTTCATCAGATGTTCCTCACTTTCTGACTGTAATAAATTAAACATACAACATGATTGCTGACATTTTAAAATAATAAAAAGAATATAAAAGAATATAAATATAATAACATTTGTAATATCAACTTTTGCGCTACCTTCATCAGGGCGCATATAACCCTGACGAAAGCCATGTAGCTGAAACGTTGGTAAAGTGGCAGAAGTCACAGTGGGTCTCATTCCCGAATATTTTCCAAAGAGTTCTCTTGGAAGACTTATCTTGGAACCGACTGAGACAGAATCAATGACAAGTTCACTCTGAGTCCCCAATGTGCGGGGAATATGGCTTAAGTGTCTTAAACGGTCACAGCTGTGATATCTGCGTTGGGGAATGGCACCAGTCTGAAACACGAACGTGCGTCCCCGTTCAGGTAATTTGCATACAAAACAACGCCTCCAGAGCTCCTTATAAGGCAACTAATGATGCAGCCGTGTGAAAATGGATGCGGAAGCGCTTTGCGACCCATCAAAATTAGATTAGATTAATGTATTGTCATCATATATAGTACAGCTCATGGTACACCTGCCGCAGCGCGCACGCGTGCAGTACTGTATAGCCTACGCACGTAATGAATGAACGCAGTATAGGCTTATTATTCCATTAATGACTTGTTTCATTAGGAGAGCAGCAAAGACACACTGCGCTGCACGCCCCATAGACCGTAGTCAACCATGCAGTCCGCTCATGGTACGCCCGACTCTGGCGGCCTTAATATGTGTACAGAGTCTTGTGTGCGCCAGTATGGCCTACGTGTCTAATGAATGAACAGTATAGGCTTATATTATTCTAGTTACTTGTTTCATTAGGATTTAGTAGATACTATATATATTCTCTGCCCTACGTACAGTATAATATACAGTCTTAGACACGTAGGCCATACTGGCGCACACAAGACTTGTTATGGAATATTAATGCAGTCTATTTCCACGTGATTAGCTTTAGTTCTTATTTATTTATCCACTGTCATTTGCAGTGTTGGTGTATGGCTACATAGTGTATTTCAATATCTGTTTTATTGATTAATGATACATTTGAAGGAATGCAAGTTATAGCTATATCAAACAAATGTCTGTCCCATTGTACCAATCATGTTGGCTATAACCTACATTCTTTCAAATGTAGAATTAATCAATAAAACAGATATGTAACAAATAAGAAATACAAATTCCACAGTAGGCATTAAATAATTATTATTTTCAATAATTTCACAATAATTGCATAATTGTGTTTGAATATCTGAGTAATTAAAGTAATTATACATTTGTCCAAAATAGCTGGTTCAGATATGGTTAATCCAACTGCCTGTGATCAGATGAATCCATATTATTTATTTTTCCGACATCAAATGCGTAATTTCTTATCGTACAAATTGTCATGTACCAAGGTCTGATGACCACATAGAATAGAAACTGAAGCAGGCTGCACATGAACAAAAACAGCCCCCTCAGTAGATGCTTTTAAAGCACGGTCCCAGGCAGATAGGAAACAACACAAATGCGCTTTCAAAAGGTCAATTATATTTATTATCTGTGGCATGAATTCAAACCTCCACCTGTAATATGAATATATAACAAAGGGAAAAAACAACCCACAAACAATTAACAAACAGGGAAAAGGGTAAGGGGAGAACAAACAAGATAATTATAATTAAGTTGAGCACCAAAGCACTAACAGTGTCGCAGGACACCGGCCAACTAGGTTGGCACTGGGAACCACCCAGCCATCAAACAATACAGATATATATACTTCCACTTAAGAAGTGGCAAATGGCTCTGAGGCCCACAACAATAGTATATATTCTTACTTAGGTGTGGCAAACATAGGCAGAAGGCCCAATACATATATATATATATATATATTAACAAATTCCACATGAGTGGCAAGTGGCACTGAGGCCACAATATACATATATATATATACACTTACCTGGTAGCAACACCAACAGACACAATGCCTACCAGGTAAGTAGTGTGAACGTGAGAACACACTAATTACAATAAGGCCAACACTGATCAAAACCACACAACAGTGGAAACAAAAGGGCAGTATTATAATAATTCCACAATGAAATAAACAGTGGCAAATCAAGGGCAACCTCCAACTCTATGGTCACTGGCAAATGACTCCATGAGGCGCCCGGACGTGTGTGTGCTGTCAGGCATTTGTCCACCCGTCCCTCTCGAGGTGATTCTTCTTCTTCTTCTTCGTTTAAGTTTCCGGCGGACTACGCATCTAGGCATATTGCCGCCCTCCACATGACAGTGAGATCACTGTAGAAACAAAATTATGGCGGGTCGCGACTACAAAAGCCGCACACCGCCACCTACTGCACATAGATATATATATATCTATGCTACTGCACACACCATTCCACAATAACCTTCTTCTTCACTGGGTATAGTGGCAGATTGCGACCACAAAAGCTGCATACCGCCACCTACTGTACACTCCATTCAACCCCATAACACACAAAACAACAAACCCATCCCTAACCCTATCCAAACCTAATCTATGAGTCCCCCCTTGCCTCCTGTGGGCTGACTCTGACCTACTCGCTCACTAACACCCCCCTTCTCTAACGCTACTTGATCAGCCACCCTGTTTAACTCCCTCATAACATCCTCCACTGTCAACCCCTCCATACCCAAGTGTCCCACTGCTGCTAGAACTATCAACCTAGTCCTCTCTGTCCTACTGCTAACCGTCGCTGTCGTATTCACTACTCCTGCCACAAAGGCCACCATATCTAACTTCTCCCTAAACACCCTCTCTTTCTTCGCCTGAACTTCCTCTACCACCCGATGCCCTATCCTAAAACCCTGCCCCCTATCTTGCTTTCCCTGATCCTCCTGCACTATCCTTACTGCCAACTGCCCTTCCCTAAACCCCTGTCCCTTGTCTTGCTGTCCCTGTCCTACCTTCCTAGCTGCCTCCGCATATGAAATTCCACCTTCCCTTCGTACCTGCTGGACCATTACCTCTAGTTTCATCGCCTCACAACCCCAATACGCTACACTATGCTTCCCACCACAACTACAACACTTCGGCTCCACTCCCAGTTCACACTCCCCATACTTATGCTCCCCACTACATCTACCACATCTCTGTCCCTTCCTACACCACTTAGCTACATGTCCAAACTCCTGGCACCTGTAACACCTCAACGGATTCGGCACAAACTCCCTAACCCTATATGCCAAATACCCTAAAAATACCACTCTCGGACTAACCTCACCCTCAAACTGAATAACTATCGTCCCTGTCTCCTCCTTCTCTGCCCCTCTCTTCATCCTCTCTACACTCTTAACTTTCCCATTGTGTTCGTCACTCCTCAAATCCCCTAACAGCTGATCCATACTAACCTTAATTGGAATTCCACCAATCACCCCCTTGCACCCACTATCCCTTTTCTCCCCTACTATCCCTACTCCACAGACCTTCACTTTTCCAATGCTCTTCATTTCCCTTGCCCTCTCTACCTGCACTACACTTACACACCCTATAAACAAGTTCCCATCCCCCAACACCTTCCCGTACCTTACCTCACCTAACTGCGCTTTAATGAGCTTTGACAGCTGTTTCGGCTCTATATCCCTAACTCCGTCTACTCCCTCAAAACGCACCACTACATTCAACCCTCCAAAACCCTTTCCTCTACCCTCATCCTCTGACCCACTCAAGCTATCTCCCCTCTCTTTCTTCCTCTTACTCCCCTTCCCCTCACTCTTCTTCTCCACCGTTGCCCACCCTTCTCCCCCACTCTCCTCCCCACTACACTCCATACCGTCACCACCCGAATCCTTGCCCTTGCTATTCTCACCCCCATCACTGTCGTTCCTCTCCTCCTCGATATATCTCTTCATGAGCAATTCCCACTCCATGCGACTCCATTTGTGTATCACGTCCTCACTGAACTTGTTCAAATCTTCATCTATCCAAAACCCCGGATAATCTTCCGTGGGCCGGGGCCAACCACGAAAACTACACGTCTCGTAAACCGACCTGTGCGCCTCCCACCACTGATCACTCCCTTTCGAGCCATCAATCAAACTTCTAAATGACTCTGCCTCCGTCTCCACTAAAGACTTCTTCTTCTTCTTAGGCATCTTGCTACGACCAAACTCAATTTTCCTCTCCAAACAAATCTCAATTGATTTCGCAGCAGCAACAACAACCCGCCGCCCCTCTACTTCTCCAATCACCCGAGCTGCTCGCTCTCGGCACCACTATTCCCGCCGTGCGTCTCTCTCTCTCCCCGCCGTTCCCAAGAGTCATTCCGCGGCCGAAAACCTTGAGGTGATTGCCATCAGCTGTCATTCATTAGGCAATCAGCACTCTTCAGTGTAGGGACGGGCGGCACCTGACAGAGAAAGAAAAAGGGACAGCATTAGCCATCATGGCACACACACACACATCACATACAAAACATAACATATTTACATATACTAACCTGATGTTCAGATGGTGTCATAAATACAGTAATAATGGTAATGACCAACCCACGTACCCATGTACGTCACACAAATATTGTCATATTTATTTTAATTATGATTAAGTAATTAATTCCAAGGAGGCCTGTAGCGTTGACATGAAGGAATCACTATGATTCCTCCCAAATAAAGCCATTACGAATGGAGAACACAGTCTGTCAAGTTAATAAAAATGTCAATCAGTCAATCAATCATAAGTGTGCTCCTCAGCACTCTTAAATTCTGCTCTCAGCCACGGCCAAATCCGATTTCAGATAAATTTGGGGAATTGTGCTACTAGCGCTAATATGTCTTAAATTGGACAGAAACCTGTCTGAGAGGAAATTTTTTGTCGTAAATCCGTTCGGGAATGAGACCCATTGTCTGTGAAGAGGAGTGTGCAGCTTTTTCTTTTGTATCAGTGTATTTGCTTCCTATGCTGGACATGTAGATTCTGCTTCTATCTGTTACATTCAAAACTCTCAATAATAATAATAATAATAATAATAATACATTTTATTTGGGGGCGCCTTTCAAGACACCCAAGGTCACCTTACAGATCATAAAAACAAAGCAAGACAGTTAAAAGTCAAAGTAAAAAAAATAAAATAAAAAAAAACAGGAAGTATAAAACCGTGAAGTTAAAAAACAGAACAAACAGCAGGGGGTATAGAACAGTGACACAGGTTACAGTGAAAATGCAAGTTTAAAGAGATAGGTTTTTAGTTGGGATTTAAATGAAGATAGCTAGGGAGTCAGACTGTCGGACATGTGGGGGGGCAGGGAGTTCCAGAGTCTGGGAGCCGAGCAGCTGAAAGCTTGAGCACCCATGGTGCTGAGGCGTGAGCTGGGGATGGATAGGAGTCCAGTAGAGAATGAGTGGAGGGTGCGGGAGGGGGTGTATTCCTGGAGGAGGTCGGTGATCTAGATGGGGGCTAGATTGTGGAGGGCTTTGAAGGTGAGTAGGAGGTTTTTGTAGTCAATCCGGTAGTGCACAGGGAGCCAGTGTAGTCGAACGAGGACTTCAATGAAGTCGCTGCATTGGGGGGCTATTTCAGAGAGGATAACACACGATGGCATCCCACTCAGCATGATAAGCCAATGCATCTCCTTTTAAACCCACTCACCTGTTGTGCTGGTGTAGTGGTTACGTCCTCCAGGCTCTGGGGCCTTGGGTGCCCCTGCCTTGGATTGGTCCCACTGGGCCTGCGAATCTGGAAGTGCAGAAAATGCTGCTCTAGAGTACTTGATTAGAAATACAAAACAATGAATTTTCTTTGAAAAAAAAAACTTACAGATGTGTTCCATACTCATAGGAATTGTGTAAAATTGGCCAAATAGTGAAAGAAATAGTAAGATAGTTCCCCTTTAAAGCAAGGGGAATTTGTGCATTCGCTTCCATTTGTGACTACTGTAGTGATTGTTAATTGTACATAATTCACCCACGGAACTATTGTTAGGAACAAGAGTTCCGCCCGAACATTATAGGAGGTGGCACTACCTGCCACCACGAGTCAGTCGTCTGCACGCAACGTAGCCGTAGCATGTTGTATGTGTGTACCAAATAAATGCTGTTCGCTCTAACTCGAGCTACCGTCTCCGACTCCCATCTCTCGGCACTACACTGGTGACCCTGACATTGGTCTCGCTGAAGTATCAGGGACCGAACCGAACATGGCAAACGATGCCGTTATTATTCGATTGCCGGAGTTTTGGGAGCATTCTGCGGCGGCGTGGTTCGCGCAAACAGAGGCGCAGTTCGCCCTACGAGGGGTTGACGACGACGCCGCGAGGTATTACCACGTCGTCTCGAGCCTCGGGAGCACTACGGCGGCGAGGACGGTAGGCTTCATAACAGCTCCGCCTGCACGGAATAAATATGAGGCGTTTAAGACGCACCTACTCAGAATATTCGAGTTGTCACAGGCAGAGCGGGCCCGACGCTTGCTGGCTATACGCGGCTTGGGGGACAGCAAGCCTTCGGAGCACATGGAGATGATGTTAAACCTGCTGGGTGCGGAACGGCCTGATTTCCTGTTTATCGAACTGTTTCTCAGGCACATGCCGCCACACGTGCAGACGGCACTTGCCAATACAGCGACTGCTGATCCCCGTGCTTTAGCAGAAGAGGCTGACCGCTTCTACCTGGCCACTCGGCACTTTGCCCCAGGGCTAATAGCCTCGACATGCGGTTACACGCCGCAGGGGGGAGGGGCGAGGAAGATCAGGAGCAGCGCTGCCGCAGGCCTGTGTTATTACCACGCACGTTTCGGCGCGAGGGCGACAAGGTGCCGTTCCCCTTGCACTTTCGGCATAACGCATAGACGCAGACACCTGCGCCCAGTAGCAGCGGTGAGCGCAGGTATGTCGAACCGGCTGCTTTTCATTAGAGACACACTCTCCGGTTGCAAATTCCTCTGCGACACCGGAGCTCAGAGGAGCGTCCTGCCAGCTACAAAAGAGGACACCGCCGGCGATGATAGAGGTCCACGCCTGACGACCGCCAACGATACCCCTATCCGCACCTACGGTACAAGGACCGTGGAACTGTGTTTTGGGGGCCAGCGGTTCACGTGGGACTGCATCACGGCCGACATTTCGTTCCCACTACTCGGGGCAGATTTCCTGGGTGCACACGGTCTCCTCGTGGACATTAGACATGGCCGCCTAATAAACGCACAGACACGGGCTTCGTTGGCATGTGTCCGCGATGAGGCGACATACGGCGGCCTTCTTACAGCTTTCACCGACCACGAACCCCTCACGTTTTCTGGGTCAAGGGTAGCGGAGCCATGGTCGGCACGACAAGAGCTCACGTACGAGTCCGAGTGCGCCGCGAGACACGTCGCCGAGAAGCCCAACGTCGTCATCGGAGCTGTACAGCCGGACCTCGACTGCGTCAACAGGGGCTCGGAACAGGCCTCCGACCACGACATCCAGGCCCTCGGGACTGCAGATTCCAGTCTACGCCTGGAGGACGTCGCGATTGGTCACGCGGGTCCGACGCTGCTGAATGACCTATCCACCGGACACCCTAGCCCACAGGCCCCTGAGGACTGGCGAAGGCTCGCCTTTGAGGTGGGGTACAACCACCACAAGGTTGAACCCGCCCACGTAGACATTTCCCTGCCCTTAGAGCTGGCCCTCTCCCCCCGCCGAGGCCGTCCGCCGCTACTCCGGGACCCGCCAACGACGGAGCCGCCGTTGGCCTCATCGACGTCTGTGCCCCCGGGTGTCGGGGAGGACACGGGCGCTTGCGCCGCCCCTACCTCCCCGCCCCTGGCTTTCCGCACTCACCGTGGCCGGTTCATGCCCCCGGGCGCCGTGGAGGGCGCAATCGCTTGCACCGCGCCCCGGGTTGTCCGCTCACGCCGCGGCCGGGTCCTTGTCTCTCCCCGCCGTGGAGATTTTGACCATGGTTGAATTCTGGGGGGGCTTGTGTAGTGATTGTTAATTGTACATAATTCACCCACGGAACTATTGTTAGGAACAAGAGTTCCGCCCGAACATTATAGGAGGTGGCACTACCTGCCACCACGAGTCAGTCGTCTGCACGCAACGTAGCCGTAGCATGTTGTATGTGTGTACCAAATAAATGCTGTTCGCTCTAACTCGAGCTACCGTCTCCGACTCCCATCTCTCGGCACTACACTACTCTTTTTAATGGGGATGTGGGTGATTTAAAGGAACACGCAGACTTTTTGGGAAATTAGCTTATTTGTGGTAAATACACAGGCCACAACATGTTTACAGGAAAGTTTTGGAGTTGTATTTGTAGTGTATTTCGTGACTGTTGGGAACTATACGCTACACTGGCACACCTACTTCCAGTGAATGACGCTAAGCTACTGTAGGCTAACGGTGCGGTTGTTCCCTAAGCCTATAATGCATGAAGAAAATGGTATCTGCTTGTCTAACTCCAGGGTAGATGGCAAATAAGCAAATAAAATATTTTATTTTATTGAACTATTTTATTGGACTGCACTATTGCCGTTTATTCTATTTTACTAACTATTTTATTGCACTACACTATTGCACTATTTTACTCTGTTTATTCTATTTTTACTCTTTTTATTATTGTCTATTTGAAAACTGCCATAGAATCACATTAGATGTTGAGCCTAATGTTTCTATATGTCTGCACTTTATTTGCTAATTTTGTACCTGTATTTTTTGCTGCTGCAGAGCGGCAATTCTTTTATGAAAGGTGCTGTACAAATACAGTTGCTATTATTATTATTATTATTATTATTATTATTATTATTATTATTATTATTATTATTATTATTATTATTATTATTATTATTATTAATAATAATAAAGAACCTTCTCTCCTGTGTTTCCCCTACTCTGTCTCCCTCTCACAGCCTCCCAACTGTCTCAATAATCAATATATTTGTTTAAACTTAATTGTTAGTTTGGTTCTTATCAATCAATATTTGTATTCTTAACACTTTGAGCGCCACTCACGGCTAATCTCGGGTTTACGATCGTGACGTTGAAAGCCACGCCACGGCTTTTCTCGGATTTTTTTTTTCTTTTTATTAACGATCTGAAATCATATTGCATCACGCGAGCCTACCGTTGGAGATCCAGGGGCCGCCGGCGATCAGATGTGAAAAAAGCGCCCCCTATCGTCTCCCAGATGGTAAATCACCCTTTTGCAATGGACTCAATGAAAATGGATGGAAAAAAAAATATTCCAGTCCACATTTTACTTCTCACCCATGCAGCCGGAGTTACCAGAGTTCATTCTGGAGCCTCTGAGCCGCGGCGATCATGGGTTATACTGTACACACGTTGGATCAATATACTTGTCGATTTTTTCGAATGGTGATCAGGAATTGGAATATACCATTTGGATACCATCTGATGTCAGGTAAGGAATCTATGTTATCAGTGTTAGGATAATCAGACTCGTTTTCATGGAGATATAAGCGTTTCCACTATACAGTATGTGATATGGCTGTTTCACTGTAAAAGCCATGAGGAAATAATAGCAGCGATTATCACACATATACTATCGACCATCTAGTGTTTATTTGAAAACGATTCATAAATAGACCGACAAATGATAACGTTCTGGAATATTCCAGTAAAAGGCGATTATCATGGAATGTGTTGTTTTTTCTTCGAAACCGAGTGGTTTTCAAAATGCTATAAAAAGGAAATGAAGCGATAAAAACACAATCTGCTTTGCCAATGTTGACTGGAAAATGATTCTTTGATAAGCGATGGGCAGATTAGACACATAGCATAATTTAAAACATAGATTAGGCGATATTAACGTTACATGGGCCGTGGACCGTGGCATCAACGGGGTAAAAAGGCAAACACGGCCCGGCACTGAAAGTATTAATGTCTGCATTGCTTTTACCCTTTTTCTCATTATCTGCATCACCTTTATTCTGTCTATTTTATGCTAATTGCATGTCTAATTTACTGCTGTGAAGCAGCTGCAATTATTGTATGAAAGGTGCTATACAAATCAGGTGTATTATTAATATTATTATGATTATGATTATTATTATTATTATTATTTTTTTTTTTTTTGATATTTAGAGTTTTATTTTTCACAAACAAGACAATACATACATGACAAGACAAGACAAGAAATTATAATAATAATAATAATAATAATAATAATAATAATAATAATAATAATAATAATAATAATAATAATAATAATAATAATAATAATAATAATAATAATAATAATAATAATAATAATAATAATAATAATAATAATAATAATAATAATAATAATAATAATAATAATAATAATAATAATAATAATAATAATAATAATAATAATAACAACAAGGGGCGAGGGGGGGGAGGGGGGTTGCAGAGAGTTACAAAGGTTCAGTACACAGTGATCTAATAAAGTTCAGGGGACCTTGAAGGCCATCGGGCGTATCACTCTCTTGAAGAGACAGAGCAGCCTGTTCCATCGATAGCAAGTCCATGAAGTCCTTGCGCCAGTTCTCCAAACTGAAGCAGTTCGGTTTGCGTTCTTTCCAGTTCATTAAAATAATCCGTTTGCATGCTAGAAAAGCCAGTGCTACAATATTATTTACAATCCTTGCTTGAGCAGTATCCATTTTTACGATTATTATTATTATTATTATTATTATTATTATTATTATTATTATTATTATTATTATTATTATTATTATTATTATTATTATTATTATTATTATTATATTAATAAAAAAAAACGTCTCTATTGTGTCTCCTCTACTCTGTCTCCCTCTCTCAGCCTTCCAACTGTGTCAATAACAAAACTATTTACATGAAAATTCTTCATCTGTGTCTATGTGTCTGTTACAACTCAAGGACAGTGTTTATCCAACCAATCATCCTTATCCATTGTAGAATGCACAACAGTTGAATGTACTCTCTCTCTCTCTCTCTCTCTCTCTCTCTCTCTCTCTCTCTCTCTCTCTCACTCTCTCTCTCTTTCTCTCTCTCACTCTCACACACACACACACACACACACACACACACACACACACACACACACACACACACACACACACACACACACACACACACACACACACACACACACACACACACACACACACACACACAGTGTTTCTGCACTATCATATTGGAACGAATAACAACCTCCCAGATTCCTGAATAACTTGACCGTTGGTTAATTACTGTAACAGTGTGAGAGAGAGAGAGAGAGAGAGAGAGAGAGAGAGAGAGAGAGAGAGAGAGAGAGAGAGAGAGAGAGAGACAGACAGACAGACAGACAGACAGACAGACAGACAGACAGACAGACAGACAGACAGACAGACAGACAGACAGACAGACAGACAGACAGACAGACAGACAGACAGACAGACAGAATGAGAGAGAGAGAGACAGAGAGAGACAGATATTGATAGACAAGATAAGTGAAAGAGGGGGAGAACGTTTCAAGTTTCTTTAATAGTTGTCATACAGAAGTACAGAATACTTTTATACAAAATGCTTCTTACTGTTACGCTCCAGAGACTGTGCAAGACAAGATAAGTATGAAATAAAATAACATAGTATAGCATGTAAATTAGAAGTAAAAAAAATGAGGTCACAGTGTTCAGTATAGACATATGTACAATGTTCGATGCAGAGTAGACGTAACTGAGTTACCATATAATATACAATACTGTGTAGTGTACTAATATACAATACTATATAGTGCAAGGCAGAAATAGGATGAGGTGCAATTTAGGTACAATTTACAGTAGGTGTACGAGTTGTAGTGCAAATCCTTTATCAATAAATATAAAGTGTGTTTGTGTGATCTAAAGTGTGGAGAGTGGGTGCTGCAGTGTGTTGTTTGTTTAAGTGAGTGTGTGCGTGTGGGTGTGTGTGCTGTGTGCATTTGATGGTTGTTGCATAGTGTTTATTGTTCGTTTAGCAGCCTGATGGCCTGGGGATAGAAGCTTCTTCTGAGTCTTTCTGTGCTCGCCTTAAGACTCCGGTATCGCTTGCCTGACCGCAGCAGTTTAAAGAGGCAGTTGTTCGGGTAGCTCGAGTCCTTAATAATTCTCTTAGCCTTCCCCTTGCACTGCTTGTTGTAAATGTTCTGGAGGGTGGGAAGCCCCCCTCCAATTGTGCGTTCGGCTGAACGTGTCACTCTTTGTAGTCTGCTACGGTCTTGTGCAGTGCTATTCCCAAACCAGGAGGTGATGTTGCCAGTCAGGATGCTCTCTATTGTACATCAGTAGAAGTTCCTAAGGATCTTCTGACTGACTTGGAACTTCCTTAGGCGCCTGAGGAAGTAGAGGCGTTGTCGTGCCTTCTTCACAACACTGTCAATGTGTGTGGTCCATGTCAAATCCTCGGATATGTGGGCTCCGAGGTACTTGAAACTGTTCACTCTCTCAACCGGTGCCCCGTCGATGCTGAGGGGGCTGTAGTCCTTGACCCCCGACCTCCTGAAGTCCACAATCATCTCTTTTGTTTTGCTGACGTTCAGGGAGAGGCAGTTCTCCTGACACCACTGTGACAGGTTCTCTACCTCTTCCAGGTAGGCCCTTTCGTCGTTGGCAGAGGTCAGGCCCACCACTACTGTGTCATCAGCAAATTTGATGATGGTGTTGTTGTTCCGCTGTGCTACGCAGTCATGTGTGTACAGGGAGTAGAGGAGGGGGCTCAGAACACAGCCCTGGGGGGCCCCTATGTTGAGCGTGATGGATGAGGAGGTGCAGTTGCCTGCTCTTACCACCTGCGGATCTGAGATAATTATATACCCTTAACACACCAGAGGCGGTAACATCCTAGATCACTGTTACACGCAATTTAAAGGTGGCTACAAGGCTCATTCTGATAGTGGCTTTGGTAAATCAGATCACGCGTCCATCTTTCTTTCACCAATGTACAAACAGAGAATCAAAAGTACTCCTGTAGTCTCGCGAGAGGTGCAGAAATGGGATTTGACGTCAGAGGAGACGCTCCAGTCTGCGTTTCACTGCACAGACTGGAATGTGTTCCGCGACACAGATAACATTAATGTCTACACGGAGACAGTGCTGGACTATGTTTGTACTTTGGTGGAAGAAACAATCCCCACTACCAAAATGAGAGTTTACCCAAATCAAAAACCCTGGGTAGACAAATCCGTCCGTGAAGCTCTGAGAGAGCGCACCAAAGCATACAACGACGGCCTAGTGACAGGCAACATGAATGACCACAAGGTGGCGCGATACAACGTAAGGAGGACAGTGTCAGAGGCCAAACGGCGCTACAGGGATAAAATTGAACTCCAGTTTGAACAAGCTGACTCTAGAGCTATGTGGCAGGGGCTCAAAACGATGACAGACTACAAAGGCGCCTCCCTCAAACTGAACAGTGACATCTCCTTAGCAAATGACCTCAATACCTTCTATGCGAGGTTTGATGCTGGTAATAACAACACCAGCTCACAAGCCACGGCAATGGGGGGGGGGGGGGGTCGGCTGCTGATGGAGGCGCAGTGTTCAGGGTAACAGAGCATGAGGTGAGGCGGACCTTTAAAAAAGTGAATATCAGGAAGGCAGCAGGTCTGGACGGCATCCCCGGCCGCGTCCTAAAAGTCTGTGCCGACCAACTGGCCCCAGTATTCACTGACATATTTAACCTGTCCTTAGAACAGGCTGTCATCCCCACCTGCCTGAAGAAGTCCACTATTATCCCTGTACCCAAAAAATCCAAGCCTGCTTGCCTCAACGACTACCGCCCTGTAGCTCTCACCTCCATAGCCATGAAGTGCTTTGAGAAGCTAGTAAAGGGCTACATCTGCTCCTCCCTCCCCATCAACATGGACCCCCTGCAATTTGCATACCGCCCCAACAGGTCCACGGAGGACGCCATAGCCCATGTGCTGCACACAGCAGCATCACACCTGGACAAGAGGCAGGGGAACTATGTGAGAATGCTATTCATCGACTACAGCTCGGCATTCAATACCATAGTCCCCTCCATACTCATAGCCAAGCTCAGGGACCTGGGCTTGAACTATGACCTCTGCCAGTGGGTCTTGGACTTCCTGACTGGCAGACCCCAGGTGGTGAGAGCAGGCAACTGCACCTCCTCATCCATCACCCTCAACATAGGGGCCCCCCAGGGCTGTGTTCTGAGTCCCCTCCTCTACTCCCTGTACACACACGACTGTGTGGCTCAGCGGAGTAGCAATACAATCATCAAATTTGCTGACGACACAGTGGTGGTGGGCCTGATCTCTGCCAACGACGAGAGGGCCTACCTGGAAGAGGTCAAGGTCCTGGCGGGATGGTGCCAGGAAAACAGCCTCTCCCTGAACGTCAGCAAAACAAAGGAGATGATTGTGGACTTCAGGAGGTCGGGGGTCAAGGACTACAGCCCCCTCAGCATCGACGGGGCACCGGTTGAGAGAGTCAACAGCTTTAAGTACCTCGGAGCCTACATATCCGAGGACTTGACATGGACCACACACATTGACAGTGTTGTGAAGAAGGCACGACAACGCCTCTACTTCCTCAGGCGCCTAAGGAAGTTCCAAGTCAGTCAGAAGATCCTTAAGAACTTCTACTCATGTACAATAGAGAGCATCTTGACCGGCAACATCACCTCCTGGTTTGGGAATAGCACTGCACAAGACCGAAGCAGACTACAAAGAGTGACACGTTCAGCCGAACGCACAATTGGAGGGGGGCTCCCCACCCTCCAGAACATTTATAACAAGCGTTGCAAGGGCAAGGCTAAGAGAATCATTAAAGACTCCAGTCACCCGAACAACTGCCTCTTTGAACTGCTGCGGTCAGGCAAGCGATACCGGAGTCTCAAGGCGAGCACAGAAAGACTCAGAAGAAGCTTCTATCCCCAGGCCATCAGGCTGCTAAACGAACAATGAACACTACACAACAACAACCACCAAACGCACATAGCACACACATCCACACGCACACACTCACTTTAAACAAACACACTGTAGCACCCACTCCACACACTTTATAGCACACACCCACTTTAAACAAACACACTGTAGCACCCACTCCCCACACTTTATATTTATTGATGAAGGATTGCACTACAACTCGTACACCTTACTGTAAATTGTACCTAAATTGTACCTCATCCCATTTCTGCTTTGCACTATATAGTACTGTACATTAGTACACTGCATAGTATTGTATATTATATGGTAACTCAGAACATTGTACATATGTCTATACCGAACACTGTGACCTCATTTTCTTCTTCTAAATTACATGCTATACTATGTTATTTGATACTATCTTGTCTAGCACAGTCTCTGGAGCGTAACAGTAAGAAGCATTTTGTATGAAAGTATTCTGTACTTCTGTATGACAACTATTAAAGAAACTTGAACACATTGACCGCCGGAGGTCGCTGTGGGCGTATGGCCATTTGTGCCAGCGCTTTGTTCAATGGAGAGAATGCCGTGTTTGCGAATGCTAAAACTATATTAAATATTATAGCTATGGATCTAATAACGTTGTCGATTGTCAGTGAGTTTCTTCTGGTCAACATGCAAAAAACTGATCATTTTTTCATCCGTATATTTCCGTTTTATACCGTGGTGAATATGAGTATAGTCTGAGTGATTCTGAGTAATCCCAGGAAAAGACGCGAAAACAGCCCTTTAGTTAAATCCACTTATCACGTTGCCATTTTTCGCCTGATTATCGAATCGTCCTGAAATCAACGCTAGATTATCGTTATTATGTCGCCTCATGCACGCATGAAAGGGGGCTTGGAGCGGGGCGCCCCTCCGTGCTGTGATGTGACCAACGGGAAACAGCACACACACATTCCACACAGACTGCTTCAATCGCGGGAGAAAAAAATATCAGATCAACGCAAGATTGGATATATACTGTCCTTACCTTGTCTCTGATGTAATGCAAAAAAAATTATCCAATTATCTGATCGCCATTCCAAGTACTGGTCGCGGTAGTCCGTCCCACGTTATCCGGCATTGCATATGAACGAGGGGGGGGGGGGGGCAGCCTAGTTGATGCATCGCTGTAAGCACTTGTCTTGCCGGAGTATTTAAACCCCGCCCGCACGGCTCAGCTCTGCCCAGAAAACAAACTACATCGTTTCAAATGGAGTGCAATAGCGTCCGCAAGGCGTTAGGCGGCAGTATTGACCGTCTGCGAGCTCAGACACATTCAGAACAGCCTGCACAGGCTGCCTCGATGGATTATGAATGGCAATAGCGAATAAAAGAAAAACGGATCCAATAACGAGTATACTCGTTGTCTGGTGCTCAACGATTGGCGGGCTAACACGAGTTAACTCGTTGTTGGCGCAGAAAAGGTTAATGTTACCATGAATCAACAGCCAAAACATTAGCCTCCAGGGTGAAAGTGAAAGAGAGACAGATCCACTCAGAGAGAGAAAGAGATAGATAGTGAGAGACACAAGAAGAGGGACAGAGAAAGAGAGTGAAACTCCTGACGTTTTTTTTAAACTGTGGGGCAGGACAAAACAACAACAACAGCAACAACTACTACTACAACTACTATAAAACCATCAATATAAAAACTATTATATGTACAATAAAAGATAGTAAATGAGAAAAGGCAGGTTTGTAGCGCTAGGTTTTAAGATGAGATTTAAAAAAAGACACGAGAAAGGAGGAAGAAGGAAGAAGGATGAGTGTTTATTGGAAGTTCAGTCTGTGTGTGTTCTGTGATGTGAATCATTCACTGGATGGCGGGATGTACAGATTAACCCTGCTAAACATGTGTGTGTGTGTGTGTGTGTGTGTGTGTGTGTGTGTGTGTGTGTGTGTGTGTGTGTGTGTGTGTGTGTGTGTGTGTGTGTGTGTGTGTGTGTGTGTGTGTGTGTGTGTGTGTGTGTGTGTGTGTGTGTGTGTGTGTGTGTGTGTGTGTGTGTGTGTGTGTGTGTGTGTGTGTGTGTGTGTGTGTGTGTGTGTGTGTGTGTGTGTGTGTGTGCGTGCGTGCGTGCGTGCGTGCGTGCGTGCGTGCGTGCGTGCGTGCGTGCGTGCGTGCGTGCGTGCGTGCGTGCGTGCGTGCGTGCGTGCGTGCGTGCGTGCGTGCGTGCGTGCGTGCGTGCGTGCGTGCGTGCGTGCGTGCGTGCGTGCGTGCGTGCGTGCGTGCGTGCGTGCGTGTGTGTGTTTGTGTGCGTATGCGTATGAGTATGCATATGCGTATGGGTGTGCATGTGTGCGTTTGCATGTGTGCGTTTGCATGTGCATCCTTTTCACAGCACTGTACTCAGACAACAGTACATACAACAGCACACAGTAACAACATACAATGACAGACAACAGTACACTCAGGCCTGTTCAGCGAGGCCTATTGTTTAAGGCGGCTATGGCCACAGGGATCAGGCTTTTCCGAAATCGAGCCTTTCTGTATACCTCAGTGTTCTGTACCTGTGCCTGGAGGGAGCACTGATCTAGAATTGAACTCTTGAGACAAAGAACCATATAGAATGATTCACATGCTCCAACCATGCCCACACAGAAGGGAGCGGAGCAGTCTGGAACAGAGGATAAACATCAGAGAGACTTGGTCCAAAGTAGGACACTGGGGCAACAGACACATACATATGACAAGAAACTGTATTATTATTATGTCACAATTACTCCAGGATTGAAGGATATAATGCAGGTGAATTTATTACCACTTATCCAAAAAAAAATAAAAAATCTATTGAACTGGTAGAAACTTAGTCTGTCATTGATGGGAAAGATAAATACTGTAAAAATTATTGTAGTACCCCAGATTAATTATGTAACATACATGTTGCCTTTGGAATTCCCTCCTCCTCTTCTAACCAGGTTTAATAGGGCCCTGAGCTGCTTCTTGTGGGTGGGTAAGAAACCCTCTTTCAACAAAACAAAATTGCTATTTTTCGGGATTATCTCCCACAAACCTTTTTTTTGTATTTTATTTTTTTATTATTTTTTAAACAAACACATAAACAAACATGACAACACACGATAAGATATACAAGCATTAGTTGACAGTGCACTGCACATCCAATGAAACCATCGTGATGCTATCAGCTTTTTAGCCACTGTGATACCCGATAAAACCAATCTCTTTAGCTGTGGATGTACTGCACACTCAAAAACATCATTCAGCAGTAATACAGAGGGGTGTACAGGTATATTCCAAGTTAAGAGATTTGATAATTGCTGGGTCACCTCTTTCCAGAATATCTTAACTGGTGGGCAGTCCCAGTACATGCATAAATGTCCCCTCGTCCCCATTTGTACATAAGGAGCATTTGGAGTCTTGTATAAGACCCATTTTTTTCAGTCTTTTTCAGTCTTATAGGAGTCAAGTATGTCCTGTGAATATAGTTAAGATTGAGTTGTTGATGGTCCGGGTTCCTTGATGTGAGTCGAACATTTGCCCAGGCTTCTTGCCAATCAAAATCACTTTCCAGGTCTGGTATATCCCTCCTCCAGACGGAGGAGCTGTAGAGCCCAGGAGCTGTAGAGAGCATCTTGACCGGAAACATCACTGCCTGGTATGGAAACAGCACGGCACAGGACAAGAAGGCCCTACAGAGAGTGGTGCGCTCAGCCGAGCGTACCACGGGTATTGCGCTACCTCCCCTGCAGGTTCTATACAACAAGAGGTGCAAATCCAGAGCCTGCAGAATAATGAAAGACCCCCACCACCCCAATAACAGCCTGTTCCAGCTGCTGAGGTCAGGCAGACGCCTGCGAACCCCAGCTACTAGGACAGAGAGGCTTAGGCTCAGCTTCTTCCCCCAGGCCATCAGAGCCTTGAACAATGAACATTGAGTGCCACAGAACACTGAACTATCCACACACAAGCACACACGAGCACACACACGACACGCACGCTGTGCACGCTCACACACTAGCAGCCACTTTAACACGAGCGGGCACACACTCACGCCGCACACACGCACACTTATGGCCAAGAGGAAAGGCCACTTTAAATTAGTATAACAGGAACAGTGTATTGCACTACTAAAGCTACCTAGCATGTCCTATATGCTCTGTAAATACTATGTACAGATACCGAGATGTCACACCATGTTACCTGTTACCTGTTTATTGCACAATGTTGTTTTTTTATTGGATTCTATTATATGTTGTACCACTGTTTTTTTATTGGATTCTATTATATGTTGTACCACTGTATTGCACATCGTCGCGGGCAAGACCACCCGCATTTCATTGTATACTTGTATGCCGTGACAATTAAAACTCTTGACTTGACTTGACTTGAGTCTAGGTGGAGGGTTTCATATGAGGACGTTAGTAATTGATGATAAAAATCTGAAACAAAAATTCTTCTCTTTCATAGAAGAATTTGTGGTATCTGTGGTGTTCAATAGGTTTCGGGATTATCTCCCACAAACCTGAACGTTATTGGCATAAATTAGAACGCAGTTCGTGTCTGTACCTTTCTGTGAACGTCTAGCAAAAAACGGCGTTGCAATCTGATAAAAAATGGCGGAGAAATGTACATTATAAAAAAGTAACTGTACTTACAGTAGATTTCATTCACGGTTTTTGCTGCACGCCTGGTGATACTAAATCCAGATTGAACTCTGCCATAAATCCAGATTGAACTCTGCCATTGGAACGAGGAGATTTGGCCCGATCCATAGATGTGTGACTTGGCCACAATAAGGTCATTTATAGGCCTGATATTCTATATTCTATAATCATATGAGAATACATTCCCTGAGATCCATAAATGTCCCTAGATACCAAGAACATGCTAATGGACCTTGTAGCCTATGTATTTATAGGTGGATTTTCAGAAAATAGGGCTAGGGCTCAAGAGTCAACTTACCATCTTTATATAAATATGTTTGAAAATGTTGTCTGAATTTAGTTTTCTCTCATTTCTCACCATTTTCCAAAATTCCAGAGACAGATTCTGTATACAAGTATTTTCTATATACTGTACATTAAAATAGATTATATTCTTTACATGAAAAAAAAAAGATAATGAAGAATATTGTGCCATTTGGAATTTTGAGAGTTGATGACGTCACTGATAACACTGTGCCTATCTATTATACCTATTCAGATGTCTCTGTCCAGCGGTGACAGCAGTGTTCATCTGTACTGTGTGAAACAGTGTGTGAATGTATTGTGTGTAAAGTAGCTCTGTGTACATCTCTCTCTCTCTCTCTCTCTCTCTCTCTCTCTCTCTCTCTCTCTCTCTCTCTCTCTCTCTCTCTCTCTCTCTCTCTCTCTCTCTCTCTAAAGTAGCTCTCATGTGTTCTGACCTGTGTTCATCTCTCTCTCTCTCTCTCTCTCTCTCTCTCTCTCTCTCCCCCCCCCAACACCATCCTCCTCTTTCTCCTATACCCTGATGGAGTCTGCCTCCCTGGTTAATGGTTTTAAGAGGCTGAAAAGACATGTGTACACACGAAAATGCACACACACACACACACACACACACACACACACACACACACACACGCACTCCCGGTGCTCCCGATGGCCAGTCCGGGCCTGCACACACACACATAATCTCACATGCACACACTGCCAAGACTCTCATAGCATTTGATCTGTTGCTTCACACGATTTGTCTTCATCATACTGTAGTTTCATGTGAGTGTGTGTCGGGGCTGAGAGCATCGTGAACATGATGGTGACTGACATGAGGATCTGAGTTAAAATGGCAGTTAGAAAATAAGATTTTAAAAATCCATTACAGCGTACATTTAACTTCAACTCAGAGAAAGAGAACCAGGGTGCAAGTGTGATTCCTCTGTAATGATGGAAACAGTTGACTGACAACAGATGAATCATTGTTTCACCCATGAGCTATCGCCAACCGCCCCATCTGTCATGGCCATTAACCGAGGCCACCAAAAGGTACATTCTGACAATCATTAACTTCCTGTCAATGTTTAGAGAATCTCTCTGGTGGATATTGACTGACATTGACCCGGATAGTGAGGCGAAAGAAATTATTATCTTAAGAAGAGAGCATGAAGAACCCGTTTAATGCATTTGTATTTAGTTATCGGTGCACATAGAGCCAACAGCTCGTGGCGTGCATGGATTAAGGCGAGACAGCCTGCCCTAGGTGAATAGGCAAAACAAATATTTTAATATATATCACTGTGAAGCTTTCCCAGTTTGTTATGTACATAACAACTAAGAAAAAATGGATTGCAAGTTTTCTGAGATTTTATGTTTATATATGCAAAATAGCAGTGGCGGCTGGTGAAAAATATTCTAGGTGGGGCTGTGCCATATATTCATTCAGTTTCAGTAACTACAGTATAACCAGACCTGCAAACTGATAAGAGGTGAAAAGGGGGACATGTTTGTAAACCAAACCCCTGCAGGGGGGGTGTGTGAGCATTGTTCCCCAGAAGAAAATCATTGTGATTTTAACATGTAAACGAAGCACTCAGAGAAGAAAATAAAGGGGAAAGACAACCCGTATCCAGGTCTGACAGCACTACAATTACATTTTCATATCATAATATCATAGAGGCTGAGCCTTACTTTTTTTGCTGCCGGTAGAACATGGCCGTATGAATTGGAAGAGCAGTCACGTGTCGCGCTAACCCTTCCAGAAGCTTTGTGGTCTGGGTCTTGAACTTTCCATAAATGTGTCTCCATAAATCCATTTTGTTAGATCCAGCACTGAATGTATCTTGTGATTATTATAAATGTTCAATGACGACAACAACTATTAGTGTTAGTTATATTTCCTGGTTTGCGTATAACACGTAAGGGCTTGCACTAAAATAACCCATAGAAATGCATTGGAGGTCATGGTGTTTGAAAAAAAAAAATGCCAACACATGAATATACGAGGGGGGGGGGGGGGGGTGTAAAACATTTTATAAAAATCGCCTGTGGTGGCAGGGAGGGCGACACACAAATCATCATAATCAGTCAGCCGGCCCTGCAAAATAGGCGTTACCTAATTAAATATGCGCTGATTTGCATCTATCACCAGGAACAGAATCACCAACATTGGATGATGCCAGATTCAAAATGTTTGTTTCATTATGTTGTTGACACATAACACAATTAGCTTTTGTCGAGAAGGGATTGTATATGTACATTTTTGCCAGGTTTGTTTTGGTATAAATGTACTATAAATCAGGCTATGAATGATATATCAACAAATCAGGGTATAAAGCAGGGTATAGATATAGGAAGAGATGTGGAAAGTATGGTGTGTGTAGGTGCTAGGGAAATTAATATTTCTTACGTGTAAGAAAAACGCATAAAAACAAATCTTTTGGGAAAACACCCTCATAATTCTGTATTGTAATTGTGATTTATGGACACAATCAGACAAAAATGAAGTAAAATAAACAACTAATTGTTTGTTTTCGATATTTCATTGCCACTAGTTTGAAATAAGACATGTTAAGGAAGCAAAATATAAAAGAATCTCAAAATCGACCAAAAACAATAGAATTTGCCTATTCACCTATAGGCTGTCTCGCCTTAAAAACAACTTCCACGTATTCATCTTAAAAGTATGACGGTATATAATGGTCCTTATTAATGTGAGGATTCGCCTGTTCCCTGAACTTTTCCCTGTCTACTC